>NC_092250.1:18869116-19189116 GCF_036320965.1 Panulirus ornatus | reverse complement strand
CTCTTAGCTTTCTTCTTTCACACACTTTACCAAACTCAGTCACCAGCTTCTGCAGTTTCTCACATGAATCAGCCACCAGCGCTGTGTCATCAGCGAACAACAACTGACTCACTTCCCAAGCTCTCTCATCCCCAACAGACTTCATACTTGCCCCTCTTTCCAAAACTCTTGCATTCACCTCCCTAACAACCCCATCCATAAACAAACTAAACAACCATGGAGACATCACACACCCCTGCTGCAAACCTACATTCACTGAGAACCAATCACTTTCCTCTCTTCCTACACGTACACATGCCTTACATCCTCAATAAAAACTTTTCACTGCTTCTAACAACTTGCCTCCCACACCATATATTCTTAATACCTTCCACAGAGCATCTCTATCAACTCGTTTTATCATATGCCTTCTCCAGATCCATAAATGCTACATACAAATCCATTTGCTTTTCTAAGTATTTCTCACATACATTCTTCAAAGCAAACACCTGATCCACACATCCTCTATTATCCCTGGGGATAGGGGATTAAGAATACTTCCCACGTATTCCCTGCGTGTCGTAGAAGGCGACTAAAAGGGGAGGGAGCGGGGGGCTTGAAATCCTCCCTTCTCTTTTTTTTTTTAATTTTCCAAAAGAAGGAACAGAGGGGCCAGGTGAGGATATTCCAAAAAAGGCCCAGTCCTCTGTTCTTAACGCTACCTCGCTAACGCGGGAAATGGCAAAGTCAATATATATATATATATATATATATATATATATATATATATTTTTTTTTTTTTTCAAACTATTCGCCATTTCCCGCGTTAGCGAGGTAGCGTTAAGAACAGAGGACTGGGCCTTTTTTGGAATATCCTCACCTGGCCCCCTCTGTTCCTTCTTTTGGAAAATTAAAAAAAAAAAAAACGAGAGGGGAGGATTTCCAGCCCCCCGCTCCCTCCCCTTTTAGTCGCCTTCTACGACACGCAGGGAATACGTGGGAAGTATTCTTAATCCCCTATCCCCAGGGATATGTATGTATATATATATATATATATATATATATATATATATATATATATATATATATATTTTTCATACTATTCGCCATTTCCCGCGATAGCGAGGTAGCGTTAAGAACAGAGGACTGGGCCTTTGAGGGAATATCCTCACCTGGCCCTCTTCTCTGTTATATATATATATGATTGTTTAATTTGTTTATGGATGGGGTTGTTAGGGAGGTGAATGGAAGAGTTTTGGAAAGAGGGGCAAGTATGAAGTCTGTTGGGGATGAGAGAGCTTGGGAAGTGAGTCAGTTGTTGTTTGCTGATGATACAGCGCTGGTGGCTGATTCATGTGAGAAACTGCAGAAGCTGGTGACTGAGTTTGGTAAAGTGTGTGAAAGAAGTAAGTTAAGAGTAAGTGTGAATAAGAGCAAGGTTATTAGGTACAGTAGGGTTGAGGGTCAAGTCAATTGGGAGATAAGTTTACATGGAGAAAAACTGGAGGAAGTAAAGTGTTTTAGATATCTGGGAGTGGATCTGGCAGCGGATGGAACCATGGAGGCGGAAGTAGATCATAGGGTGTGGGAGGGGTCGAAAATCCTGGGAGCCTTGAAGAATGTGTGGAAGTCGAGAACATTATCTCGGAAAGCAAAAATGGGTATGTTTGAAGGAATAGTGGTTCCAACAATATTGTATGGGTGCGAGGCGTGGGCTATGGATAGAGTTGTGCGCAGGAGGGTGGATGTGCTGGAAATGAGATGTTTGAGGACAATGTGTGGTGTGAGGTGGTCTGATCGAGTAAGTAATGTAAGGGTAAGAGAGATGTGTGGAAATAAAAAGAGCGTGGTTGAGAGAGCAGAAGAGGGTGTTTTGAAATGGTTTGGGCACATGGAGAGAATGAGTGAGGAAAGATTGACCAAGAGGATATATGTGTCGGAGGTGGAGGGAACGAGGAGAAGTGGGAGACCAAATTGGAGGTGGAAAGATGGAGTGAAAAAGATTTTGTGTGATCGGGGCCTGAACATGCAGGAGGGTGAAAGGAGGGCAAGGAACAGAGTGAATTGGATCGATGTGGTATACCGGGGTTGACGTGCTGTCAGTGGATTGAATCAGGGCATGTGAAGCGTCTGGGGTAAACCATGGAAAGCTGTGTAGGTATGTATATTTGCGTGTGTGGACGTGTATCTATATACATGTGTATGGGTTGGGCCATTTCTTTCGTCTGTTTCCTTGCGCTACCTCGCAAATGCGGGAGACAGCGACAAAAAGAAAAAAAAATTATATATATATATATATATGTCTGTATATCCCTGGGGATGGGGATTAAGAATACTTCCCACGTATTCCCTGCGTGTCGTAGAAGGCGACTAAAAGGGGAGGGAGCGGGGGGCTGGAAATCCTCCCCCCTCGTTTTTTTTTTTTTTTTTTTAATTTTTCCAAAAGAAGGAACAGAGGGGGCCAGGTGAGGATTTTCCAAAAAAAGCCCAGTCCTCTGTTCTTAACGTTACCTCGCTAACGCGGGAAATGGCGAATAGTTTAAAAGAAAGAAAAAGAACATATGTCTGTGTATGTGTAATCATGTTATCTAAATGCTTACCTGTTTGCCATCAACTTCAATGTCAGCTACATAATTTTCGAACACAGTGGGCACATAGACCTCTGGGAACTGGTCCTTGGAGAACACTATGAGGAGGCATGTCTTACCACAGGCACCATCCCCTACTATTACTAATTTTTTCCGGATGGCCGCCATGAATTCTGTAGAGAGAGAAGTACTCTTAAAATACTGGAAATAAAATGATGTTGAAAGATTTTTCAAATAATAACAACAACTAACACAAGAGAATGGAAAGACCCAGGTCCATAAGTTACTTTATTTAGTTCCATCGATGACAGTTTCCTTTAGCTTCATACCAAATGAGTGCAAAATGGGTTCTCTCTTTCCAACTATTTGGCATGGTTCCCTTCCTTGATATTTTTCAGTATCACTAAAAGCACACACAATTAAAAGGCCCACACAACCTGAGACTAGTGCAATTGAAATAACTCATTCCAATTACAGAAGTTATAATTGTAGGCCAATCTTGAGAATACACCACCAACATAAGTTATAATTGTGGGCCAATCTTGAGAATACACCACCAACATAAGTTATAATTGTGGGCCAATCTTGAGAATACAACACTAACGTTAAAAATGTACAAAATAAATGAACTCCAAAAGTGTGTTACCAACATATATATTGCTTTACACTTCAGTTTGAGCAAATAACCACATCCGCTGTGGTTCTTTCATATGATATCCTTTTACATTCGTAAGCAGGAGGCACTTTGCACTGCTAAACATTCCACTACTAATTAACTACAAGGGAAAACTACCAAAGGAGCTCATTCTAGATATTCACATGCCAAGATATTATCATCTGCCAACTAACTATTCATATATGTTCACTCTTTTCCATCAAGGCAGAACCAGAAATGGCTTCATTGGTTCATATCCGTGTCATGTATAATGCAATGCAATCATTGCAAGCCCCAAAGATTATTCCACGATTTCCCTGACCAATGTCTAATACTTATGTTTTAGAACTATAGGGTAAGTATGAAGCTTCTACAGTACTGTTATTGAGCTGTCGAGGTAACAATTTATTCAAAGACAGTTACAGGCAATAACATCCCTACATCACATAAAGTCTTAAGCCAGCAAAGCAAAACGTGGATAATTTTCCAATAAGAAAACATTAAGGTTCTGATTGAAAAATGATCCACATTTCACACGAGATGAACAGAAACCCCCTTACAGAGAAATGCAAACATTCTGGAACTTGTAAGGTTGTTTAATGTAAAAGTAACAATACTTTAAAATTAAATCATACATATTAAAAAACTGAGAATGTATGAAAACCTCGCATAACCTCCTACAGTTGTCGAGATCTATAGCAAAGACATACCAACACTATTAGGTCTGCTAAAAGGTATTGCAAGGAACAGTAGCTTGGCTAGGTGGCTGTATATGTAGTCACCCAATCTGTCACCTGCGCTACCATTCATCTAAAGATAGCACAAAGCTCAAACATAGGTGTGTCTAGTCCACCCTGATTTGAATATTGAATCAAATCTCTGCTACAAGAGACGTTAGGTACAGACTACTAAGTTTTTGATAATCTTTGACTGGTATTTCACATTGTTTACATTAATCAACCCCGTATTTTCCCAAATACTCATAAATCACACCATTATCTCCTTTAGTGACAAAATCACCACTAGCTCATTTAACTATGCAAAATAATACAAAAAACCAACTTGTAATCTACTTCTTTTCTGTTCTCAAAATAACCTAAAAAAACCACTGTAAAGCAAATTCATTAAATATCTAAACTTAGTTCGCAACACAGCTAACCTGCTACTTTCCAAAAAATATTACTCTAAATCATACGGCATATGGAATGACTTACTAGGTTGTAACAATAGCAGAAAGAAATACCACAGATACGTGTAACAAACTACTTGATAAATGTTTCACTTCAATTCCAAAACCAACATTAATTGCAACTGCTCAGCAACGCAGTAAGTTTACAGATCTCTCTCTCTAAAAATCTTTCAACTCCTACCTCATTAATCCATTAGCTTCTGCTCTCTTTCACTATCAAAAATAGCCTCATCAAGACCCAGTAGTCCATTGCTGTTAGATCTTGGTTGTATTCAGCAAGTCTAAATTAATCCTACTAGACACAAGGTGTCCAATGGTATGAATTTCCTTAAAATCCACGTTATTTTTGCACTGTCCCTAAACTGACACATTACCAGTCCAATAAACAAAGCATAGCATTTGAATATGGTGCCAGTTACACCAGAATGAGTTAAATATGCTGATGAGCCATGAAGCATTTTAACCAGAAAGTTATTCAAGATTCGGTAATTAAATCAAAAGTTAACACATGAAACTAAAATATGTGCAGAAGAGGCTGATAATGATAAAGGAACTTGCAAAAAATCACAGGGAAAGACAACAAAAGACTAATCTTGTGACATGAGACGTGATTACGATTATGTGACATGACTGAAGTACACAAGATTGTACATGGATTAGAACTACATATTCCGAATGACTTTGCTGAGCTCGACACTGGGACAACGAAAGGTTAAAAGAACTACATACAAAGATCCTGCATCATACACAATGAAATAAAGTGTGCATGGCGGCAATTTCACCTAAAAAGGATAACTTTAATGCCAATTATCAAACCATTGATCAGACTCGTTGGTCACACAGTAGGGCACTAAATGAGCCAGCATAGGCTTAATGCCCCAGCTATCCTGCACCAAACCTAACCCAACCTTAAGGTCGGCGGTGCTATGAAAAAATAAAATTATTTGCGCATCTGTTACGTTCATAACTCACTATACTAGACACTGAGGAATGTTAAAATTGCAAACATAATTTTGCGATAAAACAAACTCTGAATGCTGCAACCACTCCATCTGCTGGTCATGTAACAACTTGTTATAATTGTAAAACCCTAACCCAAAAATGTCAATCATGCTGGACAGCCGTATATTACACTGGTCAGCACAAAAGGCTTAACTGTCGTGTCTCATCATCTTACTATCTAGTGCAGAAATCCGAATTTTCAAAATATTTTCACCGAACAATAAAACTTTTAGGTATTCCAAAATGGCAGTGATCATAATAAAGGGTATTTTTTTATGTTTCATACGAAGATCAGCAGGGAAAGCCTGGTATAAGGTTGGGGTGGGGGGACTTGCGAGACGGGATCAGAGACTAGACAGCCGTTATGGTCGGCATCTTGAGAGATTGTGGGGAACGCCCCGCCCAACACTATACTTTACCCCACTTTAAGAGCCTTTCCTCACCGTAGTTCCCTTTCAAACCACTTAAACGGTCACCTCGCAGCAGTATCAGCCTTCCTGCACCGACAAATTTTAGGGGCAGCCTCTTCACTCGGTCACCACTCACAATATCCCCGAGTCCAACAGGTCAGTGGCAACAGCTCAAACCAACTTTTCGAGGCCTGGCACATCACTCACAACTAGAAGCGTTATCACACTTGTCGTATAGTCCCCGGTCCGACCCAAACCCTCCTGCACTTCAGTGCTCCACTCTGGCTTGGCCCTAGCCTCTCATAAGCCACAAACGCCCTGCTATACCTCGGATTATCGGGGAAGGCGACGCGTCCGGGATCCAATATGGCTGCTGGACCACACCTTTGGGGGGTTTTGGGCGTAATGGAGAAGGAATGCGTGACGTCACTCCCACAATCCCTCCACATCAGAACAAGTGAGACGCGCGCACCATCAACCTCACCTTAACCTACACTTAATCTACTACACCATTTAAGTCTTAACTTCATAATATATCCAAACCAATTTATTGCTTTCCTCTGAAACAGTAGTACACAATGCTTATCTACACTCAAGTGCAATCAGGGTTACAACTTGTAATCTATTGATCTTAACCGTTTACTGAAATGAAAGACTGGCAACATTATTATGTTTACAATGTATGATGAATCACCTAATACAAAGGATTACATGACATTACTTAAATAAAATAACAACCGTTTAAAAAGAAGTATTTTGCTGTGTTACTACTAAGGAGCACCGATGGAAAGAGACACTGTGCCATGAAGAGTAGATAAATCTGATGTAAAACGCAGTATTGCACCTCGAAACTGCTGGCGTTGTAACTCGCTACACTTTCAGTTTTCTCACAAAGAACTGAAAGTGCAAATACTATGGGAGTAGTGGGTGTTATCTATAATACAACTTGTAACTTCATATGGTTAACTGTTGCTTCCGACGGCCTTACTCATTTCTAACAAAGACAAATCCAAGACATTCTTGCTACAGCCATCTTCCACTTCAAAGCTGCCTTTACCTCTTACCACTTCCCATTTTCTACACAGCTTAAGTCATCAGTCACTTAGGGGTACTCGTTCATATTCTGATGAGGTCATGTCGCATGAACCACTGCATATGTAATGTTGAGAGAGTACACTTCCATGAGAAGTGGGTCACTAAGGCCAATCGCACACCACCAAAAGTAGTTTTAATCCGGTAATGCAACTTGTTTACATTAACTACAAGAAAAAAAATATATATTATATATTATATATATATATATATATATATATATATATATATATATATATATATATATAAGGGGGCCAGGTGAGGATATTCCCTCAAAGTCCCAGTCCTCTGTTCTTAACGCTACCTCGCTAATGCGGGAAATGGCGAATAGTATAAAAGAAAAAAAAAATATATATATATGTATATATATATATATATATATATATATATATATATATATATATATATAATCCTATGAGTCCATGGGGAAAATGAAACTGCTTTCATTAATGAATAAAAAGGATTACAACATCCTCAAGAAACTTGCTCCAAAGAGGCCTCGAAGTTGCAGAGACCCATAATGAGGATGCATAATAGTAATAATAATAATAATAATAATAATAATAATAATAATAATAATAATAATAATCCCAGCTTGTCTCCTAAACAGTATTTTCGCATGTTCCCGTTTTAAAATCAAGACGATAAAACATGTGTAAAATAACACGGGTTCTAAAGTTATCAAGAGAAAGAAACTGGTAGGAGTTTAAGACAGCACTCGAATGAATACTTATTTCAATATGTAAATAGACACCAGTTACATACATACAGACATCGTCAACTATCCGCTCATCTGACTTTCGACAAACTGTGAGGATTTTAGGAAAGTTTCGCCGTTTTCATGTGTTTTCCTCTAATTTTAGTCATATTTCCTGAATAATCCAAAACTCAAATTCTTCCATCCGTTCTCGGTATGGAAGCCATAGTAATCTTAGATCATAAGCCGCTTCGCTAACACTTGTCTTGGCTGAAATTTGGCCAGTTGTTTAATTTCTTTCCATCGTTATAAATGTCGACGTGTGTCATTCCATTGTTCATGTGAAGCAGTGAGGACTGAGCCCGTGGCCTGCAACCTTACAACCCTTACTCCGGAAACGACCCCTCTCAATACTCATCGATGACGTCATATATCAACGGAACTCTGGGTTTTAAATATATATATATATATATATATATATATATATATATATATATATATATATATATATATATATATATATATATATATCTTAATTCACTGCTTCGGCGAACTTTCTGGTAAGAATATTTACATAAAAGTTAGTGCGGTTGTATATGCCCACACATGCAAAATTACATACGCAACAACTTTGAACAACACACTACATCACTTACTATCCCTAAAATAACCCAGGATAACTCACAATTCACACAGCACAGCACAGACATCCCTGATCAGCGAGTAAAACGATACACAAGCAGGAACTACAGACAATCACAGATAACAGACGCCCTCAGCAACATAAGAGACAGAATCCGACATGCAAAAATGAACACTAGATCCATGATAATGCAGTACACACCCGTTATGACGGGCAAGGGCAAGTTCTAAATGACCCAATGAACATTTACCACCAGATGAGGCTATTACCTGGCCTCCCTCCCGTCAAGCCCACCTTCAGCGAGGGTATTTAGCCAACACAAGAATGTAAAAAGCCATGCTTAACCCCAAAGCCAACCTAGGTTACACGGACCTGCAGTGGATACCCATGTACTTCGCTTAGGTCAAGTTTAGGGATTAAGTTAACCTTTTACGAAGCGAGACATTTAAACACTTGTACTTTATATATATATATATATATAGTAGGCCATTATATTAAAATAGTTAATAAAATAAGACGAAGGTTAATAAAAATGCTGAAAGCATCACAAAACAATTAATATTTACAACGAAATTTGTACATGAAGTTACATGTATGGTAAACATTCACTTCTAGTCACCAACAAGAGTAATATTATACGAGATACTGAAGAATGTGTTGGTAACTGTTGGTACCAGATGAATGGTCCATTCAACACGACCAGCACGACGGTACGACCCTTGATGACGACGGTACGACACTTGAGCACGACGGTACGACCCTTGATGACGACGGTACGACACTTGAGCACGACGGTACGACCCTTGATGACGACGGTACGACCCTTGATGACGGTACGACACTTGAGCACGATAATACGACCCTTGATGACGACGGTACGACCCTTGAGCACGGCGGTACGACCCTTGATGACGACGGTGCGACCCTTGAGCACGGCGGTACGATCGTAGAGCAGGATGGTACGACACTTGGGTAATGAAATGAGACTTATGTTGATAATAACATCGTTAAAGTCGAAGCAGTGATTATCAAACTGTTACTACTACTACTACTAGAGAGAGAGAGAGAGAGAGAGAGAGAGAGAGAGAGAGAGAGAGAGAGAGAGAGAGAGAGAGAGAGAGAGAGAGAGAGAGAGAGAGTTCACTGACCAATTAGCGGTATCCAGTTTCCTGACGTCAGGTAATCAGAGCTGACTACTCAAGAGGGTCTTGGTGAGGAGGAACTGTACGTGAGGTTATCTTGTGACGGGTTATCATGAGACTGGTGTGTGTGTGTGGTTCATGTCTACAGCCTTTCTACAGTTAACTGATTCGATATAACATCTTATTTCCGTAGCTTTCTTGTCTGTCTTCTGTGCTGTCATGCATATGATCATGTGTAATCATTCACACACACACACGCACACACACACACACACATATATATATATATATATATATATATATATATATATATATATATATATATATATATATATATATATGTTTTGAAATTGTTTGGGCACATGGAGAGAATGAGTGAGGAAAGATTGACCAAGAGGATATATGTGTCGGAGGTGGAGGGAACGAGGAGAAGTGGGAGACCAAATTGGTGGTGGAAAGATGGAGTGAAAAAGATTTTGTGTGATCGGGGCCTGAACATGCAGAAGGGTGAAAGGAGGGCAAGGAATAGAGTGAATTGGATCGATGAGGTATACCGGGGTTGACGTGCTGTCAGTGGATTGAATCAGGGCATGTGAAGCGTCTGGGGTAAACCATGGAAAGCTGTGTAGGTATGTATATTTGCGTGTGTGGACGTATGTATATATATATATATATATATATATATATATATATATATATATATATATATATATATATATATTTCTTTCATACTATTCGCCATTTCCCGCATTAGCGAGGTAGCGTTAAGAACAGAGGACTGGGCCTTAGAGGGTATATCCTCACCTGGCCCCCTTCTGTTCTTTCTTTTGGAAAATTAAAAAAAAAAAAAAAAAGAGAGAGGGGAGGATTTCCAGCCACCTGCTCCCTCCCCTTTTAGTCGCCTTCTACGACACGCAGAGAATACGTGGGAAGTATTCTTTCTCCCCTATCCTATTATCCAGGGATAATATAGTTGTGGGAGTATGTGATAGAATGTAAGAAAGTAAATTCTCGATTAATATGGGTAAAACTGAAAGTTGATGGAGAGAGATGGGTGATTATTGGTGCATATATATATATATATATATATATATATATATATATATATATATATATATATATATATATATATATACAGTGTCCCAAAAAATGTACTCACTTTCTGACACCCTATAATAGAACTTTCTTTTTCTAGAAATCAGCTGTAGGGTGTCAAAAAGTGAGTAAATTTTTTTGGGACACCCTGTATATATATATATATATATATATATATATATATATATATATATATATATATATATAAACTCCTTTCATCTGCCCAGCTAGATAGCACTGGCCTAAAAAGTCTACACCACTGCCGTGATAAGCCATCCAGACCTGGCCAACCTGACCCTGCTTTTCTAAGGATTCCATTCTTCTTTTGTACTCCCATTCCTTAAAGACTCGAATTTTCTGTAAATTTGTAGTAATTAAATTTCTGGATGCTGTCAGTCTAACTCTCTTCAGACTATGACTTTTACATTCGATTCCTTTAAGGGATTTCAATTCCCTTCATGAATTCTGATACTTTTTGCGGATCCTGTCTTAATGTGGCTTTTCTTCTTCAGTGCTACATAAATGTACATAACTTTAAAACTGAAATAGGTTTTGATTCCCATGAGCAACTGCAATTCAATTCAGATTTCTTTTCTTGGTCTTGATTGGTTGTTGCTAATAAAAATTCATCACACATGAAACCAAATGAAATACAATGAAAACTTGAGTACCGAACGTAGGACAACGAAAGAGGCGGTAGGTTGGTGGAGGGTGAATCATGGCGGCCTAAAGGTCGCCCAGGGACGCACCTTAAAATATTCTGGCCATGCATACCGCCTCACCCACAGTTCAGTCATACACAGCAATAGACCATCGGCTCCCTTCTACACTGGTGAACAACACATCAGACACACTTGGCTTACTGGTGACAGACTAGAACTAACCGGTAATTTAGACGTTTTTTTCCGATTTTATTTTCTTATCATGGAGATATTATAACAGTAACCTACTTATTCCTTCAGAAATTCTTCCATCAGATTATTGGCATTACGAAAATAATAGACCCGAGGAAATACAGGTGCTATAACCAAGTTATCCTATCAAGTATGTATTTAGCAGGATTTCAAAGTTCTGTTGCCACAAGCTGCCGCAATGTATTTCAATATATATATATATATATATATATATATATATATATATATATATATATATATATATATATATATATATATATATCCCTGGGGATAGGGGAGAAAGAATACTTCCCACGTATTCCCTGCGTGTCGTAGAAGGCGACTAAAAGGGGAGGGAGCGGGTGGCTGGAAATCCTCCCCTTTCTTGTTTTTTTTAATTAAGGAACAGAGAAGGGGGTCAGGTGAGGATATTCCCTCTAAGGCCCAGTTCTATGTTCTTAACGCTACCTTGCTAACGCGGGAAATGGCAAATAGTATGAAAAAAAAAAAAAAAATATATATATATATATATATATATATATATATATATATATATAATTTTTTTTTTTTTTTTTTTTTTTTTTAAACTATCTGCCATTTCCCGCATTAGCGAGGTAGCGTTAAGAACAGAGGACTGGGCCTTTGTGGAATATCCTCACCTGGCCCCCCCTCTGTTCCTTCTTTTGGAAAATTAAAAAAAAAAGAAAAAAAAAAAAATGAGAGGGAAGGATTTCCAGCCTCCCGCTCCCTCCCCTTTTAGTCGCCTTCTACGACACGCAGGGAATACGTGGGAAGTATTCTTCATCCCCTATCCCCAGGTATATATATATATATATATGTGTGTGAAGGCATGTACAGAGCATCAGATTGGGGAAGAGCAGTGTGGTTTCAGAAGTGGTAGAGGATGTGTGGATCAGGTGTTTGCTTTGAAGAATGTATGTGAGAAATACTTAGAAAAGCAAATGGATTTGTATGTAGCATTTATGGATCTGGAGAAGGCATATGATAGAGTTGATAGAGATGCTCTGTGGAAGGTATTAAGAATATATGGTGTGGGAGGAAAGTTGTTAGAAGCAGTGAAAAGTTTTTATCGAGGATGTAAGGCATGTGTACGTGTAGGAAGAGAGGAAAGTGATTGGTTCTCAGTGAATGTAGGTTTGCGGCAGGGGTGTGTGATGTCTCCATGGTTGTTTAATTTGTTTATGGATGGGGTTGTTAGGGAGGTAAATGCAAGAGTTTTGGAAAGAGGGGCAAGTATGAAGTCTGTTGGGGATGAGAGAGCTTGGGAAGTGAGTCAGTTGTTGTTCGCTGATGATACAGCGCTGGTGGCGGATTCATGTGAGAAACTGCAGAAGCTGGTGACGGAGTTTGGTAAAGTGTGTGGAAGAAGAAAGTTAAGAGTAAATGTCAATAAGAGCAAGGTTATTAGGTACAGTAGGGTTGAGGGTCAAGTCAATTGGGAGGTGAGTTTGAATGGTGAGAGGCTGGAGGAAGTGAAGTGTTTTAGATATCTGGGAGTGGATCTGTCAGCGGATGGAACCATGGAAGCGGAAGTGGATCATAGGGTTGGGGAGGGGGCGAAAATTTTGGGAGCCTTGAAAAATGTGTGGAAGTCGAGAACATTATCCCGGAAAGCAAAAATGGGTATGTTTGAAGGAATAGTAGTTCCAACAATGTTGTATGGTTGCGAGGCGTGGGCTATGGATAGAGTTGTGCGTAGGAGGATGGATGTGCTGGAAATGAGATGTTTGAGGACAATGTGTGGTGTGAGGTGGTTTGATCGAGTAAGTAACGTAAGGGTAAGAGAGATGTGTGGAAATAAAAAGAGCGTGGTTGAGAGAGCAGAAGAGGGTGTTTTGAAGTGGTTTGGGCACATGGAGAGAATGAGTGAGGAAAGATTGACCAAGAGGACATATGTGTCGGAGGTGGAAGGAACGAGGAGAAGAGGGAGACCAAATTGGAGGTGGAAAGATGGAGTGAAAAGGATTTTGTGTGATCGGGGCCTGAACATGCAGGAGGGTGAAAGGAGGGCAAGGAATAGAGTGAATTGGAGCGATGTGGTATACAGGGGTTGACGTGCTGTCAGTGGATTGAATCAAGGCATGTGAAGCGTCTGGGGTAAACCATGGAAAGCTGTGTAGGTATGAATATTTGCGTGTGTGGACGTGTGTATGTACATGTGTATGGGGGGGGGGGGGTTGGGCCATTTCTTTCGTCTGTTTCCTTGCGCTACCTCGCAAACGCGGGAGACAGCGACAAAGTATAAAAAAAAAAAAAAAAAAAAAAATGTGTGTGTGTGTGTGTGTGTGTGTGTTGCCGACTCCGCCTACTTGAGGTTACACCACGAGTTGTGACAAAGTCACCATTGTTAAAGGTTGTATGTATCATCATCAGTGATGTGGGTACACTATCCTCAAAGAACTTACCATTTCAAAGGTGTCCATCATACCCCTGCTATTGCGTTATATATTCTCAAGACCCCTTCGTCATTTGGTCCTACGATTTGTTCATATTAATAATAATAATAATAATAATAATAATAATAATAATAATAATAATAACAACAAATATAAGTGTAAGTACGTATTCCTAAGAGGAGGGAGCTGTATACTCGTGGGGCCCCGCCCCTCGAGCGAGTGCATGTGCATGAAGGATAGGCTATTTCGGGTTATGGGATCATATATCATGTATATATATGTATATCTTTAGTCTTTTTTTTGGGGGGGGGATGTATGTAACTGGATACAATACTTTGTGCTGTGACGAAGGAATTTTTCTTTTCATTCAAAGTTAATTCATTGGTCTTAACATCCTTTGTTAGGCCGACCGCCCGCCCGGCCGGCCGGCCACAGTGGCGACGACATTATCCTGTATGACTGAGTCATGGCGGATGAATCACGTACCTCCCTCCCCACTAGCCTCTCCCTACACACTCTCTGTCGCGTTGTGCTGGTTGCTCTGCCATAATAAAAGAATACCACTATGTGATCAATGAGTCGTCTTTCTATCCCTAGGGGAAAATGTGGGTCGATATTATCATAAAGGTGTACATCCCAGTTATCAAAGGCTCCAAAATCTCTGGCTTGGTTATACATTTTAAGCATAAGATATTTTTTAAGGTCTTATAATACCTCAAAACTTTAAAAGCAATTTCTCGAAACTAAGTGTTTAATTATGATTTCCTCAAGACGTTATCTGCGTACTCGAACACGAATAAAGAACCTCTCCACCTATTAACCTGTGATGTCAGGTATATGACCCCATGGTCTGTGAGGAAGAGTCCAGTTAGCTCTGGGATCAGTAACTGAAGGCACCGGGGAGGGCGAAGCTGCGGTCAAACCACCTCACTAGGAAATATTTGACAAGAGGGAACGGAGCTGAGCCGTGCGGCCCGCACTTTGGGGAACACCTTAAATAGTCCATACATTAACATCATATTACTCATAGATTGTGAAATTTAATGGATGTTAATAATGATGTGCCAAGTATCACCAGACATCACAGAAAAACTAAATATTTTCTCTCCTAACCTGAAAATGAAGTCGTCCACGAATATGGCAATGGTACTCAACAATAAATAATCCTACTGATCAACGAAATAATAGTCAAAGAAAAATCTAGAGAACATAAAAGTACAAGAAAAAGATAATAAAGAACGTGAAAGGGGTGCACATAGGTACGATGAAATATAAGGAAATATATGGAAAGAACAGGAATAAGTTTACGTGGCTGAATTAATTCTAGGATACAATAGTGTATGGGAATAACGAACAAGTTTTCACGATGACAAAGGATGTAAAATGTGCTTTGCAAAACGGAAGGATACACTTGAGTACTGAGTAGAGTTCAGGTTTTGAAAAGATCAGAAAATATCGTTATCAATTACTGTGAAGAATTACTGAGATTGCTAAGCTTTAAAAACGAAGTAAACATCCAATTGTTGCGTGGTACTTTTCCGTGCGAAGCTGGTAATATTGAGGCAATGGCCTTCCGTTTACTCTGGGAAATAATAATTTTTGAAAATAAAATATGGTATCTTCCTCTGTGGGAAAGCAAGGAACCAACTGGCCCCAAAACAACAACTCTTATTCTTGTCAACATGTCCATCTCTTGCCTTAACAACATGCAAGCAACATGAATACAAACACGGTGTTCATGACCTATTGGCGGGGGCAAGTGAATCCTGCCGTTATTATTTCTAGATAAACAGGTCCACAGAGGTAATGTTAACGCCTTTATCTCGTACTGTTACTATGGAAAGAATGAAAACCCAAAACGTAGTTGATTGGTTCTGACCTCTGGCCTTTCAAATCAAGGCATTTCCTGTCGAGATCAACTGTGAAAGTTCCCCTTACGGCTCCATTTTCTTTAATAACTTAAGCAGGATTGTACGATTTCAGGGTAAACTCAACCTACTGCGGTGGTAAACATCTTACCTCACTGGGATCTCACGATAAGACTAGGCTGAAGTTCATTTTCATTCCAGGTACAATAATCGTTGTTTTAGCATGTTATTGCGTAATCTCTCACAGTTAGTATGTGCAAAACGACACAAACAGCATCGACTGCCTGTTCTGCCTCGATCGGAGATTAAAAAAAAAGGTGTTACAGCCCAGAAGAAAATGGAAAATTGACTGCATCTTATCGAACCAAGCTGTTACAATCTCTCAGCTTATTTAATTTCATTTCTAATTTGGTCACTCAATGGGGCTGATCATTGCTATTTCAGTAATTGAACTGGGATGGTCTGACAATGAGACGGTTATAGTGGGTTTCTTTCGTGAATAAAATCTGTAAGAACTAAGCCAACATTTTCTTTAAGTTTAGTACCATAACAGTCTGATGCCTACATTTGAAAACATTGTTACATCTTGCTGGGCATACCAGACATTCCTTCCCAATCTCAACCAACTGAGAATGATGATACATGTGGGTACGACCCGTAGGGATGATGACATGATCTTTGACTTCTTGTACCGGGCCAGAGACCAGGCCATCCTCATACCCACAGGTCGTACCGTCGTGCTGCACCAGGGTCGTACCGTCGTGCTCAGGTAGTTAAAAAGCTTGGCTGTGCGACACTGGTCTCCAGTGACGCCACCCACTACACCCTAACTTTGCATACGCATTATACTTAAACATTTCAGTTTGATTTCTAGGAGACTATCACACTAATGTATCTTTTTTTTTTTTGTATACGTTCATAGTAGGGATCCATACGTATCAAGTAGTTTACATATACACAAGTATATGTCTGCATATATAAAATTTAACGACACAAAAACCATCATCATCCAGATTGGGCAACACAACGCAATATGTGGACGACCGTTAAGCAAATCCCAAACTGGCAACTCCTCCCCAGCTTGCCATCACTTGTAACGAGCGTCACATTTCGAGCTCGGTAGTAACCAAGATCGAAGCCACATATATTAACAAAGACACCGCTGTGATCACACGGCTTCTCCATCATTCCTCTTGCCGTTGCCTGGCATGGAGGCAGGAGTTGTATATTCCAGGAAGATGGAAAGTCGACTCCGGGACTGTATTAATCGTTTCCACATTATACTCGACGCATACATGATGATAACCTAAGCAACCTTCGGTAACTCGGCGAAATACACACACACACACACACACACACACACATATATATATATATATATATATATATATATATATATATATATATATATTTTTTTTTTTTTTTCATACTATTCGCCATTTCCCGCATTAGCGAGGTAGCGTTGAGAACAGAGGACTGGGCCTTTGAGGGAATATCCTCACCTGGCCCCCTTCTCTGTTCCCTCTTTTGGAAAATTAAAAAAAAAAAAGCGAGAGGGGAGGATTTCCAGCCACCCGCTCCCTCCTCTTTTAGTCGCCTTCTACGACATGTAGGGAATACGTGGGAAGTATTCTTTCTCCCCTATCCCCAGGGATAATATATATATATATATATATATATATATATATATATATATATATATATATATATATATATATATATATATATACGCTGGTTGCACACGGAAAGGTATATTTGCAAAATATTTACATCAACAAATATGTCAACAAACAAATATCCTTTCTACTGACCGAAGATGACATTTGAAAGTAATCGTAGTGAACAACAATAATGGGTTTCACCTTCGCCATCAGCAGTATTATCACACTTATAGCCGTCCCTCCCCCTACTTCGACCACACCCCAACTCCCAGGCCTCCATCAGCCAACGATCACCTTCCAAACGAACGCACACAATTAAAAATAACCTCTTCATTTCTTCCACTTATGGGTACATCAGACCCTTATATGTCGTACCCACGTCCAATGCGACCATACTAACTAGAGCCCTACTCTGCCACCATAAGTACATAAGTACTGCACACCACTCGTGGACTGATTACTAGTGCTGTACATTAACCCATTTCCGTTTAACCTACAGCATCCTGTTCAGTCATTTAACTCTTCGATTTCCATAATAAATCAACACTTAGAAATGTCGTATCTTGGCGAAATCTGCTGACATTCGGATAGTAATATTTCTAATAATTCCTTTGATCATATTATCTCAATCAGTTCCTTCTTACCAAACGAATATTTCACCTGATTTCAGTCGAAAACTTCTAGAGCTTTACATGTGGAGCTTAAGCATAAGTGAAATGGTAACAATCAATGTTCTGTGGTTTGTGTAGTGGCGAGTCGTGTGGTGCTGCCCTCCTGCGACACACACTGGAAGCACTGGCAATAACAAATGAATATTAGCACGAAAGACAGGGACAGGGTTAGCTGGGGAGACAGGAATGATTGAGCACATAGATGGAAGGGAGGATGACGGGGTGGATGGGTTGGTGGAAGGGATAGAAGATGGATAGGTGAGTGAGTGGAGAAAGAGAGAGAGAGAGAGAGGTAACCCACCTGTCTTCTCGGCGGTCCAGCAGCAGATGGCGGTGAGGTTGGGTATAGGGATGCGGATGTTGATCTCCCTGTTGGCCATGGTTGCTTGTTGGGGGGGAGGAGGGAGGTAACGCCGGCTCACCACCTGCGGCTCCTCGACCGGCTACACCTTAGTATGATCGTGTGGGACACTTGCTCACACTATACCTCCTGCTCACGGTATATCTTCCACCGAAAGTGCGACAAAATTTTCCAGGAACCGTCAGTTCAGTTATTCTCGTTTTCTTTTATCGCTCGGTACAGTTGCCTGGTGTCGAAGCGGTTCACTAATGACACAACGTCGCCTCCACTAACAGTTTGGTTGACCACTTTCCGACCACTGTCTCATAAGTGCGTGACTGTCTCTCCAACTGCTAGAGTGTGTGAGCATGTCGGCGCCCACCATACAGTTAACTCGTGACTGGCAGTTCAGTACAGTCACTGCCACACTCTCCTGCCTGTTGACATTAATGATAGTCAGGGATCTGGGTATCTCTGGCCCGCACACCAGACTGTGAGCAAAGGCAGGCCCCCTTACCTGGTGTCAAGGGTGACAGCCTGACACGGCACGGCTGCTAGGGTAGCTGGCTACAGACACTTGACACCGGTGACAAGGGTGCTGGCATGACAGTAGATACTCGTACCTAATATCCTCCTCCTACAGTTACCAGCAGTAGCCACCAGTACCCACACACACACACACACACACACACACACACACAATGCTATGTCCACTACACTACTACTAAGCCTACCATTACGTCCACTGTAGCACTATTTCCCCACACCAAAAAGACCTCTACTGCACTACTATCTTGAGTACGACGGTACGACCCTTTGGGTATAGCAGGGAATGACCTCTGACCTGACCCTCATAACAGGCAGGTCAAAGGGCAGTTCGTCATACCGTCGTGCTCAAGGGGTTGATTAGTTGCTTGGGCATCAGACCTTCACTCTACATGTGACCGCTACACTCGAGGTCATAAGATAAAACGAAGCTGCTGTTCGATAATGACAGAAATGGACGATGTCAAGAAAATTCCACAAGTTATCGTACCCGGAGCAGCACAGTCTGCCCCTCGCAGGAAGATTCCTGTGCGATAAAGCGAAGTTACGTGATATCTTGAACACTGGTTGAGAGAAAAATAAAGTAGGTTATCTTCAAAGGGAAATACAATTAGTGATGATCATAACAACGATAACAACTATTATTATCATGGTCATTAAGGTGTTCTGAAACACCTTCTTTATGTAACCACGTACATCTCAACACACCTGTTCATTCATCTGATTTACATGAGCGTTTCATGCATGTTGACGTTTTCCTTTTTTTACATATTTCATTTCTTTCTTAAATTCGTTTTATTATCTACTATTATCTGGTTTTATCCGGGGCTACACATGCTCGCTTCTCATTTATACAGTTAACCTGGGGAGTCCTCTATACAGTTAACCTGGAGAGCCATCAGACGTTTAAGAAAGCTTTACAGTTTTCTACCTGAATATATATTGTACTCCAGAGATTCTATCTATTATTATCATTAGTGTTATTATTACTCTTATTATCATTATTTCATGGCTATTTGTGGGTCTTCATTATGTAGGGGATGAACCACTAGCCTTGGCTGGGAGTGTGACGAAGTGAAGTATGAAGATTATTCATGACCATCACATGTCACACATCAACGTGGACGAAGACTGAGTAAGATAAGTACCTTGTGCATCCCGGTATGTATGGTGACATGCATTCATCATACACTTGTTCATAAGATGTATAATGATTTGTTTTCATCATTCATTTGATTATCAGATGTATAACGACTGTTGCATTCGTCATTCAATTGTTCTATCAGATGCACAATGATTGTTGTAATCATCATTCACTTGTTCATCAGATGTATAATGACTGTGTGTATTCATCATATACCTGTTCATCAGATGTATAATGACTGTGTGTATTCATCATACACCTATTCATCAGATATAATTACTGTGTGTACTCATCATACACCTGTTCATCAGATATATAATGACTGTGCATTCATCATACACGTGTAAGGTACGACAGCAGAGTGTGTGGAGGCAGTGGGTCTGGCTGGCCCACCAGGACTTGCTACATTTCCTGAGTTGGGTAATGTGGGTCGTGGGCTGGGCGGCCCACGACCTCCCCCGCCCGGCACTCGTGACTCTCGAGGTTCCTCTCCACCCCCATAGCTCCCCCAAGCGCTCCTCTGATCACTCATACTGTTCCAGGCCGCAGCCCAGACGACTACATAACCCTCCACAACCCTCCACTTGGTAGATATGTCTCCAGTGAAGCTATCTTAAGTCTTCCATTCCTTTTATGTCATCAGGTAACGACAGTTACGGATACACTGTGAACCAGGCCCTCCACGATTTCCTAAGTGTAAGTAATGGTCTGTGTTTACCTTGTGCCACCACCCCTGGAGTACAGCCTTGAGGCTTCCCAGCCGTTCCCAGCGTCAGTGTGGGAACCGTCAATAACCCGTCCACACTTTCCATGTTCGTAATTTCGTTGGTCGTGAAGTGTGAGGTTGACACGCTCGGTCCTTCCCAGTGAGCTTTTCAGTTTACATATACAGAGAACAGATAAACAAATATTTAAGATGGAGGCTTGAGTCATGGACTGAAGTCCACATCAAGGCCGGGCCTTAATCAAAATAGAAAGAGGTTAATGAAAGGGAGAAGGAGACAAGGGAAAGTATTTACGAATTTTGGAGGAAGTGAAGGAGGTGAAAAACGTTTTTTTTTTTAATTTTTTAAAATGCCAGGTCACAGTTATTGGGAAAGATATGAGAGGGAAGAGAATTCCAAAGCTTCGAGGTGTAGGGAAAGAAACAGTTATCAAAATGGCCCACCCTTGAATTCCCTGCGGCCACACAGTAATCATGTGACGCAGCAGCTTGCCGAGTATTGTGGGTCTAGCTAGTGGTGGGGGGGTACACAGCACGCAGCCAGCTCTCGGGAGGAAAAACCAAAATAACACTTGTAGAAGAGGGAAAGTGAACCAACAATACAGCGTAAGGCAAAAGGGCCAAGTTGGAATGTTAGCCTGGGAGAGCTTGTAAGTCGGACAACATTTGACTCAACTCTTACAAGTAAGGATGCAGACCTAGAACCACCCCAGATGTGACAGCAGTACTCCATACAAAGACCGATCAATCCTTTGCATAAACGGAGCAAATGTTCGTAAAAGAAATTTCAACATCGAAACAGGACTACCTGTTTCTTGGAGGCAGACTTAGCTATTTTCGTAATGTGAAATTTCCAAGACAGAGTGGATGTTACAGCACCATCAAGTACGTTCAACGAGTCAAGAGATGGAATTACAGAAAACTCAAAGGATAAAATTGAGGAATTTTCGATAGACAAAGGGTAGAGACCGGCTCTTGGAGGCATTAAACTTCACCAGATTTCGTCTATCTCATTGAGATATCCTGTCCACTGAGCATGACGGTACGACCCTTGAGGACAACGACGGTTCGTCCCTTGAGCACGACGGTACGACCCCCTGAGTACGACGGTACGACCCGAGTACGACGGTGCGACCCTTGAGCACGACGGTATACGACCCTTGAGTATAATGGCCTTGACCCTGACCGTGCCCTTAAGGGTCAGGTCAAACGGCAGTACAACACAGCAGAGGGAGGGTCGTAGCGTGGTGCTCGAGGGTCGTGCCGTACATGTACCAACTCCGGGGGTCACATGTGGTCACTGTTACCTGGGCCGCCCACTGACCTCACCACCGCCTACTGCATCACTCCCGTGTCCAGTTCTTGTTCTTATTATCACTACGATAATGGTAGTTGGTGGTATGACTGGTGACTATAGCTACAAACGACAAAGTAAATATCACCAACACTAGCCACCACCTGAAGGAGTCTGTCTGGCAGGGGCGTCAGCTGGGAGTCTGTCTAGCAGGAGCGTCAGCTGGGGGTCTGTCTAGCAGGGGCGTCAGCTAGGGGTCTGTCTGGCAGGGGAGTCAGCTGGGGGTCCTGGCTGTTGGCAGGTGTCATGATATTCACCTTGGGTCTCATTGCTCCTCTTGTGCTCTTGTTGTTGCTATTTTGCTGTAACTCTCTGACACGGGCACACATCTGCTACACACGAGGCGGATCTGACACGGGCACACACCTGCTACGGAGATCCTCAGGTGTTTGCAGACCTGACTCTTAACGTTGGAGAGGTTATAGAAAACGAGAAACTATAAAAGGTACAATGTTCCACGGCTTCGCTGTAGCAGGATATCAAGTTATCACAGAGGTCAGTCTTCGTGTGTACGGTCTGCAGGAGCCAACTGCGTGTCGTGGATCCAGACGTAAATGTGTGAAACACATCGAGACATCTTACGAGAACAGTGGACATAGATAGGGAAACAAAGGCGACCTGAGGAACAGAGATGGAGAGGGATGGAACACGAGAGCGCGCCGGATGGGTCTGACTAAAGAGAGATGGTGCCTCAGGAGATAACACAGCTTCTGATGTCTCCAAGAGAGACGTGGAGGAGGAACCACTCCAGATATGGGTGCAGCGATCCATACTGGGGAGAGCATAGCCTCGGCAGATGGTAAACAGCTACACAGAGGAAACATAGTGACGGCAACGATGAAATACGAACTCATCCTGAGCAGCACATTTAGTCATGATCACAAACTGGGGTATCCAGGATGGGGGATGTGAACACGGCCAACAATGTCTTGTGACTGCGGGGGGGAACTGTAGTGGTGACTGGAAATCAACGAAGGTTTACAACCACACAGACAGATTGCTCTGCTGATGTTGTGTTCTGTTGTTGCTGTCGAGTTGTATTGTTGTGGCCTACGAAGGGTAGTAATACGACCCAAGGGGTAACAATCATAACTAAATAAAAATTATGAAAAAATATATAGATTTACAAGACTTTTGAAAAATATTACGGGTGAAAATGGCGGCCGAGAGAGATAGGAACACAGAGAACTAAGCAAAGACACGAGTGAGTGTGCCAAAAGCGAGCCACATCTCCCGCCAAAACTGGTAACTTGGCAGCTGTGTACTGGCACGTTCGTTGAGTGGCTCCCTCTCGCTGTATTTACCTCGTCTTAATATACTGTGTGTAAAACAGTTGTCTGAGAGCTGAAACTTAAATAATCCACCCGACCCACTTAATACTAGATACAACACGAACATTCCATAAGATTTTATGCTTGTGGAAGGCTCCCGCCCGCCGCCCCAGCTACACACACTGGCTGGCCTTCCCACACCTCCAGGGGTCCAAGCAAATAGTCTACTTTTCCTGAACTGCTGCCAGATAAGGCTTGCAATATCCTGATGTTCACAGTAATATTACCTCCGTGGGAAAAACTATGTGTGTTATACACTGATCAATCAAAAGAATAGATTTAACATACATTTTTAAATTGCATGAGTATAATTGTTTAAAATCTCAGTATGCTGGCTTATGTAATGGAGTTACTTGAGAAAGAAGCGAAACAAAATATGAAGAATAAGACGAACAGACGAATCAACGTTTTTTAAAACAAGAAACTTTAAAGTACCAGTCAACATAACAGCATCTGATAATGCCCTCTCAGGGGTACCACAAGCAAACGTCTCACACGCCATTTTCTTTTCAATAAAGATATAAATGTTGAAGAAAATACAGTGAGGTGCTTTCCTGATGACACTTGCTCGGGTAAACACAATGATGGGAACAGAAAAGATGAGCTAATTTACTGAGGTATAATAATGTATGGGACGACAAGTGACCTTGATGGAATTCAGCAAAGATAAATTTCAGCAAGCAAGTCTTAGAACCAAGAACTATATAGTGACATCATATTCAGAGGCCAGAACTGTATAGTGACACCATATTTAGACGCCCAACGGAGAAAGTGACAAGAGTCTCTGTGTCATCATTAATGACACACAATTCACAGAACAGGCAGAGAAAGCGGCACTATTGAACCTCAGCGAGTAATGTGTGGTATGATAATGCGAAACGTCACGAGAGACAGAACAGATAATGATGAAAATGCGTCATGTGTACATAAAGGTGAATACCGCTGTGTATACTGTATGGTCACCAACCTAACAATAAGTAATACACAAACTGGAGAGACGAGACTTGAGGATCAAGTCACGAGGAAAATCGTGAGAACAGAACATACAACTGACCACGAGAGGCCGAGTGAACCGCTCACTAGAGCAGCTAAACTGAAGGAAAATGTATATGGTGGTCTACCCAGGACCTCAACTGTCTCAACCAAGGAGAAAAGAGGATAGTTAATTCAGCAATGATCACCTAAAATCTACCATGAGCGAGAGAACACAACGAGAATGGATGTGGCCAAATGAGGCCATTACTTGGTGTGTTGTTCCTGGCGCTACGTCGTTAACCCGGTAAAGGGCGAACAATCCTTTAGAATTAAAACTATATAACGTATCATCCGATCAAACAAACCTTCATGGCTGAGACGCGGAACATTTAAATAAGCTTGGGTTTATCATAAGGCTCAGAAGACAGTCAAATGAACCTGGGATCGATGATCATGCAGACGGCAGAGGAAAACAGTAGCGTTGATCAAGTACGATAGTATAAGCGTTACGTGTTGGACCCGGGGTTGGTTCCAGGAAGGTTTCTGGGCACCTGTGATTGGTCAGTCCGACCACGACGTAATAAACCTGACGTCAGGAGAACCGTGATGGTTTGACGAACGAAATACACCAAAACGCGAACATAACGGTTATGACTGGCAAAAACACCTTAGTACGTCACACACCATACATTAACTACCATCATCGTTACGTTACAGACTTCCCTAGATGTGACACACGACTGGCTAAACTGATATGAGACACTGAGGTCTACTGCATCTTAATTGGCCATATCTATCAAGACATCACATGTGCCCCTCTTGTGACTGACTAATGGTACCGTGACGTCACGAATAGCGGCAACGGGCGACGCGGCGGGTCAGACGACGTCGCGCTGCCAAACGTTCAATTATCATTATAAACAACAATCATTTCTAACTGTATTGCCGACACTGGAGATAGAAGGATGGAGTGAAAAAGATTTTGAGCGATCGGGGCCTGAACATTCAAGAGGGTGAAAGGCGTGCAAGGAATAGAGCGAATTGGAACAATGTGGTGTACCGGGGTCGATGTGCTGTCAATGGATTGAACCAGGGCATGTGAAGTGTCTGAGGTAAACCATGGAAAGTTTTGTGGGGCCTGGATGTGGAAAGGGAGCTGTGGTTTCGGTGCATTATACATGACAGCTAGAGACTGAGTGTGAATGAATGTGGCATTGGTCGTCTTTTCCTAGAGCTACCTCGCGCGCGCACGGGGGGGAAGGGGTATGCTGTTTCATGTGTGGCTGGGTGACGAACGAGAATGGAGGAAGGCAACAAGTATGAATATGTACATGTGTATATATATGTCTGTGTGTACATATGTATGTATACGTTGAAATGTAAAGGTGTGTAAATGTGCGTGTGTGTAGGCGTTTATGTATATGCATGTGTATGTGGGTGGGTTGGGCCATTCTTTTGTTGTTTCCTTGCGCTACCTCCAAAGGAAGGAACAGAGAAGGGGGCCATATGAGGATATTCCCTCAAAGGCCCAGTCCTCTGTTCTTAACGCTACCTCGCTAATGCGGGAAATGGCGAATAGTATGAAAAAAAAAAAAATATATATATATATATATATATATATATATATATATATATATATATATATATATATATATATATATATATATCTGCAGGCAGACTGAGGTGTGTTCGTGGTTTGTTGGTGATGTTGCAAAACTATAATTTCTTCCCTCCCACTCCCCACACCTACCTGCCCCCCCACCCCCACCAATCCGCTAAACCTCAAACCACATAATATGCGGTGAGGGAGGGGCAGGGGGGGGGAGCAAGGGGGGGTTTAAACGGCCCCCAACCGGCAGGCTGCGTCGTCTTCTTTTGCCTGGGGAAAGGGGGGGGGGGGGGGGTTGACCTGACTCTACAACGGACTCTACTTTCCTCTTCGGGTGTCGTTAGTCGCACGCACTCTACACCCGCAACACACCACACTGCACCCGCCGTATACACCCACCACGCACTCTACACCCGCAACACACCACACTGCACCCGCCGTATACACCCACCACGCACTCTTCATGCGTCGCCACAATAACACATTCTGCAGGAAACTGGCCGGATCATCATCCGTCAACACCCGACACTTTACTGGACACTCCTGGCCGGCGTCACGCACTCCAAACACGACGTGGCTGCCTCACAACGACGAACCCTCGCATAACATGAGGACTTGGGCCCAGCAACTTGCCTAACACGGGTCAACTTACTGTCCAAAGTCCTTGTCTAACACGGGTCGACAACTTACTGTCCAAAGTCTTAGCCTAACACGGGTCGACAACTTACTGTCCAAAGCTGTATCTTCCAATGACTCTTTCCCGTCTTATTTTGTCTTAATTCACTGTCCAACGAACATCCCATATCTTTCGTTTCGGCATCACTGATTTCTCTTTTTCTTTATATTTATGAATTCTTCCTTGACACAGTTGAAAGCTATCTTGCTACTCGTCCCTCTTCACTAAGCCAAGGTTCGTTAAGGCAAAACATGAACATATGTTGTGTGACGTCTTCCTAGCGTCACCCGACAGCACTCACACAACTACCACACCAAGACATTCCATCAACACACACTCACTAACTCGCCTCACTGTGATCCACCATGACAACCTCACCAACAGATACAATGCTCCGGGAAAAAGAAAAGAAAACGGTTAAGACATACACATAATGACGACGAAAATGGAAATCGAGACGGCATGGCAAATCTCCAGACGTATTGTTGACATATATACCATAGTGACCAGGGTCGTCATCATGGCTCCTCTCAATACAACGGTAGCCTTAGCGGCTGAGGGTCGAGTCCCGCCTCGCACATGATGATGACTGGATGCTGTGGTTGCCACTGTTACCAACAGTTTACCACAGGTGCGGCCACCACTGTTGCCAGTACAGTTAACCACCACCACCACCACCACCAGCACAGACTGCAGCCACCACTGCTCCCAACAGTTAACACAGGTAGGTGGCCCCTGCTGTGTTCCCCTCCTGTCTTATAATTGTCCAGTTATTCCCGACTGCAATTATGTCGTTAAACACACACACACACTGATTTTTCTTTTTATTTATTTATCATACTTAGTCGCTGTCTCCCGCGTTTGCAAGATAGCGTAAGGAAACAGACAAAAGAATGGCCCAACCCACCCACAAACACATGTATATACATAAACTCCTACACACGCACATATACCTATACATTTCAACGTACACATACATACACATACACAAGACATATACATATATACACATGTACACACTCATACTTGCTGCCCACATCCACGTGGTCCCGTCGCCACCCCGACATACATGAAACGGCAACCCCCCCTCCCTCCGCACGCGCGCGAGGTAGCGCTAGGAAATAAACAAAGGCCACATTCGTTCACACTCAGTCTCTAGCTGTCATGTGTAATGCACCTAAACCACAGCTCCCCCTCCACATCCAGGCCCCACAAAACTTTCCATGGTTTACCCCAGACGCTTCGCATGCCCTGGTTCAATCCATTGACAGCCCGTCGACCCCGGTATACCACATCGTTCCAATTCACTCTATTCCTTGTATGCATAACTTTCTGACTCATTAATCAAGTAGATGACACAAGTGGGGACGCGTGGGGGAAGGTGCTGGGGACACACGTGAGGGAGATGGTGGTGGATGAGTCGGTCAGTGCAGAGGGTAATGAGGGAAGGAGGATAGTCGCCAAGGAGGAAGGGGGGAGACTGTCCTCCTGCAGTCCCCCCTCCCCCTGCAGGAGCGACAACACCTGCATCACCAGCTGCTGTGCGGGGAGACAGATGGCAACAGGTGGTAGAGTGACCAGGCGAGTTAGTGTTGATCTCCCGCCATTACTGCGTGGGTAACAATAATAATGACTCCCCCACCACCGCACGACACGACATGGTGGGGGAAGGAGAGAGAGAGAGAGAGAGAGAGAGAGAGAGAGAGAGAGAGAGAGAGAGAGAGAGAGAGAGAGAGAGAGGAAGCGTTCCTTCTGACCTTATGTTGTGGTGTACAGTGCCAGACATGCCTCTTCCGGCAGGTGAGCTAAATAAGTGTTAGCTCTCTCTCTCTCTCTCTCTCTCTCTCTCTCTCTCTCTATATATATATATATATATATATATATATATATATATATATATATACATACATACATACATACATACATATATATATATATATATATATATATATATATATATATATATATATATATATATATATATATATATATAGCCACCAGGTTTCTAAGAGTCTGTATCACACGGGGCAGCCGGCTCACAGCCGTCCCAGCTGTTCATCCTTTTCTAAGGAACTGCTCGTTAAATGAGAACCTAAAGCACGCTGCATAGTATATATATATATATATATATATATATATATATATATATATATATATATATATATATATATATATATATATATTCATTTAAGGATCCAGATATTTTCATAAAAGGATCAAACGCTACAAATTATGTACACAAATACCGAATGAACTGCAATGAACTGGGGAAAAAAAACACGTTCAAAGATGGTGTGGCGGGTCCCAACTGGGATATTAATGGGATCACTGAGGCCAAACTTTCCCAAAGTGGAAAGTAAAGACATGGGGGAGAGGAAGAGGAAGGGAGAGGGGAGATTGTGTGGATGTAAGGAAGGGAGAGGGGAGATTGTGTGGATGTAAGGAGGAGAGAGGGGAGATTATGTGGGTGTGAGGCGGGGAGAGGGGAGATTGTTTGGATGTGACTAGGGGAGAGGGGAGATTGTGTGGATGTGACTAGGGGAGAGGGGAGATTGTTTGGATGTGACTAGGGGAGAGGGGAGATTGTGTGGATGTGACTAGGGGAGAGGGGAGATTGTTTGGATGTGACTAGGGGAGAGGGGAGATTGTTTGGATGTGACTAGGGGAGAGGGGAGATTGTTTGGATGTGACTAGGGGAGAGGGGAGATTGTTTGGATGTGACTAGGGGAGAGGGGAGATTGGATGTGACTAGGGGAGAGGGGAGATTGTTTGGATGTGACTAGGGGAGAGGGTAGATTGATTGGATGTGACTAGGGGAGAGGGGAGATTGTTTGGATGTGACTAGGGGAGAGGGGAGATTGTTTGGATGTGACTAGGGGAGAGGGGAGATTGTTTGGATGTGACTAGGGGAGAGGGGAGATTGTTTGGATGTGACTAGGGGAGAGGGGAGATTGTGTGGATGTGACTAGGGGAGAGGGGAGATTGTGTGGATATAAAAAAAATATTGAAATTGATCCGTTTTGTCAAGCTGTCTCCGTTTTGTTTACCCGCGTGACGTCAGAGCACAACCTGGCCACCTGGGTCAACGTTTAATTCTTCCCTCGGGGCGAGCGTCTGACGGTCCATGACAACACACACACAGTCTAGGGCAGGAGGTGGCCTGACTCTCGTTGTCGTGCATGACCCACCAGTGGTGTGTGTGTGTGTGTGTGTGTGTGTGTGTGTGTGTTGGCCGTCCCGTAATCATGCTTTGGACGTCATCAGCTTCGCAAGCTTCAAAAGTATGTATAGGTATACATGGTAGGCCATGTTGCTAGGTATAGGTATACATGGTAGGCCATGTTGCTAGGTATAGGTAAACATGGTAGGCCATGTTGTTAGGTATAGGTATACATGGTAGGCAATGTTGCTAGGTATAGGTATACATGGTAGGCAATGTTGTTAGGTATAGGTATACATGGTAGGCCATGTTGGATAATCCATATGACCTTCATTCGCTTCTCTCCAGTGATGCCAGAAGCGTGTGGGGACTTGATAAAGCCGGGAGCACGTGAATGAACACGGTGGGGCAACCAGGCATGAACAGATAAGAACAAAAATGATGTAAACAGACTTCAAGATGATGCAGGAGGCGGTGAACATTACATAACAGTGGGTCACAACACTGAGGACGTGTCCAGTACACAACAGAATTAGGGGGACTCATACCACAGGGCACGATAGTTCGATCCTTGGGTATAACAGCCTGGCCTTGGGGGGGAGGTCAGGTCACACCCGGGGGTCGTGCTCGAGGTGGAGGGGAGGGGGGGTGTTACTAAGCAACAGGTGACTGCAGAGTCGGACACACACACACACACACACACACACACACACACACACACACACGGGAGGATGGGTGAAGTGTAGGATGGAGCGGAGGAGGTGGACGGTGCCCCAGAGTGTGGACAACGAGCCAACCCCTACGAACATCAGAAGGCACGTACGTGGACTCGTGAGGGAGGGACACAGACCAGACACACATGACCCAGACGGACCCTAGTACTTTAGGAGTGTGCTAGACCCTTAAACGGGCCACTACAGAGGGGTCTCGAGGACTACTGGACGAGGGATCAGACCCACTGGAACGGAAGAGAAGACACGCTGGGCTTCTCTGTGAGACAGGCGACAGGAAAATGCTATAAATTCCAGGCCAGTAGCATTAGTGCGTAAAGGAAGCCATCTTCTGAGGGGTTAAAACCATGTAATACATATCTACTGAACTATAACGACACAGTGGACACCTGACCAAGAAAAGACAAGCGAGTGAATATCTTTTCTTTTTCTATGATGAAGATCTTCAGTCACGGACAAACGTCCACACCGAGGCCGGGCCTTACTTGAAATATCGAAAGAATTATGAAACGGAAAATAGACAAGGGGAAAGTATTACCGAATTGTGGGTTCACACGGTGATTTTGGGCAGACAAAAGAAGCACACGAGTTTCTCCATTCACGACTGGTCAAGGAAAAAAAAAACTAAAAGAACGTCAGACAAGTGTGTAACAGGAAGGTTCCCTCACTGGAACAGATGTTACCCAACACAGAGGGAACAAAGGACTCGTCTTAAAGACACCTTTCACAGCTGGACAAAAGAAACTGGAAGCGTCCTGCAGGGCTTGGTGCTGGGGCCGATGACACTTCCGAGTTTTGTAAATGACTAATGTGAGGAACCTGATTCATGTCTACATATGTTTAAGGATATACCAAGAAGCTTGTGAGGGAAATCAGGACGAGTTCAAAGTGACTGACACTCCCTCCAAAAAAAGCAACGCAGATGATCACATGCGCGGCTTTATCTAAAACTGTACGTAACGTAATTTTGGTGAGGAACAGTGAAGCCAGACCAGAGTGTGTGACGACCACCCTGCAGGAGGTGAGTGTGTGACGACCACCCTGCAGGAGGTAAGTGTGTGACGACCACCCTGCAGGAGGTAAGTGTGTGACGACCACCCTGCAGGAGGTAAGTGTGTGACGACCACCCTGCGGGAGGTAAGTGTGTGACGACCACCCTGCAGGAGGTAAGTGTGTGACGACCACCCTGCAGGAGGTAAGTGTGTGACGACCACCCTGCAGGAGGTGAGTGTGTGACGACCACCCTGCAGGAGGTAAGTGTGTGACGACCACCCTGCAGGAGGTGTGTGACGACCACCCTGCAGGAGGTAAGTGTGTGACGACCACCCTACAGGAGGTAAGTGTGTGACGACCACCCTGCAGGAGGTGTGTGACGACCACCCTGCAGGAGGTAAGTGTGTGACGACCACCCTGCAGGAGGTAAGTGTGTGACGACCACCCTGCAGGAGGTAAGTGTGTGACGACCACCCTGCAGGAGGTGAGTGTGTGACGACCACCCTGCAGGAGGTAAGTGTGTGACGACCACCCTGCAGGAGGTAAAGAATAATAAAATACCCGCGAGGACGACTTGCGGTACATGTAGCGCCTAGCTTGCCACAAGAGACTTATGATAAAGTTTACGAGGGAACCTAACCTATAAATTGGTCACCATCATAATAACTTACCAACCCAAGGTACAACGTGATCAAGATGATGTCTTACACATAACTTACAAACAAATGAGAGTATGTGTCGCCAGCTTGGTGCCCGCACTTGACACTGACAGCGACGCTAGAGGTACCCCAGCGAGAGAGACTACTGCTGAGAGCTGAGCTACAGGGAAAGAGAGAAGACTCATGCGTGATATAGAGAGCGACGGCTGGGAACCAGTCTCTCATGGTAACCAATTTTGAAAGTCCTCATATGGTAGAGGTGAGGGGAGCGACCACAGCCCCACCAGAATATAAGACACCCCCAACCACACTACAGAATGACACATACTCTGAGCGCAGAAATCGGTCCACACTCAACCCAGGTGTTCATCCTCACCTCGGAGTTGGACGATAAATGGGTACCTGGTTCAGGCTGGTGTGTGTGTGTGTGTGTGTGTGTGTGTGTGTGTGTGTGTGTGTACATAGATGTAGACATGGCGCACGCACGCAACGTTTGGGGACGGGTCAGCACGAGTGTAAAATTCTGCCTGTAATGCACACATCGTCATCACGCACGCTAAGGTGCACATATGCAGCCACATACGGAACGAAACACTTAATCCATGAAGCACACACACAGGCTGCATACTCCTCACAGCGGACCATGTAAACTGTCCAAGCATGGTATGTACGTACGTGTGGGCAACCTGCCAACACTCACACACACCACACCGCCGCCCCCACCACTACCACCACCCACGCCTAGCCCCACCACGCCCACCATCACCACGCCCGCCCCTAGCATCACCCACGCCCTTACCAATACCCATCTTCTCCAATGATAACCACGCACCCATCTACCCTCCGCCAACACCAGCAAGATCAAAGGTGTTGCAGAAGAGCCGTTGCCCTCTTCCCATGCCCCCACCACCACCACCACCATGAGTCACATCCACCCTCATCACACACACACACACACACACACACACACACCACAAACAACACTGATCGCTTTCCATCAATCAGGCGACTTCATCCACACAGAGAAAGTAGCTGCCATCACCAGGAACCATCAGCCAGCAGAACAAAGGCAAGAACAGGATATCACCAATGTCTTACAACCACTACTATACACCCACTGAAAATTGGACCAGCATCATACACCCATTGGCAATAGGACCAGCATCATACACCCACTGGCAATAGGACCAGCATCATACACCCACTGGCAATAGGACCAGCATCATACACCCACTGGCAATAGGACCAGCATCATACACCCACTGGCAATAGGACCAGCATCATACACCCACTGGCAATAGGACCAGCATCATACACCCACTGACAATAGTACCTGCACTATACACGTACTAACAGTATGACCACAACCATACACCCACTAACAGTATGACCAAAACCATACACCCACTAACAATATTACCACTACTATACAACCACTAACAATAATACCATTACCATACGGCCACAAGCAATATTACCAGCACCACACACCTACTAAGAGAAAAACTCAATATCGAGATTACCAGGAATAAAACCATAAATGGGTTAACAAGTAACAAAAAGAAATACCTCAAATGTTTTTACTAAAACGGTAAAACATGAGGCTGATATCCAGGTGTATGAGTTATCAATAAAAGTAAAAAGAAAAAACGTAATAATACTGAGATAAATGTCATCATCAGAACATGATATACTACTGGGTGTGTCAAACAACAGAAACCAAACAACTCTGCCCAAAATAATGGGCAGTTGAATCAACGAATAATACAGCTGAAAATTAGTTGTTTTTTCTGATTGTGATATTCAAGCATTGCTGGTAGCTATCAATATACTGCCAACGTGAAGTTTACAAGCTTCTGTAAGCTTAGAAAAAGGTCACCTCCGTCTGAGAATTCCAAGAGACAATTTTTAACCCAGAATGTCTTGACAGTTGTCTTCCATGTCTAACGCTCATAATGCTACCCCGACCATTATGATGGACTTAACAATTCGCCCTTTCATCTACAACAGCTTCAGCTTCACTTCTACAATCTTGTAATCCAATTTTCACGTAAACGAAAGAAACTTAATGAGTGGAAAACTTCACAGCAGGATGAGCCATGAAGTGAGAACCAGGTTGGAATGGTGTGTGTGGGGGAAGTGGAAGCCTCGCCCGCACACCGGCCTCACCCCGGGCCGCGCGACTGAACTTTTAAGACTTCTTCACCAGCTCCAACGATACTGACTTCGATCACCACCACCACCGCCAACCCCAACACTACAGCAACACCTTACAGCAATGAACTACGGCTGCGCTGTCACTACCTGTAACTTTATATAGCAACTATACAGGGGGAGGGGGGGGAGAGAAAAGCGACAAGTTCAAACTATTGGGGACTATTTCACATACAACCGTAAATTCTACATCATTTCTCTGCCCTTTCCCCCACCCCACCACCCTCGGAGATACATTACTTACCTCCACAAACTTCCTCCTACATATTACATTCTTATCAAAATAATGACAAATAAACATGGTTATTTGGGAGGAGGAGGAGGCACGGAGTCAGGTGGCAGGCAGGCAGGCGTGTGACGGAACTATTATGTCGAGTTGAATGTTCCGAACACTTCGTACACATGTACCTGACATGCACATCTTTGCACCGTCTCACAAACATATTTTTCGGTGGTATACAACATTTTCCACACTCGGGCCTTTCCAGCATACTGTCAGCAAGGGTGATTTTCAACACATGGATATAATAGGAGGAACTAACGCCTCATGAACTTTCCACTTCCAATATCTACACAAGAGGTAGCACTTGTCACGTAATTTATCTAAATTCAGTGATCAGTGATAAGCTCTGCTCCACCAGAGCCTAACGGACGACCTTGCCGTACCCTTGACACACGCAGAAGGCGCAGCAGAAGGAGGCACGTATCACCTCCGCCACTGGCCGCAACCTCGCCACTGTGCGACTGGTGGCGGCAACCAACCTGCGGGTGCAGGGCCGGCCGGGAGGGGGTGCTGCCACCGGGGTGAGAGGGGGCAAACCGTGAGAAGGGAATAACACCATTAGACTAACAGGATTTCGGGAAGCCCTTGTCACGGAGCGTCGAGGAGAGACCGTATGTGATCTAGTGTAAGGGTGATGCTATGCTGGCCTACCACCACCACTGCCTCCTGCCTTAACACACACACACACACACACACCGCGTACCTTTGTCACCACATAACTCGACGGTCCCGCTCATACCTCCTGCTGACGAGTCTTCTGCTCCTGCCGTAAGCCCCCTCCCCTTGTCTGCTTCCTGCAGCTAATGATCCTCCCCTGACACTGCTTTAATTGTCTCCGTTGCTCTGATTCCTCCCCCTCCTCCCTCCGCCCCGTGCGAATACAGCTGCAAACTTCACTTCTGTTGTGTGCCTGCTGAAGGGAATGATACCTGCTGGTTCTTCCGTAGCGCTGACGATAATTTGCCTGCTTCCCGCCATGTCGACAGCTTTGTTCCTGTTAATCCTATTGTCTTGTGTTGGCAGTTCTTAACGCCTCTGGTGTCCATTGTTTTGTTTCCGCCAGTTGTTGCCAGTGGCTCCCTAACCCCACCAACGGTGCTATGGAAGTTCCCAGAGTCTTCTCTGATTGCTACACACAAATCTACTTATCACACCCAGTTCTGCATTCAGTTTCCCCAGTGTACTCCCGTACTCCTGCTGAAACCAGAGAAGTCCCTGTTCTGTTCCGTCATCTACTCACATTTCTTGTAGCCTATCACGTCATACGTGAAGGTATACAGGCTTCACTTAACCAAACGTTGGTATATCAGAATGATGCTTATCCAATGTCAAGTTTTTATAAAACGAATCACAGCAGGACTTTAGTTAAAAAAAAAAATTCCTTTATTATCATCACATTTTACTTCCAGCCGTAATCTTAACACGCTGACCTGAATGACACTAAAAACCTAACGTTCACACTTCCCACAACTACTGTATACCGGTAGAACCATGAGGAAGTATTCCCTCATGATCCCACACAGCCTAGCACGAATAACGTATTTTGGTAAAACCATAAGTAACTTAACTCTCATGATCCCACACAGCCTAGCGTCGCACGCTACCTTCTACCGTAACACAGTTTGCGCTGGATTCTTGATTATAAAATTACAACAAAAAAATTAATGTATGGGAAGTACACTTACTATAACTGAAGCTCTATGACCATTTATAATTTACCTGTGAATCTACACTTGACTGATGCAGTACTGTAGTACATCAGGAACCTACATTACTCTCAACTGTTGGGATCGAGACGCAATGAGGCAGAGCGCTGGATGCCACTTCTGCCATGACAGATGCTAAACATCGCCGGACATTATCACTTTCTGATCTGTTATGAAAACTTGCAACACTGCAGATCCTATATGTTCTCGTCCGTTGATTATCATGTCTACATTAAACCTACAAGTTTGACAATGTAGGGCTGATTGCTGCTGGGAACCACGCCTTACTTGTGTCGTAAATCTTACAGAACTTGAAATGTTCCTTACAGAGCCTTTCCTACATCGTTAGCTTGTAAAACTGAAGACGAATGTCGTTCCCAACTTTCAACACCACTGAGTCTGTCCAGTACTGAAGAGGTATCAACAAGAAACACACACACACACACACAAGAGAAAAAGAGAAAACATACTCAATGCGGTTAGGCTGCATCTCTGCTACCTGAGGTTGGGTTTGGTTCCGTGTTATGTAAAACCGTGAGGAGAGAAAAGGCAAAGATGAAAGGAGGTACACAGGCCTCGCTTGTCCGATCAACAGCAAAATGCAGGGAATGCTGAACGACACACGAGTAACGCGTGAAATGTCCATCAGTTTCCTATCCCTTAAAAGGTCTCACGGAAGCGGCAGTTCACGGTAACACGCAAACGCTGACATCCGAAAACCATTCTAATTCTACAACGAATACAACGCACGCGAAGGATGTCCTCACTCACGCCACCTGACGTACCATCTGCGGTGAGTGCAGGAGTTTCTGTAAGGCAAATTACGTCTACATGACTGATGGTCGGAACTCCTGGTCCAGATGCGTGCATGCTACGTAAAACTCCTGGGACAGGCGCGTGCATGCTAGGTAAAACTCCTGGGACAGGCGCGTGCATGCTAGGTAAAACTCCTGGGACAGGCGCGTGCATGCTAGGTAAAACTCCTGGGACAGGCGCGTGCATGCTAGGTAAAACTCCTGGGACAGGCGCGTGCATGCTAGGTAAAACTCCTGGGACAGGCGCGTGCATGCTAGGTAAAACTCCTGGGACAGGCGCGTGCATGCTAGGTAAAACTCCTGGGACAGGCGCGTGCATGCTAGGTAAAACTCCTGGGACAGGCGCGTGCATGCTAGGTAAAACTCCTGGGACAGGCGCGTGCATGCTAGGTAAAACTCCTGGGACAGGCGCGTGCATGCTAGGTAAAACTCCTGGGACAGGCGCGTGCATGCTAGGTAAAACTCCTGGGACAGGCGCGTGCATGCTAGGTAAAACTCCTGGGACAGGCGCGTGCATGCTAGGTAAAACTCCTGGGACAGGCGCGTGCATGCTAGGTAAAACTCCTGGGACAGGCGCGTGCATGCTAGGTAAAACTCCTGGGACAGGCGCGTGCATGCTAGGTAAAACTCCTGGGACAGGCGCGTGCATGCTAGGTAAAACTCCTGGGACAGGCGCGTGCATGCTAGGTAAAACTCCTGGGACAGGCGCGTGCATGCTAGGTAAAACTCCTGGGACAGGCGCGTGCATGCTAGGTAAAACTCCTGGGACAGGCGCGTGCATGCTAGGTAAAACTCCTGGGACAGGCGCGTGCATGCTAGGTAAAACTCCTGGGACAGGCGCGTGCATGCTAGGTAAAACTCCTGGGACAGGCGCGTGCATGCTAGGTAAAACTCCTGGGACAGGCGCGGTGCATGCTAGGTAAAACTCCTGGGACAGGCGCGTGCATGCTAGGTAAAACTCCCTGGGGACAGGCGCGTGCATGCTAGGTAAAACTCCTGGGACAGGCGCGTGCATGCTAGGTAAAACTCCTGGGACAGGCGCGTGCATGCTAGGTAAAACTCCTGGGACAGGCGCGTGCATGCTAGGTAAAACTCCTGGGACAGGCGCGTGCATGCTAGGTAAAACTCCTGGGACAGGCGCGCGTGGACAATGGTAACTCGCGCAACCCAGGAAGGAGGTGTCGCCAGACATGGTGGTCATGCTGCACGGGGGGAGGGGCAGGTCTGCTCCACACGCCGGAAGTATAACCTGAACACGTTGGGACGGACACGAGCCCAGGTACCGTCACAATAACACGTCACACGTCACACGCAGGAACCGAATGTGATGCCGCTGTACATGATAAAGGTTGTCTGAACCTGGATTTCTGATTTTACATGTAGGATTCATGACATGGAAAAATAATTACGCAAAGGGCAGGTCAGATATTTCAGAAGACAAACACAATTAAGCAGGGGAAAAATAAAAGATGCAGTGACAGTGATCATCAGTCTTCAGAAACGCTTCATAGCACAGCTACCCGTACACCACCATGGCGAGCACCGACCACATAGCGAAGCAAAATTACGTGGAGGGCGTCCAGTGACACTTCCCCTACAACATAGCTAATCTAGCAGAGCTCTATATAACGTTGGGACTCAAACAATACTTTGTTCTGCTGAGTTGCCAAAAGAAAAAAATACAACTTATTCAGCAAAGTTGATGAAAAGGTTTAATGCGAGTTCCACAGCTCTCGCTCATGAATTTATGAATAAAGCCTCATTATGAGACAAACATGTAGTTTACAGAATTATGCTCGTTTTAGCGTATGGGACGAGGCCAAACTGCAGAGCAGCCTGGGGTGTAAGAGCCATCCATACCTCATGAAAATAGACAAGTTTTAAACTTAGCTCCTGGCGCCAGCCCTTGCCTCCCTCAGGCAGTCGCTTTCGTATGACCTCGCTTGCCTGGTTAGCTTGGAAGGGTGTAACTAGGGGTTCAGGGTTCAGGTCATATAACCTTACATCTTGTGAATCGACCACCAAAATATAACTTACACTAACGTAGCAGAACACAACACGATGTCGATCTTTATACACATGACGTTTGCTTTCGGTACATTTGTTACATAAGAGATCCGAGTCGCCCTTAACAAATAACTGAGTAAAAATAACCAATCAGTTCCTTGAGAACTAGTTACCTTACTACCTTTGAACATGGCGGTACGACGTTGGACCACGACGGTACGACCCTCGCGTATGAGAGCCTTGCTTTTAACTCTAAACACAGAGGTCAAGTCACCGACACAGAGGTCAAGTCACCGACCACGGAATCATGTTCACGAGTCGGACCGATCGAACGAACTCAAGGGTCGTACCGTCGTGTGCTCACGGGGTTTTTCGAACTTGCCTCTCCGACACCTACAGTAACGGCTCCTGACGGGGTGACACGGACACCGGAAGTTTACTTCAACGACTTCAAAGACCAACAGATGGCTTGCAGGACCTCAGACATCACCCAGTCTTCTGAGGTCGTCATTCATGACCTTGCGATGAACTGGCTCCATGGCCAACTCAGTGGTGGTGTGTGTCCTGACCCATCAACAACCACTTACTCCATTTTCTAAACGTCCAGTATTCTTTCCCTGTCCTTCTTTTAAGCCCATATCTGCCCCACCACCCCTCGGAGGTCCAGTCCTTTAGGTATGATAGCTCGGCTTTTGATACGACCTCTAAAGGTCAGGTCAGAGACCAGGCCATCTTACCCAAGGATCGTACCTTCCTGCTGAAGTGATGTATCTTCCGTGCTTCAGGAGTCGCATTGTTGTGTTCCTGGGGTTGGTATCATTACCCCATGGGGAGGTGGGAGGGCGTGTGAACCACTGGGGTCACATTTCTCGTCACCTTACGCCTCCAGAATATGTATCAATACAACATGAAACATCAGCAGAGACAGGCTTCCGAACGTGATCAATATATCTCGCTAGCTTCACTCCGTGTTCCAGCTGAAGGAAGTGACAATAACGTTAAGGAAAAATAGAAAAAACGACCATAAAATACAGACAAATGGGAAGCCATACTATGTGAAGGAATAGCGTGGAGGGCAAAGCTCTCTGTAACCGGACAAGAGTAATACCCACCCGCTGGTTGGTACATTCCTGGCCGACCTGTAATAACTAACCTTGTCCTGGTCCTTTAATCATGTCTTTGAGGTTAATTCCTCTTGGTGGGACACACACACACACACACACACACAAGAAAACCATGGATGAAGGCAGAGAACACATATTCAAAGAAGCAAACGCCAGTAGGTTTGTTTCTCATGCAAGGCAGACGTATGTTCCCTTACTCACGACCACGTTAAGACACTTGAGGGCGACCTAATGACCAGGTCAATGGTCGTGCCAGCAAACCTAACGGTCGTATCGTCGTAATAAAGGGGTTAAAGACACCATGTGGCCTTCCACAAACACCTAACGTCCCATAACACACAACTCCACAATGATATCTCACAAAAACATAAACATATCAACTACACATCAATGCCTACCCTTCTTGTTTCTACTTCAATAACATTAATCATTAAAATAATAATAACTGTAACTTGTTTTAAAATAATAATACGTAACTTGTTTTCTCTGAACGATAATTATTCACGTTTGTAAAGCCGATGATCACCAAACCTGACATACTAGGTTTACACACACTCGCTCATGACCTGACATACTAGGTTTACACACACTCGCTCATGACCTGACATACTAGGTTTACACACACTCGCTCATGACCTGACATACTAGGTTTACACACACTCGCTCGTGATAAGTTCACCAAACCTGACATACTAGGTTTACACACACTCGCTCACGATGAGTTCGACAAATACCATGTCTTGGCATACCTGGCCAAGCTGTACCTGACGTGTACACACGTGTACACGTATCATACGCACATATTCCACCGTTAGAAAGTTTTCGCACGAGACCCCCGCATTCCACTTACTGATGTAGAACAGTACCTCCCTCCTCCCCTGGGGATGCCGGTACCATCCTACATGACAGTGTAATCCCTGAGAATGCCGGTACGAGCACTTGAGCACGATGGTACGACCCTTGAGCATGACCTCACCCTTAAGGATCTACTGCTCTGTTCACTGGTGGAGATACCGAGACATGAAGTAGATGACAAACGAAGAAATGATTCCCCATGGAAAACAGGAATGGGGTTATCACAGAAAGACGTCATCACTACCGGCCAAAAGGTATTCAACGTCGTTCTTCTTCATAAGAATAGTAAAACCAGTGTAGACTGAGGCAGGAAGTAATAAAAGGCTCCTTTCATGGATCAGCGATTTACCTCACCGGTGAGGAAGAGAAGACGCGCGCGTGAAATGTTTCTTGCCAAACGAGGTAATGCATCCAGTGTTGTTGCCCTTTATTAGTCAGTCCTCTGACCACTTTATTAGTCAGTCCTCTGACCAATGTTATTCCTGACATATGTACATAACTTACAAGAGGAACCCGGATCATACCTGTGCTTATGACGAACTTACAGAGAAACAAACGTTTAGTAACTGAAATTATCTTGACATACAGACAGACGTGAACAAGTTCCTGCCGAAGTAAGATACTTGGTTCAAGAAACTATCCAAGTACAGGCAAAGAATTAAAGACAAGTCACTAAAACCAATACAGACTCGGAGTATGGACTCAGGGTACGACAGAAGAAGGATTTAAAAGTTAACGTAAAATCCTATATATTACTATACAACCACATGGCACTGTCTGTGGCGAACGAAGCAAATCCTGTAGGCTATCATCACTATCAAACTACCTCAAGTACTTAGCAGTAAATTGAAATAGGGGGGAAAAAAATCAGACCCAAATTACAATATTCATCACAAGGTTGATCACACCCAGCAAACACAGAGATGATGGTAATTTTAAACCAACTCCAGACCAGAAGATGGGACACGATAACAGAGTTCCTTATTGAGTTTGATGGCGGGGTTAATGAGCAATTATAGTATAATAAGCAGAATAGTTGAATCAAAAGTCACGTGAAACAAGAAAACAATTGGGAAGACCTATACTGCAACAGTGATGACAAATGTAGCAAGTTGACTGAAGAAGTGGTGAAAATTGGTAAAGTTAAAACTATATTTCAAGATGTAAAGGTAAGGTTCAGAGATGGCAACTCACACTTCCTCCCGTACGCTAAACTTAATCCTTGATAATAATAATACACACACACACACACGGCAGCACACATACACACTTGTTTATTCATAGAAGCATATGTAACGAATTATATATATTTCGTGACAAAGTCGTACAAGAAATAACCCTCAAACATCAAATCTGTATCTGGCGTGGAGCATATTTATATGGACCTTGCGCTGGCAACACCCCGTGCCATCCTACCACCACCTATTCTTACCCAGCCCACCTTCAAGCTTTGTTCAACACGCACAAACTATTCTGGCGCACGGTGTTATGCTCTGGTAAGAAGAATGTGTCTTAATCCACGACTTTCCGCGCAGGTATGTGACTCCTGCCCGGGAAAATGTTACATTGTTACCAAGAAAAAAATGGTATGGCGTTACCATGATCAAGATAGCAAGGTTACGTTGCTACCACATGGAAGAACTTTACTATAATGAAAAAAAAAATACAAAAAAAAAATGAGTAAATTCATTATAGCTCCCTGGCTATTAGATCTGTAAAGGTGGAACAATATAGAAAGAGAGGGAAAGACGAGAGAAAGAAGAGAATTCCCACCTCCTTTGCGTCAAGAAAGTCTAGATCACAACTGTTCGTGCGACTTGCCATAGTCGCGAGCAGCAAAATTCATTGCTACAGAAGGAAGTACATTGATACTCGGTCAAACGGAAACCAAATTCAGTCAGCCACACACGGGGAAAGAGGTTATCAAATCAAAGAGGCTGGCATATCGGTGAATACTGGTCAATATCACGTGGAAATGATAGTTCTGGGTTCATGTTTCTATAACAAGCTATCGCTTAACTAGAGATTTTGTACAAAAAAAAAAATCGTTAAAGAAATGATCGTACCGTAGTGAATATCATGTCCAATACTTGAAGCACATCCTTGCCAGGGGTAAACCTACTGCCCCTAGCTAGGGAGGAATGTATTACTACTGACATAAATAGACTTCTCAGACTTGTCTCATGTAATAAACATGATTTTTGGGTTAGTTACCTTCCTCATGGACCAACAGTATCACCACCAAAACCAAAATACATTAGGATTAAGCACCTAATCCTTAATGGCTAAATCAAGAGATCGTACCGTCATATTTCAGGGGTCAAACAAAATTAACAGGCAAGTTCAGCTTCAGGTTCATAACAAGTCCCAAGTATCAATCATATCAACACCACTACACTCTCGCTGCACACTGCATTGACAAGAGCATTAAAGTCACATAATTCTCGGACTTACCACATCTTAAAGTAAGCCTGGCTCCCTTGACCACCACAAACTGTCTTCAGGTTAGCCAATGCACATGCCAAGTAACGTTAACAAAATAGCAGCTGTAAGAAAATTAATTTATGAAACTAATTCTACTATAATATCTCATCGTCTTTATAAACTTACACTGAAGGTACAGACAACTTTGCATGTCCTATACGGTGAAGTTTACATATAAATATACCGGTAAAGCTGGAGGGAGAAAAACAAGGAATCTGGCTATTGAGCGAAAACAGCCAACTTCTCAAGACGGAGTCTAAGAAAGAAAAAAATATAATTGAGGAAGGAAAGATTAAAAGCCAAAGATGTCGTGGCAACGCAGTCTGTGTGTTGCGTTCGTTCCCATGCAGTATAGCAGCGTTCAAGATAATTATGCACGTACGTACAATATCAGAATCCAGTTATTCACAATGTACGGCTATGTTATAAAAAAAAAACTATTAGTCAGGTTAAACTTATCCTAGAAAATAATAATTTTGCTTTCACAGACTGATACGTAGAGGTTATTGGATGTCATCCACCCGGATGCATAGCCCCAGCAGGACAGTGAGCGGTTGTAATTGCCGGCCAATCAGCAGGAAGCACCTTTGGCCAATGAACAACGTGCTTCCTCCGGCCAAGGTGAAGCGTCTCTACGTTAACTACACTTGGATTTATTGTACCATTACGTCGTTTATTTACTATACAAAACACCGTAATCTTTTTTTTCTTTTTTTACATAAGTACAAGCTGGTTAGTAATATGTGACATGTAGGTACAAATTGATTACATACTCACCGAAATAAAGTTAACAAAACTTCCGTCAAAGACAATACAGGCCTTACCTAGCCTTGTCTCAGTAACTGGTCATTACTTGACTGACCGCCTCTAGTATTTTCCGAAAGTAACACAAAATACACTGATCAATATAAGGAGTATCTCTTACAAAAGACAAAGTGCAAAAGAGTTAACAAACGGAAAAGCATTAATGAGTTAAAGATAACAGACCGATTGACAAATCTATTAGGCACAAAATATTACGAAACTGTCAGTATAGACACAACAGAGGATGAATGTAGGAGAGAGAAATGAAGAGCAGCAGAACATCAGAATGCTTATTCTTTCGCGGATGCTCCTGAAATCTGAGTCAGGCATTTTAGATAACGTAATTACCACAAAATGACCACAAACATTCAGGCATGATGCTATGTGTGTGTGTGTGTGTGTGTGTGTGTGTGTGTGCCCGGGAATCCATGCGCTCCGTGGTGCAATGGGTGTGAGGCAAGGGTTGTTGATGGACGGGAGGTGAGATGAGTCACAGGGTAATCTGGGATTTCCTAGAAAGCTCCTGAAAGCCATCACAGAAAACGGAGTAGCCGCTGGTTTTAAGAGTAACACTTCTGCTGGTTCTCAGCTGCACTTGCTACATTCGAAATCTATGTTTTCAAACACATGATAAGTCAAAATTAATATCACAGAGCTTCTAACAAGCAACAAGTTATGTGAAGTCCATGGTAATATTCTAAACCTGTAAAGTCCAAAGTAATGAGCCTGTCGCAAGTACAAAATAATACAGCTAAACCTGTCCTAAATCCCAGAGAGTATGTTAAACTACAAAAGACATTAACTATCAAGGGCAAAGGTCCTTACGTCAGACAACATGACAACCTATGCTATTGACAGAGGCGAAGAGATGTACAAAATACAAATATACAACACATAACACCATCCGTTGGCTTGTCACAATCACAGAGCAGGTCACAAGTAAAAGGTTAGGCCTAAGAGCTTGACTACAATTTTGGTTAATGGTTTGCATGGTACGAATGGTCGTTAACAACTGTGTACAAAAGGTAACAGCCTAGGTCAATCATTACAAAGTGGGTAGTGTTGTAGACGGTGGGAGAGACTAGTGTGTTAATCTTGGAGGATAAATCATCATTTTCTATATGAAGTCGATCTGGTTTCTCCGAGTGACATGATGCCTTCTTAGTCAGTCAGTGATGTTTGAGTACGGCTTAACAACCCTTGCTACCATATCATCCAGTTTTGAAATTGGTCCACATATATGTTTTTCACCACATCCAAACAAACACTGTAAGGCAACTATGCACAAGGAAATGACAGATAAGCATAAGAAATTATACCATGGATGTTTGTAATTGGCGTCTAGTTCAACATCTCCAAACTTAACAGCTTTTAGGCATTAAACTGAGTACCTAAAAATACAGATGTCAATTTCGCTCATTTTAGCATTACAGCGTTAACCTTTACGTGAAAATTAGTAACGATGCTGACACAGTCTGCATAATCACCAAAGAGTGAGGTAATAAACAGCAAATCGCTCTATCAGCCATTCAACGTTGTTTGAGCCGCAGGCGATACAGTCATGGTGGAGACCTTTCCGGCCGCCATAACTGTTTACCTTCGCCAACACCCAGGCCAGGCCTTTCTGAGAACACTGACGTAGGAGAATCTGTGCTTGCGAAAGCACTCGCAATAAATTGTCCCCCAACATTTTGTTTGATAACAATAAATCAACCCATAGCACACATACCCGTCACGCAATCTGGTATTTTAGCGGGTCTAACGGAAAGGTTTTCATAAAAAAATATCTACTTAATGCATATTGATATTGATACAAAACTGATTGCAATACAAATGGATGTGTCGTTACAGTTAATAGTCATCTGCCCCTTACTGGTTATCAGGTAAAACTTTTAACTTGAAGATTATCCCAAAGTCTTCGGTGAATACAAGAGATGCTGTTTTATATTTATTTCACCTAATGGCTTGACTCAAGGTCGCACATGATATTATTGGCGTATCAACGATACATGTGGAGAACTGCACAAGTGAACAAAGTTCTTCCACGTTTGAACAATGTTAGAACTTAGATGAGAAACCGCAATGGGGCCTGAACATTAATTTTGCGTTTAAATATCGTGCCGATGTACTAGTTTTGAGGGAACAAGTGCCATAACTATGAGACATTTCCAGTCCATCATTTCTCCTGAGGGATGCCACTAGGAACTGCTAAAACTCCGGGGCTGAATGTAAACGTCTACGGAAATTTTTGGGCAGGTTCTGAACAGGACGAGTCTGAAAGGTTAAATTGACCTCGATAAACTGTGGGGTTGGCCGAGGTAGGGAGGCGATGAGGGCTCGAGCGGTGGTGCCAAGTCGCTGGGCTGAGGTCCTTCACTTTGAAGTGTGCATAATGTAGCAGTGATGAAAGTCAAGTACGGGGATATCCCATCAGCTACTTCACCTTGTTTTCACAGTTTAGTTAGAATAGTCACCATATAATCTGAATAAACTAGTTACACACACACACACACACACACACAAGCAGTCATGTGTAAGGAACTAAAAGCAAGATTACAATCAGTAGTGGTGTCAAAGGTCATTCCCATTATTTACGTACAATTTCTTTCACTTCATGTGCACCGTCACCTAGAATGTAAGGCAAAAAGTAAAGAATATTACGCTCTAAAGTCAATGAAAAGTCAACAAAGCAGGATACATTTGTCTGGAGAGTTCAAATCTTTGACAGATGTAAACCTGCGAGGAATGTGCAACGGTATCCTAGCTTAAACCACCATTAAACAAACGCAAACATTATCCAACCAGACTTGTTCATAATGACTTTCATAATGAAGCACCTAATCAAAGTGCAGATGCCCCTCCCCCACCCCATCTTTTGAAAGACTGTTGACACAAGTGAAACAATCAGGAATAATGCTTCAGTCTGAGGTGACGGACAAGCCCTTGACGTACCTGGTGCTGTGGAGTCCGATCCCCGTGTAAAACCGTGTAGGAAAGCAGCCCCCTGAGACCACCGACTCGTCCTCCCCAGTGGTTAGACGTGACTGCGCTTGATGTTGCCTCCTCCGTGGGGAGGTGCCTCGTTCAGAGATAACCATGGCAACGTCGCTTCGGCTCATCTGAACTAACCTGGAGGGTAACGTTAAATCAGCTGCATATGTTATTTTGCTAACAAAATATCAAGTTTACATAAGGATACTTGCACTTGTGAGGGAATATGGTACAAAATAACTAAGGCAACCAGTCAAGTAAATTTAGGATTGTGTCATTATGGTCATAGAAAGATATATATTTATTAATCCATCCAAGATAAGCCTCACCCTACCTGATTCTCGAATCATGTCACAACAAGATATGCTCATTCTACAATTGTCTAATACAAAAGCATGACCCACCTCTAACTGGCTGGTGCGGCTGACTTCGTTTGAGACCAAATAACTCTACACCAGAGCCACCATGGATTGTGAATGGACGTGGTTTTAAAATTATCTTTAACGTTAAAAATTTTTCTGCTACTTGATACAGCTTGACGTTGACGGTCTTAATGACCCTTGCAGTTCATGTGCCTAAGTACCAATACAACCAACCAAATAGGACTAACAACCAAACAACTAGGAACCGTAAGGAGGTGGCCTTGTGATGACAAACTGGTGTGTTGCCTCCTTGCCCATCGTTGGATGGGTCGGAGTGATCACAAAATAACTGCCTGTGATTATAACACGTGAATTCATCGGATCCAATATGAGTATAGCTATTTTCAGTTATCATATAATCTATTTTGTTCATATTCCAAACCTTTAGCTGATAATACCAAACACAAAAGCTGAATCCACATTAAATGTTTTAACGGACATAAAATGAGTCCCAGTTACCAGTCTCTCAAAATCTAACATTCTCGGCACTTGACAACAAATATATCACTGTATTTTATACACCAAACCTGCTGTACTAAATGACCCACGACCCTTGCTACACACCGAGGTGCTGGCTATAAAATGTCAACATAACACAACCATCAAACAGAAATAGATTATATATATATATATATATATATATATATATATATATATATATATATATATATATATATATATATATATATATGCAATGTAAATACCCATGATAAACAGTATCACAAACACCTGATTAGTTTAAACTACTGGTGTTTTCTTAAGGAAAGGTTAATCACAATTACCAACGACCAACCTAAGATCATTATTTCTACATTTCAGGCTCCCACTACCAGATCAGGGAAGTTCTCCACATACGAGTTTTGTATCAGCTCTTCTCAGTATGCTGCGCAATCGCTGTACACAGTGGGCCATTGTCATTTAAGTGTGTGTGTGTGTGTGTGTGTGTGTGTGTGTGTGGTATAGAGTTGTACGCGCTCCGATTTTGACACCTATTAAATACTACAATCATGGCTTTCTCTGGGAAAGCAGGAAAATCAGCCAAATTTTGTTTCATTTCCTGAAGGGAAAAAAGTAAATGTATGAGGACATACACACGAGTTCTTATGTTGAATCTCACACAAGAGGCAACATACAGAACACGGGTACAGTACCATATGTGACTAACATTAACCTCAATTTTTCTTCATATTATTTTCACGTAAAACTGAGTCACTACATGTTTCCCCCTGTTTCTGTCTTATAATATTAATTTTTCCCCTTCGCCAATTTGCTTTCCGGAATGACGCAAAATAAATTCTAGAATATTTGACTGGATACCTGATGAAAGAGTAGGTGGAAGGCGGAATGACTGGGAACAGTCGGTCACCTGGTGCAAGGAACTATTAATCTCGTCAAGGGGAAGGTACGGAAACTGACAAAAAAAAAGTTGTTCCGGTCGGGAAATACAGACAGCTTCGGGGAGGCCATGAAGGCATCCATATTGCATCTCACTTTCCACAGCAAGACTAAGGCGTATCCACATTAGTGTGCGTGGAGATAATAACTATCATGACAGAAAGCTCATTAAGAATATTACAATTCACAATTATACCAAAGAGGTCCTCAAAAGGCCTAGTTTCTTGGGGGCAAAAATGGCGTTTTGCTCTTGAATGCTGGGGAGAAGGAAGGGCCTAACGACGGAATGGCTCCACTACATGATACTCTGCAGGTAGCTAGTGATGCAGCACCCTGCATGTTATCACACAGTTACCTATAAAGTGCTGATGTCGAAATTTTCCCCTTGGGCAGGGGTAGCCCGTAGCGTTTCCTGCAGGGAACTAAGTTATAGTTATTTGCTGCCGCCATGCACATCGTACAAGTGTGTCTTGGGCTTCTTGGGCATTTTTTTTTTTTTACCATTTACTCAGGGTTCTTTATAATGTTGTTGTGCTCAACCTACGCAGATTTTTTTCCTTTCACTTGACAGTATATTCATTAACCTTTCCATCATCTTCTCTGACTTCTCGTAAATATAATAAATTGAAGAATTTATGAGAAAATTTCGATGATAAACAAATAAGACGTACAAATAAAGAGCGTGTGGAGATGGTGATTAATATCAAGCAAGGACAGGGAAGCGCGAGAGTGGATCTGCTAACCCACAGTAATGTCTGGCTAGGCTAGACATTGGTCCTCAGTTTTTTCAGTTTTTAAGTTACAGGAGCAGACTGCATGACCCCAAGAGAACAGTCATAAGTCTTGAGTTTTTAAACGTAAAAACGCCCAATAATGTGAAAGTCTATGGCAGACAGGGACATGAACGAGGGACTTGAACAGGGAAGAACGAACTTGTCTGTCTTGTTAGTGCGAAGCGCAACTGATGCAGCTGAAGCCTATACTAAATTCATCCAACAACACACTACAGAGAGAGACGCCATCTGCATCTTCACTACACCCTCGATAATCCTTAGTTCACTTGTTCACTTCATCACCGACGAACGCATTTTCACATTTCGCTTGACAAATGGATCTTCACTACATCCTCGACACCATATGCACTTGAATCCACACAAAAAAAAAATCATGTCAAAGGCAAAGCCACGACATTCTGACGATTGTTGGAAAGAAAAATTATGAAGGTTCAAAATAACAAAAGAAACGAAAACAATAATTTCTCTCGTACGGAATGATACATAATGCAGGATCTTTAATCTTTTACATCATAAATTTAACACAATTATCGAAACATTACTCATGGCAAGTAAAACCTTGAATTACTTCGATCATTTCAAACAGACTGTAATGTTTTACTATTGATATATTCTATATAAATACGCCTTTAATAGTTGCCCTGCATTCCAGTACCCTGTAAAGAGGCTTTGACTCACCCTACATTCCAGCACCCAGTAAAGAAGCTTTGTTTCTTATCCTACATTCCAGCACCTAATAAAGAAGCTCTGATGCTTAATATTTATTCCTGTACAATATAAACCTGACGCTTAGCCCGCATTTCAGGACAAAATGAGGAAGCTCTATTTATAAGCCTGCGTTTAAGGAAAAGTGCAGATTAGTATCTATGATTTGCTTTACGGGTGTGATAATATGAATAATAATTTTTTGCCTTTCTGTAGAGTCATTATCCAGAAAGCTGTGAAAATACGAATATCTAAGCCTGTACAGGTGAGAAGTTTGATCCACCGTCAGACAGTTGCATTGAAGCCCTGCAAGTCAAAATGCACCCTAACGAAGGATCAGATCACTTGAGTAGATACTTTGTGTTACGGCTAATGACTATTAAAAACATTCTAAAACAATACATGATATCAGGCCTTTCATCCCTGCTGATAAATGTTTAACTTACAGCTTCGTGGCGGAAGTTGCAGCACGACGGACACGCGGGTTGTAAACAACGGTGGTGCCAACGGTGGTGATGGTTCTTGGATGGATCTAAGCTGCTCATTCACCCTTTATATAACAATTGCAACATTCATGCCCAAAAACTGAAATAAAGTTGTCATTCTATTACTATAAGTTATAAATTTGTGACCTTATCGTCATATATAGGTATATATACATCACATTTTCCACGATCCTTTATGTCCACGAGGCAACGGCGGGAAAGACATCTCTAACCACTAAATTGCCCTGTGCTCGTCCACACACAAGCACATAGTACATCACAGCACATTGTGACCTGTAGTTCCGACCGGTGAACGTGTCCTGAGTGTTGCAGGAGCTTCACAGGGACAGAAGGGACTCCTGGAAAAGAAGATAAGGTATGTATATGATGATACATTCTACTTTCCTTCATACAACGCTTTCAGCAAGGTATTCATATAGTGCCTTGTTAGCATTAGCTCAAGTTGTCAGGATGTTAAATTCCATTGTTGAGTCTGATTAGCATATTCATAATCACATCATATGAATGAAATGGAGTCATGTCCACTCGCAATAACCCAAGACTTCTCAAGATACAGTGGTCAGTTCATTTCTACTGGTAGCAGATTTATTGTACAATGAATGGGTGTACAGGTCAAGGTCATGAAATCAGAGGAATTTTATCAGGGAGGGGGTACAAAGTTTCGGTTCTCGTTCCCTTCGCCATTTGTCATCCTGTTTTTATCCACTCCGGTTTTATGCCATATGCTTTAAAGATATTTTAACTAGTTTTATGCCATGTGCTTTAAAGATATTCTAACTATGTAGGCTCGCACAAAATGTGAATAATAGTCTTCAATATATACAAACATTTTCTGATATCCCAGGAAATTCCCGGGCTCCCTTTTGGACCCCCGGGCCCGGGAGCAATGTACCCCCTGCTTCCCAACTCTAAAAAGTCCCTGTAATTATAGTGTATTGTAGAGAACACACATCCAACTGACACTTTAATCGAGTGCATATACGTGAGATGCATAATAAGATGCTATTTGGAACGATTTTTTTTTTTTAAGCGAGTGCTAGCCGTAAGTATGGCCAAGTCTCACATTATAAGAGCCATCACGTGCACCTGACTGACTGACTCACCGACCTCGGCACCTGTTCCCTTGACCCTTCATACTCACCTAAAGTTACATACATTTCGTCAACAAAGACTCTGGGGACATTTTCTTTTGTAATTCAATGTACATTAATAGGCTTCTTTTAATCGGAAATTCTCTCAATGTCTCTAGATAAGCCTAAGATTTTTGACAGCTTGAAAAGTAAAAGAAAATGACCTTTAATTTAATAAGTGGTAGACCTTCTTTGTTATTGCTATCTATTTAATATTTCAGATAAATGCAGAGGGAAGTTGCTGGAGATAAGATTCAGTGTGCTTAAGTATGATTTAACGTCTAAACACACTTACGTTGTAGATTATTGCCAGCGTTTGTCAGAACATCCTTCCTTGCGATACATTCGACACATGAAACCTTCACATCATTAGGATATACTTTATGCTGTCCAGGAATCATGGTTTTAGTCAGTTATAGCTTGTAGGTGTGTTGATAAAAGCAGTGTTATCGGGAGAGGAACCATATGGCTGCCATGAGTCATGGCTGATAACACCATAGAAAACGCTCCGGCCATATGATATAGAGAAAACTCCTATCTCCTGTCAAAACATTTTGCTTTATATATCTATGACAGCAGAATTGGGTGATAGTCAATGGTTGTTTGATTAGTAATATATATCATACACTAGGTCAGACACATATGCCTTTTATGGTAAAGAGTGCGAGAGGAAACACGTAGCGGAAGTTCGGGCAGTGGAAATCCAACATGGCGTCAGACTTTGGAGACCAACTCCCCGATGAGGAAAAGGTTGAGTTATTTCTCAGTATTTTGGTGTTAGAATCACATGTGGAGCATCCTAATGAACATTTAAAGCAGTAATGTTTAGGTGAGCATTGAGATTTTGGTCGGAATCACTTCATATATTCCTAAATACCACCTGTGGGCGTATCCTATCTCCGTCGGACACCAGACCGGCTTGTCAAAAAGTGATATTTGCTGAGCTATAGTAGGTCAGAGGGGCAGGGTACCAAGACTGGTGGGAGCTGATGTCTGAGTGAACCCTTAGATAAGTAATTAAGGTACTTATGTGAAGCTGTAAAGGATGAAAGTGGGCGATAGATATGAGGAGAGGCGTTTGTTTACATTCTGGTCCTGTCACCTGCATGTCCCCAGGCGGCTGTTATCACTCTCCATTCCCAGCCTTTAAGGCTGCTCACATTAATATATCTTGCGCATTGTCTATAATGATATTTCCGTTTCATATTTTCTCAATTCTGTGTGTGGCTTGTAGGTTGGGTGCACTTGCTGTACCTGTGAACCTTGGAATCTAGGTTGATGCCACTGAACTGTAATTGATGTATATACGTTCTTGTTAGCAGACTTAGAATGTTGAGCTATTGTAAGATTTTAGCACGTGTGTGTGTGTGTGTGTTTATCACCTAATGAAAGACCAAACGGTATTCGTTAGGTTGATCATTTCACCTAGTATATGGTGGGATATTATTACCATTTATTTTTAGAAAATGATAAGAAAATCAGACTTTTCCAACTAAACTATCCCAGACTAATCACATTAAACTAATCATATGTAAATTAACGTTATGAAGGATGTAGATCTGTAGCCTCTGTAATGAGATAAGGTTATGTTCCAGTTTCATCATGCCACCATTTAAAGCATGGAATCTAATAGGAATTCTAATGGAGTGGTTGGACTTGAGTAGTGAATAAGGTAAAACTGAGGACACAGGAATACTGTAATTACTTTTTTTGTTTATTGTGATAAGAATTGATAGTGGTGAGGTCTTTGATGATCAGGGAAAATGTCGGGTTCAGTGATATAAAGGTGAAAAATTTCCAGTCAGCAAACAAGTGAAAACTTCACCCAGCTTTTAGCAGCAGATTTTTACTTTATTTTTTATTTTGTAAGAAAAGTATTTCATGGAAGCTCTTTGTATTAAAAGCAGTTGTCGCCATTATTTGCGTACATTCAAATCTGTTGTTAGTTCAGGAACACACACCAGTAGGAGGATCAAGGAACAAGAGGGCAGTTTTAACGTAAAAGTAGCAAAAGCACCTTAGGATATTAGTAGATTGTATGAATACCTCATACAACTTCTACTAGGCTAGGAAGCCCTAGAATCTCATAATGTTTTAGATGGATCATTGCCATGAATGTGAACTGAATCTGGTGGAATCCACTCTGTCTTCTCATATGCACTCTATTTGCAGCAGTTATTTGTAAATAAAGATCAAAAGTCATATTTTTAGATAACGAAACTTAAGCTAAATATCATCAGCTAGGTGAAGTTGGGTGAAGTTTTGAAATATTCTGTTGATATCTAGAAGTTTCACGAAAAATTTAATTTTTTAATTGCCCTAACCACTATCAACATTTATTTCAGTAGAATGAAAAGTATTGACTTTAATCATCTACCCACATCACTTTATTAGCCACTTTCATAAGAATTTCTTGTAGATCCCATGGTTGATAAACCGGTGGTACCAAACTAGAAATTTACGTAAGGTAAGCATGGTAAGTAGGTTACATTATTTTGCTTTATTTTCTTCGGTTTTGTCATATTTTTGCCATGCAGCGTTTGCCTACTTCATGACCCTGCATAAGTTGCCTTCTGGCAAATATCTTGATAACTTAAAGTGTATGGATAAGAAAATATGTAGTAGGCTGTTCATGTCATACATAAGGCTAAAACTAGAAAACACTTTTCAAGTTGATTCATGTCACTTAAAAGCACATATATCTATTAGATAAGATCCAGAGGAGGGCAGAAAAGATGGTACATGAATTATAAGAGCTGTGGTTCAAGAAAAGGCAAAAGGCTTTAAATTTGCCAATCTTGGAAGAGACAAGAGTGAAAGGTGACTTGATCACAGCCTTTAAATTTTAAAGCATATCGATTACATGGACAGTGAACAGTTCTTTGAAAGATGTTGGGATTGAGCAACCAGAGGGCATAACATGAAAGTAAGCAAGAACCTTGTTAAAAAAGATGTAAAGTACTCTTTTTAGTATAGGAGTGGTAGATGAATGGAATGGAATTACCAAGGACGTGGATAATTCTGACAGCCTACAGAGATTTAAGTTGTTTGATAATAGAAAATTTTCAAGACATGGAACCCCACAAGTGTTAAACTCCCTCTCCATGCAGTACAAATAGGTAATTGTACTCTGCTAAACAAAATGAGTGATTTGATACCATTATACTTTTTGTAATGTGACTAGAATGCACCCCAAAACTACATTTTATTGAGCTTTTTCATTGCTCACCCAATTTGTTACTCTTTGATTGTGGTGACTACAAAATTAAGGCAATGAATGCCTGAACCATTGATACTTTGAGAGAGTATTTGGAGATCATCATCTACAGTACCCAACCTGAAAAAGTCTGGAAGAGAGTAAAGAATCTAGTTGAGAACATTTTTTCCCCACTCCATTGCCGTACCTTAATGATGAGGGTATTAGATTAAATGACCCATCTGTGTTAGTTACATTCTTGTTAAAAGTTTCTCTTTAGTATCAAGTAATAAGATAATTGGTAGTGAGTTTCAAGAAGTTAGACAGGTTGAATTCACCCCATCTTTGTGAAATCTCCCCAAGGAATGTAACTTCCCATTATCCTGTCGGATCCTCTGATAAAATGCAATCCACTACCTGGTTTTTTATTAAATTGTGCTTTATGAGAACCCATCATCAATATCAAGTGGGGACTGTTCTTACAAGGGAGTACAATGAGCCTCCATTTTTGATGAAACGAATCTAACAAGAATTCTGTAGAGGCTTCAGGAAGATGTTTTTGTATATTACAGTGCAATTTATCTAGCCCAGAAGCTCTTGATTCAGTGTGATAGTGCTGATGTCATTCCTGCAGGGAATAGATGAAAATGAGAAAGTATAATTGCTCCTCTTATATAGAAAAAAAGTTTTGCTTCAGCTTGATACTGTTCATGCAGACAGTAGAAAAGTAGTCATTGATGCTGAAAATGTGGTGAATTTGAAGGCAAGAATATCGAGAGAAGCTTCCATATTTACTTAAGAACTCTATGGTATTCAGGCTACCCTAAAATTAATTGATTAATATCCTATAAAGAAATTTACAGTCTATTCCAATTTTCAGAGTGTGCTCCAAGCTATATCACACTCTGCTCCAGTGTATCCCATAGTTTAAGATTTTCAAGATTGAATTGTATGAGCTCTCTGAAAGCTTAAAATTGAAGAATTCTGCTGGTGTGCTGGACATATCAGTATCAGCAGTAGTGAAATAGCCAATGCTGAGTATAAAGCAGCTATAACCAGTAATCTATAAACATGAGTTATACCTCAGTGATTGTATGAGCAGAATAGATGGTTATGGTTAATGAAACTGGCAAGGAAATCCAAAAGAATAACAGACTGCAGAGGATACAGAAAGTTGTTAAATTATTGTGCTCCTCTTTGCTAACCGAGGACTACTCATAGTATGTTGACCCACTGGCACTTAATGGAGAAGAGGTCTGCCCCAATATATGACACCTGTAATTGCATTATTACCAAGGAACAAGCACTAAAGGTATGCCAAAAAACAAGGAATCTTTAGAGTCAGATATGACTCTTATATTTTTTTTATGCCATGTTTCAGCTGCATAGGTAAGGATCAAGAGGACATTACTGTCCCTTAAGCCTTTCTTCACCCTCACAATTACAACTCTACTCTTCATTATTCTTTTAAGGGACCCAAGGACTCCTCTACCATGAACTGCTCTCTCCCTTATCTCTCCATTCATAACACCAAACTCGCCCGAGATAGCTCTTAAAAACTTAAATTCTCTCACTTTATCTGGCCTTTCTTCCTCCATATCTGTAACACAGTGTAGTACACTTTCTTCTTTCACTATGCAAGGCTTTGCAAATCTATACTTTTACTTGTACTTGCAGTTGCCTTTGGTTACACACATCATACAACACAATCTTTTGCAACTCCTCTTCACTCTGGGCAGACAGTACAGTGTCACCTGCAAACAGGCTTGTCACTAGCTACCTACCTCATCACCGCACTCCATATCTGCGCACCCTTTCCCTAGTTTTGCTTCATCTTTCTTGTCACTTAATCCATATATATATGCTAAAAAGCGATGATGACATCACACAGCCCTACCACACACTCACATGCATACTGAAACATATGCTCAACTTTCCAACCACTCTTACACATGTTATGTGATTGTGTAATATGAAACTATAGAAGGAATAGAATTAATGGAGAAATTTCATTTATGTTAATGTTAAGTAAATGATGAATTTGTTAAAGGAAGCCAGTGTATAGTTTAGTATGGATAGTTTTTAGTTGTTATGTATCTTTTAAGGAAACAAAAATGTTTAGAAAAATTTAAATAGTTTTAAGTTTTTAAACTTATTTCTCATGCTTAAAAGCTCTGAATAACCATGTGGTTCTAGTGCTTTACAAATTTTACCATATCAATCAGTAATTGATACTATTTCATTCCTTAAAATGCCATCTCTTTCTTTTTTTCATGAATGGCTATCTCCAGACTCTTTTATTCTTAAGGCTTTTTTTTCCCCAATAAACATATATATTTTCCTTTAACTCAGTAATGCAGTACTTAAAAATAGCAATCATGAAGAGTTTGGTAAGTCTAGTTTGTCTGTTCCATTTTTGGAACAGATATGCTGTCATCTAGAAGTGTAAATCCAGTATTTACTCCAGACAGTGTGATCGTTCATCTCAGATTTGTAATCTTGTTTTACAGTAATTCATCAAAGTTTTTCTCTTGTTATCCTTAGAACAATACAGCATCTACCAGTAATTTTTAAAGATAAAGCTTTGCTTTCTTGAATCGTGTTGCCCACATTATCAGTAGTATTTTCTTATTATTGCTCTTATGTAATTTATTCACAGATGAAAAACAGTTGCATGAAGGATGAATTTTTATTTCTTGAACCACTTGACAAGATATTATTACATATGATACAATAGTCATTCTATACATTGATAATTGATACTGGTCCCCTTAATTTTTCTTTGTGCGCAATAACATTTTGACTTTCATTTGCAGGTGCGGATTGCCTCAGATTTTGTGTTACACTCTCCTCCTGGTGAATTCAATGAAGTATTTAATGGTATGTGAATCATAAAGTAGGTTGGAAACTTTAGACCTTGAAGTATTCATGATATTTAAAGCATTTGCTAGAGGAAGTATATAAGACTATTTGAAATTTGCATATAACATTTTAGAAATGGAGGGGAGGGGGCAAAGGTCCTGGGAGTGTTTAAGAATGTGTGGAAGGTGAGAACATTATCTTGGAGAGCAAAAATGGATATGTTTGAAGGAATAGTAGTTCCAACAATGTTATATGGCTGTAAGGCATGGGCTATAGATAGGGTTGTATGGAGAAGGGTGGATGCGGATGTGTTGTCCTCAAACATTTTTATTCTTATTTTATTTATTTTGCTTTGTCGCTGTCTCCTGCGTTTGCGAGGTAGCGCAAGGAAACAGACGAAAGAAATGGCCCAACCCACCCCCATACACAATGTATATACATACACGTCCACACACGCAAATATACATACCTATACATCCCAATGTACACATATATATACACACACAGACACATACATATATACCCATGCACACAATTCACACTGTCTGCCTTTATTCATTCCCATCGCCACCTCGCCACACATGGAATACAAATACCATCCCCCTCCCCCCTCATGTGTGCGAGGTAGCACTAGGAAAAGACAACAAAGGCCCCATTCGTTCACACTCAGTCTCTAGCTGTCATGTAATAATGCACCGGAACCACAGCTTAGGTTATGTATACATATATATTTATTTATTTATTTTATTTATTTTGCTTTGTCGCTGTCTCCCGCATTAGCGAGGTAGCGCAAGGAAACAGACGAAAGAATGGCCCAACCCACCCACATACACATGCATATACATTCATCCACACACAGCACATATACATACCTATACATACCTATACATCTCAATGTATACATATATATACACACAGACATATACATATATACCCATGTACATAATTCATACTGTCTGCCTTTATTCATTCCCATCGCCACCCCGCCACACATGGAATAACAACACCCTTCCCCCTCATGTGTGCGAGGTAGCGCTAGGAAAAGACAACAAAGGCCCCATTCGTTCACACTCAGTCTCTAGCTGTCATGTAATAATGCACCGAAACCACAGCTCCCTTTCCACTCATATACACATATATATACATAAACGCCTGTACACGCACATATACATAGATATACATTTCATCATATACATACATATACATACACGGACATATGCATATATACACATGTACACATTCATACTTGCTGCCTACATCCATTCCTGTTGCCTCCACACCACACAAGGTGAATGTGGGTGTGTTGTCCTCAGACATTTCATATATATGTATTATTACACTTGGTAGCCGTTTCCCGTGTCAGCAAGGCAGCACAAGGAAACAGACAAAGAATGGCCCAACCACTCATATACACACACACACACACACACACACACACACATATATATATATATATATATATATATATATATATATATATATATATATATTTTTTTTTTTTTTTTTTTTTTTTTTTTCAAACTATTCGCCATTTCCCGCGTTAGCGAGGTAGTGTTAAGAACAGAGGACTGGGCCTTTGAGGGAACATCCTAACCTGGCCCCCTTCTCTGTTCCTTCTTTTGGAAAAAAAAAAGAGAGGGGAGGATTTCCAGCCACCCGCTCCCTCCCCTTTTAGTCACCTTCTACGACACGCAGGGAATACGTAGGAAGTATTCTTTCTCCCCTAACCCCAGGGATATATATATATATATATATATATATATATATATATATATATATATATATATAAATGCCCATGCACGCACATATATATAAATATGCATTTTAAGGTATACATACATATGCATACACAGACATATACATTTATACACTTGTACATATTCATACTTGCTGCCTTCATCCATTCCCATCGCCACCCCACCACACAGGAAATATCATCCCCTCTCCAGCGAGGTAGGGCCAGGAAAAGACAAAAAGGCCACATTCGTTCACACCCAGTCTCTAGCTGTCATGTGTAATGCACCGAAACCACAGCTCCCTTTCCACATCTAGGCCCCACAGACCTTTCCATGGTTTACCACAGATGCTTCACATTCCCTGGTTCAATCCATTGGCAGCACATCAGTTATTATTGTCATTATTATTATTATACTTAATCAGTGTTTCCCCGCATCAGTGAGGAAACAGATAAAGAATGGCTCATCCACTCATACACACATATACATATACCCATCAGTATATACATACATATACACAGATGTATACTTATATACACATGTACATATTCATACTTGCTTGCCTTCATCCATTCCTGTTGCTATATTTATTGGAGGAAGTGAAGTGTATTAGATACCTGGGAGTAGACTGCATTGGAGTTCACAAGTTAATGCTCTGGTCTCTGGTCAATCCTTTAAGGGAATTCCAGGTGGGAAAAGACATCAGAGATATAGATAGATAGATAGATAGGACATTGTAGTGAATGGAAGCATGGAAGCAGAAGTGATTCACAGGGTGGGTGAGAGGGCAGAAATTCTGGGAGCACTGAAGAATCTAAGGAAAGAGAGATCATTGTTGTTTAAAAGTACAGCATTCCCAACCTTATTGTATGGTTGCGAGGCATGGGCTATATACAAGACTGTGTGTTGATCAAGTTCTGCAATAGAAGTGTGTATCTGGGAGAGCATGTAGTGGGGGAAGCCATAATGATTTTGTTTTGAGTGTTGCGTTTTGTTTTACTTAACCTTTTGTAAACTGCAGCCACATCTAGTGTTTAAATTTTTTGTTAATCTTTGGATTACGTGAATTAATCATTGACATTTGATTTGTCCAGGTATTTGTAACTTACTGCAGTGGGCTCAAACTTGTGAGGCCATCATCCGTGGAAGTGTTTTTTTTATGTATGATGTTATCAAAAGAAAGAGTTTACTTCCTGTGCTCATTTATTTGCTATTTATGGTTTGTTATTTAACATTATGTACACTGCATCCTACCTTTTAACCTCCTTTGGTTGGGCAGGTATTTGTAGTTATCAGCTTTGTGGTTATGCTTTTGCTCATCATGTTAAGTCTTTTTCTGTTTTAAGTGTATTTTTTGCAACACAAAACTTGTTTTCTGCTTTCAGATGTGCGAACGCTCGTCAACAATGACACACTCCTTCGGGAGGGTGTCGCTCGTGCAATTGCTGAATACAACAAAGACCAGCTGACCCCAGTCAGGCTAGATGGACAGAATCACTATGCTCTTGTCACAGAACACAATGACCTCGGTGGTGGCCGTTTTCTTGACCCTAGGGCAAAACTTACTTTTAAGTTTGACCACTTGCGTAAGGAAGCGGCAGATATGAAGGTTTGAACTGTTCTTTATGTATCCCTTACTGTAGTGATAGAATTCTTAACTTTTTTGCATAAGGATGGATAGCTTACCCCAAATTATGTGGAAAAATTTTTCTCATACTTAATATGCAGATGATAGAGTTGATAGAGATGCTCTGTGGAAGGTATTAAGAATATATGGTGTGGGAGGAAAGTTGTTAGAAGCAGTGAAAAGTTTTTATCGAGGATGTAAGGCAAGTGTACGTGTAGGAAGAGAGGAAAGTGATTGGTTCTCAGTGAATGTAGATTTGCGGCAGGGGTGTGTGATGTCTCCATGGTTGTTTAATTTGTTTATGGATGGGGTTGTTAGGGAGGTGAATGCAAGAGTTTTGAAAAGGGGGGCAAGTATGAAGTCTGTTGTGGATGAGAGAGCTTGGGAAGTGAGTCAGTTGTTGTTCACTGATGATACAGCGCTGGTGGCTGATTCATGTGAGAAACTGCAGAAGCTGGTGACTAAGTTTGGTAAAGTGTGTGAAAGAAGAAAGTTAAGAGTAAATGTGAATAAGAGCAAGGTAATTAGGTACACTAGGGTTGAGGGTCAAGTCAATTGGGAGGTAAGTTTGAATGGAGCAAAACTGGAGGAAGTAAAGTGTTTTAGATATCTGGGAGTGGATCTGGCAGCGGATGGAACCATGGAAGCGGAAGTGGATCATAGGGTGGGGGAGGGGGCGAAAATCCTGGGAGCCTTGAAGAATGTGTGAAAGTCGAGAACATTATCGCGGAAAGCAAAAATGGGTGTGTTTGAAGGAATGGTGGTTCCAACAATGTTGTATGGTTGCGAGGCGTGGGCTATGGATAGAGTTGTGCGGAGGAGGATGGATGTGCTGGAAATGAGATGTTTGAGGACAATGTGTGGTGTGAGGTGGTTTGATCGAGTAAGTAACGTAAGGGTAAGAGAGATGTGTGGAAATAAAAAGAGCATGGTTGAGAGAGCAGAAGAGGGTGTTTTGAAATGGTTTGGGCACATGGAGAGAATGAGTGAGGAAAGATTAACCAAGAGGATATATGTGTCGGAGGTGGAGGGAACGAGGAGAAGTGGGAGACCAAATTGGAGGTGGAAAGATGGAGTGAAAAAGATTTTGTGTGATCAGGGCCTGAACATGCAGGAGGGTGAAAGGAGGGCAAGGAATAGAGTGAATTGGATCGATGTGGTATACCGGGGTTGACGTGCTGTCAGTGGATTAAATCAGGGCATGTGAAGCGACTGGGGTAAACCATGGAAAGCTGTGTAGGTATGTATATTTGCGTGTGTGGATGTATGTATATACATGTGTGTGGGGGTGGGTTGGGCCATTTCTTTCGTCTGTTTCCTTGCGCTACCTCGCAGACGCGGGAGACGGCGACAAAGCAAAAAAGAAAGAAAAAAAAATATGCAGATAGGATGTTTCTAAGAAACATACTTGCCCCTCTCTCCAAAACTCTTGCATTTCCCTTTGTAGCCACCCCATCCATAAACAAATTAACAATGATGGGGACATCACACACCCCTGCCACAGGCCGACATTCACTGGGAACCAATCACTCTCCTCTCTTCCTACTCACACACATGCCTTGCATCCTTGGTAAAAACTTTTCACTGCTTCCAGAAGCTTATCCGCCACACCATATTCTCTTAAGACCATTTACAAAGCATCTCTATCAACCCTTTCATATGCCATCTCCAGATCCATAAATGCTACATACAAATTCATTTGTTTTTTAAGTATTTCTCACACATTCTTCAAAGCAAACACCTGATCCACACGTCCTCTACCACTTCTGAAACCACACTGCTGTTCCCCATTCTGATGCTCTGTACATGCCTTCACCCTTATAATCAGTACCCTCCCTTATAATTTCCCAGGAATGCTTAACAAATGTATGCCATTGTAGTTTGAACACTGACCTTTATTCCCTTCACCTGATCCATACATACATTGAGTATCCTTGCTAACCAGTCAGTAACAGTTTCAGTAACCTTTCTTAGTATATTCTACTGCAATATCATTAATAAGATGGTCTTGGTTAGGATATTCAGTTGCATGTGCCATCTCACCTAGCATAAAAAGAAAAAACTTGGATGGTTGGAGAACTTTATGTGTCACTTTGCTCTAGGTTTGGGAAATGTATGAGATAGGATTACAAATGATGTTATGATACCTAATGCAACTTTGTATTTTACAGGCATGTGAGAGTGACCCAACCACAGAAAGTTGGAGGAGTGCAGTAGAGACACAGTTAATTCAGTACGCAAGTGACCACTACCCCCATGGTGTTTGTGCTGTGTTTGCAAGGGCGCAGGGCTCAGCAGTAACACTTACCATGTGTATAGAAGATCATCAGTTTCAACCTAAAAATTATTGGTAAGCAGGTACAGCCATGCATTAGTTTAAATTCTATCATAGCACATCCTTTTTTCCTATTATACTTTTTATTGATGTATTTAGGTTTTCTCCTCCTTTTGTCAGTACATAGTTTTTAGTGTATCCCTATAGACATTAAGCTTCTTGTAACAAAATTGAAAATTTTTACAAATATTTGAATTTATATTCAAGGAGTTGATGATATATGCTAAGTGCTGTTGTTAATTATTCATTTATGCATTAGGTAAGAGCCTGTTGAAGAGAATTGTTGAAAAACATATGAAAAATATAGTTTACCATATCATTCAGCGTATGACTTCAAGATCTTGAAGCTATGATCAAGAACATCCATTTTTTTCCTTTACTTTTCTGAATGTATATGTTATTGTTAGTCTTTCCTGACAGTATGCACATAAGTATCCTGACAGCACATACATATTGTATATCTTGACTCCTTGCGTGCTACATATCCTGACAGTACTTACATAGTAAATATCCTGACAGCATGTACGTATTACATACCTCAACAGGACTGTCATATCATATCCTGACAGTATGAACATATTACATACATGTAAGAATTCTCTGTGATTTTTTTTTTGTGGTAAAAGAAACTTTAAGGGCAATATTTGATCTCTTAATAGGGCCTCTAGTCCCAAATCCCTACAGATACTCTGAAAACCATCAGACTGAAAATCATGTAGTTTCTCATTCCCTGTTATGTAGATATGTTTGACATTTTTATATGTATAAATATTTATTTTCATATTCTTAGAGTACTGCTTGAACATGAAGATGTGCTTCGCTTGGCTTTAACTCCAAGAGAAGCTACAAAGTAGAGCTCCTCTTTTGCACAAATACAAATAAAATCTTTTCACTATACAGAAGTGTTGTGTAACATGCTTTAGGAATGATTCATGACAACAGGAACATCCCACATATTTATTTTATGCAATAACTGTGGATGGGATATTAAAGATATAGGTCACAACTGCAGGAATGGCCGGTGGCGGTCAACGTGGACAGTGACTTTAGGAGGTGGCAGCGTGGAGCTAAAGGGGGTCCTCAAAGTGCAAGTCCACTATTATGAAGATGGAAATGTTCAGTTAGTCACATCAAAAGATGTCAAGGGTAATCTCACAGTTACTGTAAGTTTCTCCTTTTTGTATATTAATTTTTGCAAGATTGATTTTTCTCTCAGGTAGTCAGAGGCAAATCAGGGTTATGCAGTAGACCAATAAATATCTAGCCAGTTGCAGAAGAGAAGCCTTAGTATTAGTTCTAATTTTTGTGTTTAGACAGAAAAAAAGTTATTTTAAGAAAGATAAGATTAAAATATGTAGCTTTAGAATGTATTATGCCAGTAATTCATCAAAAGCTGTAAAGTGAAAACCACATAATTTTGTCTTGTTATTACCTCTGATGGCATACTCGAGAGAGAAACTTCAGATGCTGGTGACAAAGTTTGGGAGTGTATTGTAAAGGAAAAAGTTGGAAGTTGAAATGAAAAAAAGTGAGGTAATGAGGTGTGGTGAGGTGAAACAGGATAGATATGTGATTATTAAGGGGACGGTGTTGGCAAAGTTACACAAGAATGGAATTACCAGTGAGTGAAACCATAGGATGAGCAGTTTGGTTTCAGGAGTGAGCAGTAGAGGGTGTGTGGATCAGGTTTTTGCTTTGAAGAATGTGTAAAAAATATTTGGAGAATGAGAGTAATTTTTTTTTTTATACATATCCACCATTTCCCGAACTAGCGAGGTAGCTTCAAGAACAGAGGACTGAACCTTAGATGGAAGGTCCTCATGTAGTGCCTTTCTCTATTCCTTTTGGAACAGTAAAATCTGGATAGGAAGATTTCCAGCCCCTGTTTTCACCCCTTATAGTCACCTATGACATGCAGGGAATATGTTGGAAGTATTCTTTCTTCTCTATCCCCAGAGATAAAGAGAGAAAATTTTTATGTAGCATTTATGGACAGAAATGCCTTATGGAAAGTGCTACATATATATGGGATGAATGGAAAACTTCTAAATGCAATTAGGAGTTTCAACCAGGGGAAGAAGGCACATGTGCAAGTAGGAAGTGAGGAATGTGAGTGGTTCCTGCTGAGGATGAGTCTCGTAGGTAGAGAGGAGGAAAATTTAATGCTTTTTGAGCAAGGGGTAGGTATGCAGTAGGCTCATGGTATGGGGGACATGGGAGGTGAAGTATTTGCTTTGTTCAGATAATAGCTCTGGTGGAAGGCCCCAGAGAGGAACTCCTTAAGTTGGTGACATAAGGTAAAAAGTGTACAGAGAGACATCTGAAAATAGATGTGAAGAAAAGTAAGGATATGGTGCAGCAACAGGATGGGACAGTAAGGTATGAATATGAGTTTGAATGGGGAGGATCAAGGAGTAAGAGTATGGTAGGTTCCTGGAAAGGGAGATGGCATTGGATGGGGGCTGAAGTAAGTAACAAGGTGGAAGAGGGGATTTAAGTCCTGGTTGCAGGAAGGAGCATGAAAGAAGTCAATGTCTGTAGAGCAAAGATGGATACATTAGAAGCTATTATCTCAAAATTGTTGGTTAGACAGGAATCTTAGGCCTTGGAGGTGGAGGTGAGCACAAGGGAGCAGGAGATGGAAGGGTGCCATGAAAGAGATTTTGGTATACATGAGCATGAATATTCAGGAGTACAAAAGATATGCATTGGATAGAATGAGTTTGGAGTGATTTGGTATCTGGGGTCAAAATTCTGTCATTGAGAACATGTTATAATTTGGTCAAGACAAGCCTTGGAGAAGTCCATGTTGCTTAACTGTTTAGAATGGATTTACTGCATTTCACATTACAGCAAGAGTTCAGATGTATGTGTGCAAAGAGGCCATTGATTGTCTCTGCCTGATGTCAACTTTAAAGCTGGAAAGGCATTTAGGTATGACAATACAAATTGTTTATTGTCTCAAAACATGTAAAGCAAACCATCTTTGGTTTATAATGTCCATGACACCTCTCCAAGTTGGTGAATCCATGTGTACCACCTTTGTCACCAACCTGTATCATCTAATTATGACCATTCTATTAAAGTGAGCATGGGCTTCCATGCTGGTATAAATACTTTTTAACTTTTCAATTTGCACACCAAGTTGATTCATCAGGTAAGACTAAATTTCCCCCTTACACACAGTTCTCCATTATACATCATCAGATATTTCATCTGAAATTCGTCTTTACTGAAATAGTGCTTTTAGTGAATCTATTCATCTCTTTCATTGTCAGATTCTTTTATCTTCATTTTAATTCAGTACCACATATCTTCTGATCATTATCATCCATGCTACACCTCTAGTCCTGAACGGTGCATTTACTGAGTCTTTCCATCTCTTTCATGGTCAGGTTCTTTTCTCTTTGTTTTTTATGCTATATATATTTATATTTATATTTTTATCACCTGGGGATAGGGGAGAAAGAATACTTTCCACGTATTCCCTGCGTGTCGTAGAAGGCGACTAAAAGGGGAGGGAGCAGGGGGCTGGAAATCCTCCCCTCTCGTTTTTTTTTTTTTTTTTATTATTATTTTTTTATTTTTCCAAAAGAAGGAACAGAGAAGGGGGCCAGGTGAGGATATTCCCTCAAAGGCCCAGCCCTCTGTTCTTAACGCTACCTCACTAACGTGGGAAATGGCGAATAGTTTGAATAGAAAAAAAATTATATTTATATTTTATCGAGGATGTAAGGCATGTGTACATGTAGGAAGAGAGGAAAGTGATTGGTTCTCATTGAATGTAGGTTTGCAGCAGGGGTGTGTGATGTCTCCATGGTTGTTTAATTTGTCTATGGATGGGGTTGTTAGGGAGGTAAATGCAAGAGTTTTGGAAAGAGGGGCAAGTATGCAGTCTGTTGTGGATGAGAGAGCTTGGGAAGTGAGTCAGTTGTTGTTCTTTGATGATAAAGCGCTGGTGGCTGATTCATGTGAGAAACTGCAGAAGCTGGTGACTGAGTTTGGTAAAGTGTGCGAAAGAAGAAAGTTGAGAGTAAATGTGAATAAGAGCAAGGTTATTAGGTACAGTAGGGTTGAGGGTCAAGTCAATTGGGAGGTAAGTTTGAATGGAGAAAAACTGGAGGAAGTGAAGTGTTTTAGATATCTGGGGGTGGATTTGGCAGCGAATAGAACCATGGAAGCGGAAGTGAATCATAGGGTGGGGGAGGGGGCGAAAATTCTGGGAGCCTTGAAGAATGTGTGGAAGTCGAGAACATTATCTCGGAAAGCAAAAATGGGTATGTTTGAAGGAATAGTGGTTCCAACAATGTTTTATGGTTGTGAGGTGTGGGCTATGGATAGAGTTGTGCACAGGAGGGTGGATGTGCTGGAAATGAGATGTTTGAGGACAATGTGTGATGTGAGGTGGTTTGATTGAGTAAGTAATAGTAGGGTAAGAGAGATGTGTGGTAATAAAAAGAGTGTGGTTGAGAGAGCAGAAGAGGGTGTTTTGAAATGGTTTGGTCACATGGAGAGAATGAGTGAGGAAAGATTGAACAAGAGGATATATGTGTCGGAGGTGGAGGGAACGAGGAGAAGTGGGAGACCAAATTGGAGGTGGAAAGATGGAGTGAAAAAGATTTTGTGTGATCGGGGCCTGAACATGCAGGAGGGTGAAAGGCGGGCAAGGAATAGAGTGAATTGGATTGATGTGGTATACCAGGGTCGACGTGCTGTCAATGGATTGAATCAGGGCATGTGAAGCATCTGGGGTAAACCATGGAAAGTTCTGTGGGGCCTGGATGTGGAAAGGGAGCTGTGGTTTCGGGCATTATTGCATGACAGCTAGAGACTGAGTGTGAACGAATGGGGCCTTTGTTGTCTTTTCCTAGCGCTACCTCGCACACATGAGGGGGGAGGGGATGTTATTCCATGTGTGGCGAGGTAGCGATGGGAATGAATAAAGGCTGACAGTGTGAATTGTGTGCATGTGTATATATGTATGTGTGTGTGTGTATATATATATGTGTACATTGAGATGTATGGGTATGTATATTTGCGTGTGTGGACGTGTATGTATATACATGTGTATGTGGGTGGGTTGGGCCATTTCTTTCGTCTGTTTCCTTGCGCTACCTCGCAAACGCGGGAGACACCGACAAAGCAAAATAATAATAATAAAAATACGTTGAGATGTATAGGTATGTATATTTGCATGTGTGGACGTGTATGTATATACATGTGTATGTGGGTGGGTTGGGCCATTCTTTTGTCTGTTTCCTTGCGCTACCTCGCTAATGCGGGAGACAGCGACAAAGCAAAATAAATAAATGAATAAATATTTTTTACCAACTTTTATCTGCCATGCTACACGTTTAGTCATAAGCAGTGCCCTTATGGAATCTGCTCTTATCCTTTGGAAACAAGTTGAACTTCATCTTAAATGCCATGTATCGTCTTCATCAACATATCTGCTGTTCATCCTATTTGGTCAAAATCTTGAATGGTTTTTATCCACGTGTCTTTTTAATGATTTTTTCGCACCACAGGCCTTTTTAATTTTCATCCTGAGTGTTTTCTTGATTACGACTGTACTGAATAAGTATTCCATCTCATTTCTATTTTAAGACTTACCTGGGCCTTGGAAAACTAAGGTTTTGTATCTGTACATTTAAACTGCAATAACCACTCCATCCTGCCAATTTTCTTTCACACACATGGGTGGATAACAGTCAGCTTAACCACATCTAAATTTTCATCCCCCCTCAGGGAAGGTTGATGAATGGGTACCTGATTTAGGCTGGGGTGTGTGTGTGTGTGCATGTGTATACACAGATAGGTGCAAAGACATGGTACATATATATAAGGTTAAGAGATAGGGCAGCACAAGTGTATAACTCTCTCCACTTAACCCTGAAATAGTAGTCAAATACTAATCACACACACACACACACACACACACACACACACACAGACACACACACACTTACCAGATCTGGTCTGATACATGTTTGATGAAATTCAACAGAAGCAGATGTAAAGTAATGAGGATGGGCCAGATTAAAAGAAGGCCTCAGTATGACTATTTCATAGCAGACAATAAGCTCCAGGATTCTGTGTGTTAGAAGTACTTGGGTTTACATTGCCTCCTAACCTGTTCAGGAGACAAACTGTCTAGTGGCAAATATCAGAATAACTTTTAAGTATATGTATAATGAAATCTTTAGTAAGCTTTCCATGTCCTACAAAAGCCAAGTAGAGAAGGTCCAGAAGAGGGAGCAAAGATGGTACCAGAATTAAGTGAGTACAGGGAAAGGCTAAAGGTTTTAAATTTGCCTACCTTGGAGGAGAGAAAAGTGAGGGGTGACGTAATCACAACCTTTAAGTGTTTAAAACAGATAGATGATGTGGACAGTGAATAGTTCTTTGAGAGACGTAGAGAAAAGGGCAACCAGGGGAGATAACATAAAAGTAAGTAACTTGTTAGAAATGATATAAAGAAGTACATTTTTGTTATTTAAGAGTGGTGGATGAGTGAAATGTAATGACTAAGGACGTAGCTGTTGCAGACATCATACATGAATTTAAGAAGATATATGATAGTAGAGAATGTTCAAGAGATGGGGCCCCTTAAGTGTAAAACTCATTCCCTGCACAGTAACATTGGGTAATTACAAATAGGTAATTATGCACACACTATCACCAGAAATCTCGTCATACATCTAATTCTTTTCTCGTGCATGATTCTAATAACTTAAGTATTCCTTTCCACTACCTAAACTCAGTATCTAATTCCTTTCCATTTAAACTGAACTGTTACTGCTCTTCTTATTAAAACAAAACTCTTGATCTTACTAGTGCTTACTTTCAGCATTTTCAATGTATAGGCATTGTAATGAACTAAAGTTATATGTAATGCCTCCTGATAGGCATACTAATGAACTAAAGTTATATGTAATGCCTCCTGTTATTCAGATAAGAAATTATCTTTACCTCATAACTGGGGGCTCTTCCATTGTTTCACCAAAAATTTAATTACAGAAAATAGTGCCGTGGGTTTGATACTTGATTTTATATGGTGTGTTGCTTATTTGTCTTAATCTCACCTATGATTCCTGCATTTAATCTATGGGAACTGTAGCTGATAGGATCTATGTGTTTTCAGAGTGAGGAAGAAACTGCCCGAGATCTGGTGCACTTCATAGAGGTAGAAGAAAATGATTATCAGACGGCCATCAGTGAAAACTACCAAACTATGTCAGACACAACATTCAAGGCCTTGCGCCGTCAGCTGCCTGTTACGCGTACCAAGATTGACTGGAATAAGATAGTTTCATATTCTGTGGGAAAGGAGCTTAAGAAGCAATAATAGTTAATGATGGTACTATGGAACATTTTAGAAAGTGAGCCTGTCTCTATGGAATGAAGTAGAGATAGCCTAAACAGTGCATTTGGCATTCATAATTCCCATTAATTATTGTCAGTTGTTGAATACTTTAGAGTAAATTGTTATATTTTCCCCCATCATAATTAAGATTGGAGTTTATTGAAATTTTTGTTATATATCAAGATTGACCAGGCATATCTTGTGATTTTTATCCTTCCCAGTTTTAGCAGTTTTCCTTATTGGATACTAGAGAGACTGCTTTTAGACTTCTCTGGAGTGAATCATGCCAATATTTCTGTGAAGTTGTGCACTGTTACTGAAGGTTAAACACATCTCTTGTTAAACCGTTGTGTAAATTATCAAAAACACACAGCAAGAATTTATTATTATTCAGAGCGGAGTATTGGGCTACATTTAATGTTCCATATCCTTAAAAACTGAATAATTTTCCTTGAAGATTTTTTCTTCATTATCCATTACCATGATTGACTTTTTGGTTAATTTTTAAGCTCAGTATTCCATCATTGATTGATGACTTACTGTGTTCTGTTTTTGATTGTTTACACAAGCATCAAGCGCTACAAGCAGCGGGCTTTCTTGCATTAGCTACTGACAAAAATCAAGTGGGCCAGTTAAGGATGTGAATGTCCTTACAGTCTTTGGCAACAAAGGTTAATTTTCTGATAAGCTGAAACCTTTATGCAAGTTGGTCCAGTAGGTCTCTGATACTATGACTCTTGTGATATTTCTTTATGTGAAAGTTTCACGGGAGTCTGTTCCTAAAGATGGCCTGCTTGCTAACTGCTTGGTGGTGTTGATTATATAGTACATATTTATCTAATCATTTACACTTATTGTTTGAGATGATTTTGAAGTGCTATGTATCATGCCAAGTGCATTGCAGGTCAAAAAATTTCTATCAGGTTACTCCTCCTGCAAGGTATTTCACATGTCCTGTTGCATATTTTTGGTGGTTTGGCAGAACCAACTGTAACAACGTGGAGAAGAGTTTATATATATATATATATATATATATATATATATATATATATATATCACATAATGCTCCAACAGCCAGAATTCAAATCATGTCTGTTAGAGGGTATTATGTGTTCTATGAAAGTGTGTGTTAATATGCACTATATTCGTATATATATATATATATATATATATATATATATTATCCATAGGGATAGAGGAGAAAGAATACTTCCCACATATTCTCAGTGTGTCATAGGTGACTAAAAGGGATGGGAGTGGGGTGGGGGGGGCTGGAAATCCTCCCCTCAAGTTTTACTTTTCCGAAAGAAGGGACAGAGATGCTGGCCAAGTGAGGATTTTTCCCACTGAGGCACATTCATCTGCTCCTGACACTACTTCCCTAATGTGGGAAATGGCAAATATATATAAAGAAAATATATATGTGTATTTCATACATGCTTATCATTTTTAACGTAAACGAGGTAGCAAACTTTAAGAACAGACAACAGAACCTTAGAAGGAAAATCCTCACTTGGCTCATTGCTCTATTCTTTCTTTTGAAAATACAGGAAGGGAAGATTTCCAGCCACCTGCTCCCACTCCTTTCAGTCGCCTTCTGCAACACAGAGAATACATAGGCGGTATTCTTTCTCCGTGTGTATATATATATATATATACACATATATATTTATATCTAACCATTCCTTTTTTCCTGCCTCAGCTGGGTAGCATCAGGACCAGAGGACTGAGTTTTTGAGGAATAATCCTCCCTTAGTTCCTACTTTTGAAAATCTATGTGAAAAATTAGCACATCATTTTTCATACCTTTACATTGAAGTTTTATTGCAAAACATTCTCTTTCTCTGTATATATATATATATATATATATATATATATATATATATATATATATATATATTTATAAAAGGGGTCATAGTTTTAGCACCCAGGACTTGCTAAGGTCTTCCTCTTAGAAATTGTGCACTTAGTATTGAGCCTTATACATTTTTGTTAAGATTCATGATAAAATGTTGAATAATAATACCATTCTCATATGTTAGGATTGATTTTGCAGATAAAATTGAAGGTTCAAGTTCTTTTGTCATGGAAAGTGATATTTATTGTCAGATTAAAAAGTACTGATATAAGTTTTTTTCTAAGGGTGTTCTGTACAAGATTATAGGAAACTGATGACTGTTTGCATTGATTGAAACATTTTGTTACTGTTATTGAGAGAAGGAGCTGGTACTTTTAAAGAACATTAAAGAGGTGTCTAAGTTTTACCCAAAAGTTCACATATTGGTATCACACTTGCTTTAGAGAGAAGGTACAAAGACTGTTTTCAACGCTTGACGTTGCTGAGCTTGTATGTTTCGAGAATTCCTATGGCATCATTGACTGGAGAATGCTCTTGATGCTTACCTTAACATCTTGTTTGTCACTTTACCTAGAAATGGTTATACTGTGTAAAATGAATAAAACATTACCTTGGCTGGATCCTTTTCTAGTGATTATAATTTTTGAAGGTTATTTGGGTCTGTTTATACTTTCCTTGGTGTTACTTTATAATTATGGAAGGATTTATGTTTCATGAATATAATTATTGGGCTTGTGTTGCACCTGCATTGGATACTATTGCCAAAGTGTTTCTATTGTTGATTTTCTTTATAAAGGAGCAATATACAAATCAGTTTTGTTTTCAAGACATAAAATCCTTTTCAATGTTTCCAAGACTTTAGTTAATCCTAATCTTTTATTTGTCAGTACTATCATTGTCACATTTTTAGTTAGTGTTTTGTCTCATAAAACTGTATCTTCCATATATTCCAGTAATTTCCTGGACACTGGCAGGTAAAGTTTCATTAGTGTTATCCAAGTTGTTTCCCAACCTCTACTGTTTATGTGCAGCATTACTGCACATTTTAAGCATTTGTTAGATATCAGATTTTTAGGTGATGCTTTTGCTTCTTTGCACTGATATAAATATTATCATTACTGGTTAATGAAAGCAGGTTTGACAGGGCTGCACCTTTCAATGAGAGGAAGCCATGGGGCTAAGTAGTTTTTTATGACAACTTCTTATCATGCCTTAGCATCATAGGATCAGAATAAAACAGACAACAACCTCATGTGGCATCCATTCACACTCTGGCTGTTATGTATAATGTACAAACCCCAGTAGCAGGGAAATGTAAACATCTTTGAAGTGATAAGTTTTTCATGAGACTTTGCTCTCAATGATACCACCTCACCAAAGGTGACTTCACTTGCAGAGTAACCTCAAGGTAGGTAGTAGTTGGTAGGCAGCCACTAACCAGGAAGGTATTTTACTGGAACTACCTGCCTGGATATTAGGAGGGTTAGTGATGCTGTGTAATGAGCCAGCACTTCTGTTCTTTGTGGTTATCAAGTTACACTCCAATGACTGAGGTAGCTGTCTTTTCTATCTGCCTCGCCTACACATGGACTGCTGGCATTCTGTCCATAAAGATACAATCTCTCCTTGTCTCATGTAACACTTCTATCTATAATATCTCAGACATCCATACCATCTGGGAAATTCCACAAGGGGCTGGCCATGGCAAAAATGTCACATCTTATCCCTGTCCTTACATGCCTCCATTGCATACATCATTCCACAAATTCTTCCACCATTTCTTTCCTTCCAGTATTCTTCAACTGTATTTCCCCATATCACAAATGATCTTCCTTACATCAACCCCTTTAATTGTAATACTGTACACTGTCCTTGTAAACTGCCAGTCCTGCATTCTTTCCACATGCCAAAACCACCTCAAAGTATTACATTTCACCTACTCTACAATTCATTCCCTTTGCATTTCTTGCCATACCAGATCTCTCATACATCCCTTCATTTCTTTCTTCATTCCATCTAGCCATACCACAAGCTTCTCTCATGTAGTTCATTTCCACAGCCTGGATTCTTCACCTCTGTGACTCATTCCAGGTCTGTTTCAGTTGCATAGATCATAGATGGGAGGACTATGCTGTCCCTTAATCCTCTCTTCATTTTCATACTAACATCTCTACCTTTCATTATTCTGTTAATGGACCCAATGACTTTTATACTCTGTACTGCTCTCTCCCTTATCTCTCCTTCAATATCACCAAACTTACCCAAAACATCCGAACTCGTAAATTCTCTCTCCTCTTCCCGTTTTCCCCCATATCCAAAGTACAGTTTAGTACCCTTCTTTCACTCTGTGGTTTTGCAAAATCTATACATTCACTTTGTTTCCTTTCAAACACCATTACTTTACTTTTTCTTGCATTCATTTGACAACACTTAATTCTTACAACCCTTTCTTCATAACTCTAGAACATCCTGCAGTGAGCACTACGCATTTGCCCTGCCTTTTGGCAGTTACATGTAAAATTAAGCAGGATTAGATACTCATTAGATAGCAGGAAAGCTAAATTAGCAGTTGCTCTAACTTTTAAAGCAATGAGCTCATATGGAGATGGGCCGGCCAATATACCTCCTAGATCTCAACATGTCTGAAGTGTACAATCTTAAGTACTTTATGTGCGATCTGAGCCATAAGATATTTTTTATTTTTGACTGCATGCAAACATTAACACTCACCAGTGCTAAACTGAATGAAGAATAAACCACCTTTCCTAATGATCTTCATGATCTAGTTAAGAGTGAAAAGAATAAAGCATGTAATGTAAAAGGGTCAAGTTCAGATAAAAGCAATCACAAAAACATATATAATCATTTAATCTTGTTTAAATTTTTGTACACTCAAGGAGCAGTTTAATAGACTATGTCTCATTTAGGCTAACCTACAACTGTACAAATGTTACAATTTAATCACCAGTGCATCATTTAAATCAAAGACCTAGTTCATTAGTAAAAAGAAATACAAGCATTTTGCACTTCCTGGGAAGGCAAATGGCTGTCATATGAACACCCTTAAAATATCCTAAATATTATTTTGCACTTCATAGCAAGACACATTGCAGTTACAACTGACATGCACATATAATATGAATCTTCTCACAACATCAATCACAAACTCCCTCATTTATCAAGGACCTTAAAAAGTAAAGTGTGATAGATGACAGGTGATGTAGCTTTTAAGTTTTCAAGGTATTTCATAAAGGCTTGTTACTCTGCAGTAGGATGGATATGGAAATATATATTTTTTTTTTTTTTTTGCCGCTGTCTCCCGCGTTTGCAAGGTAGCGCAAGGAAACAGACGAAAGAAATGGACCAACCCACCCCCATACACATGTATATACATGCGTCCACACACGCATATATACATACCTACACAGCTTTCCATGGTTTACCCCAGACGCTTCACATGCCCTGATTCAACCCACTGACAGCATGTCAACCCCGGTATACCACATCGATCCAATTCACTCTATTCTTTGCCCTACTTTCACCCTCCTGCATGTTCAGGCCCCGATCACACAAAATCTTTTTCACTCCATCTTTCCACCTCCAATTTGGTCTCCCACTTCTCGTTCCCTCCACCTCCGACTCATATATCCTCTTGGTCAATCTTTCCTCACTCATTCTCTCCATGTGCCCAAACCATTTCAAAACACCTTCTGCTCTCTCAACCATGCTCTTTTTATTTCCACACATCTCTCTTACCCTTACGTTACTTACTCGATCAAACCACCTCACACCACACATTGTCCTCAAACATCTCATTTCCAGCACATCCACCCTCCTGCACACAACTCTATCCATAGCCCACGCCTTGCAACCATACAACATTGTTGGAACCAATATTCCTTCAAACATACCCATTTTTGCTTTCCAAGATAATGTTCTCGACTTCCACACATTCTTCAAGGCTCCCAGAATTTTCCCCCCCTCCCCCACCCTATGATCCACTTCCGCTTCCATGGTTCCATCTGCTGCCAGATCCACTCCCAGATATTTAAAACACTTTACTTCCTCCAGTTTTTCTCCATTCAAACTTACCTCCCAATTGACTTGACCCTCAACCCTACTGTACCTAATAACCTTGCTCTTAACTTTCTTCTTTCACACACTTTACCAAACTCAGTCACCAGCTTCTGCAGTTTCTCACATGAATCAGCCACCAGTGCTGTATCATCAGCAAACAACAACTGACTCACTTCCCAAGCTCTCTCATCCCCAACAGACTTCATACTTGCCCCTCTTTCCAAAACTCTTGCATTCACCTCCCTAACAACCCCATCCATAAACAAATTAAACAACCATGGAGACATCACACACCCCTGCCGCAAACCTACATTCACTGAGAACCAATCACTTTCCTTTCTTCCTACTTCCTACATGTACACATGCCTTACATCCTCGATAAAAACTTTTCACTGCTTCTAACAACTTGCCTCCCACACCATATATTCTTAATACCTTCCACAGAGCATCTCTATCAACCCTATCATATGCCTTCTCCAGATCCATAAATGCTACATACAAATCCATTTGCTTTTCTAAGTATTTCTCACATATATTCTTCAAAGCAAACACCTGATCCACACATCCTCTACCACTTCTGAAACCACACTGCTCTTCCCCAATCTGATGCTCTGTACATATATCTACAAATATATCTACAAACACAAATTGGAGGTGGAAAGATGGAGTGAAAGAGATTTTGAGAGATCGAGGCCTTAAAATGCAGGAGGGTGAAAGGCATGGAAGGAATAGAGTGAATTGGAATGATGTGGTATACCGGGGTCGATGTGCTGTCAGTGGATTGAACCAGGGCATGTGAAGCGTCTGGGGTAAACCATGGAAAGTTTTGTGGGGCTTGGATGTGGAAAGGGAGCTGTGGTTTCAGTGCATTATACATGACAGCTAGAGACTGAGTGTGAACAAATGTGGCCTTTGTTGTCTTTTCCTTGTGCTACCTCACGCACATGCGGGGGAGGGGGTTGTCATTTCATGTGTGGTGGGGTGGCGACGGGAATGAATAAGGGCAGACAGTATGAATTATGTACAGGTGTATATATGTATATGTCTGTGTGTGTATATATATGTATATGTACGTGTGTGGACGTGGATGTATATACATATGTATGTGGGTGGGTTGAGCCATTCTTTCGTCTTGTTTTCTTGCGCTACCTCGCTAACGCGAGAGACAGCGACAAAGTATGATAGATAAATAACAATCTCTCCCTGTTATTTGTAACACTTGACAACACCTAACTCATACAGCTTATTCTTCGTAACGAGATTTTCCTGAGGTGAGCACTATGTGCTAGCCCTGCCTTTTGGCAAAGTGGTAGGAGGAGTGGATAGAAGTAGTAGGTAGGGACATTTAGATAGGAGTACGAGGTAGAAACATTAGCCAGAAGCAGGAGGTAGGAGTATTAGCTATAAGTAGCAGGTAGGAGCATTTGATAAAAGTAGTCATTAGGAACATTAGGTAGGAGCATCAGCAAACAATGTGTTAGAGATGCCCTTTGACAGTGGCCTGGTATGGGTGAGGCACTAAAGGCTAAGAAGCGGCACTGAAGTTCTTTAATTATGGAGATTCTGTTGCTGTGGCCACCCTTTTGAGGGAGTTCCAATTGGAACGGGCATCAGAGGTATAGACAGATAGGAAATTTATCAACAAATGAAATATATCATAAAGATCCAAGTCTTCCTCAGCTGATATATTGTGACTCACTCATTCCTTCTGAGCCCAAAGGCTAATCAGAATTATTTAATTCCTTTAGGAATTTTGTTTGTATGTTGTAAACCTTGTGGTTTTATTTAACTTTGTCTTGAATATGTACAATCCATTGGTGTGTTTTAGTTCCATGTATTATTCATCTACGTGAGCAGCTTTATAGTTTTGTACAAGAGGAACATTAGTCTGTTCATAATTTTGATGAAGTTCAAATTTCTCAAATCCACTTGAACCCCTTTTCTTCACACAAGCCAATTATCTTAGTGGCTAAAGGGAGTGAAATTATATTTATAATGGATAAATTCTGAATTCTTGGAGTTTATGGGATTACTTCTTTTTGTTTCATTTTTTAACATTCTCTCTTCATATGGTTTCTGTTACTATTCTCCCTTGTCTGTAACATATCACTTGGGGTGCACATCCCAAGGGACCCGATTTACTTGCTTGAAGTCAGGTAGCAAACCTACTCTTATTGTTAGCTTTTTCAGGTACGAGTTACGTTCTTGCTTCTGTCTGGTGCCATTGATTTTCCCACAGCATTTTGATTGTGTAAATTCAATCTACTGTGAATTCTCCAATGTAAGTGTGTTAGAACTACTAAAAGTTTTTGTTTAAATCCTTCATCATATAACATCCATTTATCAAATACTGAGCTCATTTTGTAAAATGATTTCTCTGATGAATGTCTTCTTTCTCTCAGATGGTAAAAGATACACTTTTATTTTGGAACTGATTTGCATATCTTTAGTACATGTCCACAAATCATTAGAGCTGCACGCTAGAAATGTTTTCTGATCTGCAGTGTCTGATGCCCTGCAGCCGACTGATTCATCACCATCACTGGGACTAAACAATAAGAAAATTCTCTCGTACTTTGTCTTCCAACGTGTGTGCGTGTTGGTAAAGTATATGCAGGATAATTTCTTGGTTTTGATGAAACAAGGCAATACTGAGACAGACTGGGGAAACTCTGCTGGCTGTACAGCTTTTGTAAAAGAGGTGAGTGGAAGAGTTAAAAGTGTAGTCTATGCAGAACTAGTTTTTTTTCTCTTAGCTGTGTACTTACCATGTACATTTGAGCAGTTCTGATTTGCTAAGGCTCAAAGAACTGTTTAATGTTTCTAAGTTTCTAATAATCCCATCTTTTAATTAAAGAACTGTCATCAGGTATTTTAGATTTAGCAAGATCAGGCTCAGTTGTCAATTTACAGTGCATAGAAGTGACGGCCATGAAGATATTGTGTAAATCTTCCACTTTAGCTTCCTCCTTGCCTTGGTATTTTAAAAGTTTTTTAATAAATGCTATAATTTGATGTGCATTATTATCAATAGTAGCTCTTGCAATAGCATCAATATCTAACCCTATGAATTTTTCTTTTGATTTTAATTGACTTGCTGCTTCTAATAGCCAGTCCATCATTTTCAATGCTTCCTTACTACTGCCAATAATGTCTGGTGCAAGTAGTTTTCCTTCAATTTGTGAAGAGACCTTTTGACTGATGAGATCCAGAACCATAAAGTTGTCCATGACCAGGAAAAGTTCTAGGGGATCTTTACCTTCTGCTACCACACGTCTTGACTGAACTAATAAATGTTCTACAGCAGAATCTAAAGGACCTAAGGAACTAAGTTTACTGATTGTTTCAAGACCTTTGATGACAAATGAATTTTCACTATGTTTATGAGTATCAATTGTTCTGTTATGGCTAATGACTCTTGCAGCTTCTGTGATCCTTTTTTGTTCAGAAATTAATGTTGTAGAATCTGGGGAAGGGACAATAGATCCATTTACATTACTCTCAAGGGTAATTTTCGTTTCTTTAAATTTTGGAGTACATTCTCTTGTTTTCAAATATCCTTTCCTGGAGCCCTGGCAAGAGTGAAAATTCTCATATACTACTGCTGCTTGATAAATTTTAGGTTTAGGGTCCAAGCTAGATGAAATATTCAATTCAGTCCCTTTATGTCTCTTTTTTTTCTTAGATTTAATGGGTGTAGTGTCCAAGCTAGATGAAATAGTCAATTCAGTCCCTTTATGTCTCTTTTTTTTCTTAGTCTTAATGGGTGTAGGGTCCAAGCTAGATGAAATATTCAATTCAGTCCCTTTATGTCTCTTGTTTTTCTTAGTCTTAATGGGTGTAGGGTCTAAGCTAGATGAAATATTCAATTCAGTCCCTTTATGTCTCTTTTTTTTCTTAGTCTTAAAAAGATGGCTTTCTAAAGTAGCTTCCATCATTTTAGATGTAACTAGCTCTGAAGGTTCCATTTCCATTGTTTGCTGTTGTGAAGAAATGTTATTTTTATTCATGTTTGTTCTGTCTCCAGTTGATGACAAAATGACACATTTAGCTGAGTTTACTGTTTTCTCTCTAGTGGATGATAATGGAGAAAAACCATCATCATTATTTACAAAATCTACCTTTCGTCCCTTACAATCACCCTTGGGTATATTCCAGATATCTGTTCCATCTGTTTTTAAATTTTCTTGTACCCGAGTCTTGGTGGTTGGAATCACTTTTAAGAGATCTGATGTTGACTGTATCTGCACTGGTACTTTTGTAGCTGTCAGTGATGAGAAAGATGAATGATCCTGTGCCTTAACTGGTGATAAGTGCACCAGAGCCTTAACTAGTGATGAGGATGAGTGAACCTGAGCCTTAACCGGTGCTGAAGATGAGTGCACTTGAGCTTTAACTAGTGATAAGGATGATGAATGCACCTGAGCACTGACTGGTGATAAGGAAGATGAGTGCACTTGAGCCTCAACTGGAGATGAGAAAGATGGATGCTCCTGGGCATTACCTGGTGATCTAACATTAGCTGGCATCCACAGTGGAATTACTGTAGCTGAAGCATGAATTGGTAATACACTGTTCTTTTTAGCCTTACTTGACAACTCATTCTTGGCTGTGTTACTGAGCATTTTATTGGTAGTTGAAACCTTATCTGTGGTTGTTATTGAAGATCTATCAGGGCTTAACCTAGTGCAATGGCCCATCTTCCCCTTAACCCTCTGAGCCATAACTGAAGGTAAACAGTTGTCTGAAGTCTCACATACAGGTGAGTGATTAAGTACAGCTTCCACTGCTGCTGTACTCCTGAATGGTACTGTAAATGATGTATTATCTGAAGATTTAACTAGAGATGAACAAGTTTCTGGAACCTTAGGTGGTAGTACATTACCTGATGATGTCTGTTTCACAAGGGCAGTTTGTTTGAGAACAGGTGTATGTTTTTCTGTCATATTCAAAACTGAATTCCTTTGTATTTCAAGTTTTCCAGATGGTGTTTGGTTCTGAGTTAATTTCATGGGTGAAGTAAGGCATTCTTTAGTTCTTGTAATTTGAATTTCCCTGGTTTCACTCTCGGCGCCAAAATTTTGAATTGTATAATTCCCATAAGGTACTTGCTTCACTTTATTTTTCAAAGATGATGTTTGTTGTTTTGTAGCTCTGACAGCTATCTTTTGTGCTGTGGGGTCTTCAACTTGTGTTTCTTGATGTTCACTTATCAGTGACGAGAGTTCTGGTAAATTCCCACCTGGTGCGTTATGAACTGCTGATTTGGTGGAACCTGTTTGTTCTTCAAACTTTGAGGCTTTCATTTTTCGTTTTGCATCACTTGAACATTGAAGTTGGCTTAAAGGTGATTGCTGTAGAAGGTTAGAATGCTGCTGGTAGTCATCTACCCGGTTTATGTTGGATGGTTGACCGTGGTCACCTAACCCCTGTACAACTGATGATTGCTTGTTGACATCATTTTTATTTAAATTTATGAGCTGTTGATGGTCATCAACCTTGTATAAACTGGATAACTTCTGAAAGTTATCATGCCTGTCTACAGCGGATGGTTTTTGATGATCTCTAAACATGAGTAATTTGGGTTGTTGGGGGTCATCAACCTTGTTTAAAGTAAATGGTTGCTGATGATCATATTTGTGTGACATGGGTAACAGCTGACATCTATTGAGTCTGTTTTGGTTAGATGGCTGATGGTTACTAACCTCATACAAAATTGGAGGTTGTTGGTCTTCAACAAAATTACTCAACTTAGATGGCATGTCACCCTCTAACGTTGCATTTTTGTTTCCTGATAAACACTGAGAATCTGCATTTGCACTCAAGATATCTCTTTTCTTTACATCACTTCCTATATCTTTAGCTTTACTCGCTGTTACATCATAGATACATCTGAAATGAGTTAAAACAGCCTGATGTTCCAAAATTTTTTCTGTATCACCATTTGACAACTTACTCACTGGCAGTTCTCTAGAAAGTTGAGATGCATTGACAGACAAATTTTTCACACATAAAAAAGAACTGTCTGATGTCTCCTCCAAATTCTGAGGTTCTGTAACGATATCATCTTCATCATCAGAAATAATGATTAAATCACCATTCTCAAAGTGGTCACCGTAATTAGGAACCATATTACACAAAGTTTCAGCCTTTACTGCAGCTCTTGAAATTTTTGTTTTTGATGTATCAGACAATTCTAAACCAACAGAATTTTTTTTGATAGAGGCGCACTCAGTTCTTAATGGGGTTTCATGTACAGATGTTACCTTAGACCTATCAAATTTCAACTCTGGTAATGCAACACAAGTAGGGTTACTAAGTGAAGTCTGTCTTGGTAAAATACAGAAAGATTCTGTTTTACTCGAATTCTTTGGTGCAAAGGAACCTGACACATCTGACATTACATTATAGGGTTCAAAAAATGTGGTTTCCCTTCCTGAAACTTTATGAGTGTTGGGATTACTACAAGATAAACTGCTGTTTGGCATAGATTCTATCACGTCTACAACTTCAATTTCATCAGAAGATATACACTCATTATCAGAATCAGAAGATATACACTCATTATCAGAATTACCCCTCAAGCCTTCTGAAGCATCCAAAATCAAACATGACTCTGCCCTCCCTTTTCCTGATGCAGCACTGGAAGTACTTGCTTTATTAGTCACTCGCATGACATCTACACTAGGAATATTGTCAGCTGCTTCTTTAAAGGAAAGAATTGGTGCGCAGTTTGAGGATTTAAGTTCTGTGGATAAATGGGATGTATTCTTTGGACTCATTAATATTAGTTTTTCATTATGAAGACAAGATGATAAGGGATCCCTCATTTTTTCACATAAATTGAACTCGGATACAATGTTTTCTTCCTCTACATCTGTAGTTTTATTCAATGCAAAATTCAAAACTGGCAATGTTTGTACTTGGCCACCGTAGGGTACACTGGTATGAGTTGTCCCCTTTTCTGATGCCAGCGTTATTTCTCCTTGATTAGATGGTTCATCATCCTCACTTGAGCTGGAATCAATACACAACCAATCATCCATAAGGACAAACTCTTCACTTTTTTCCTGAAGTAGAACTTGAAAATGAACATTTTTTCTCCTGGTATCATAGCTCTGTGGGAAAGAGACCAGAAAAAATGTACATCATTAAAAGTCAGATTATTATGAACTTCTTTGTCTTTAACAAATTTCTTTCTAAGTAATGGAATGACTTGCAATCAACTGCATCTTGATAATCCAATCACTCTAAGAATTAACATTTAGTCAAAGCTTGTAATTATAGAAATGTACATCCACTTCAAAATTCAAATATGTACTATCTATTAGCATCTAAATCTAACAAGGATAATCAGCAGTCTGCATAACTTACTGTACTGTCTTTTTTTAAGAAACTTGAAGACCCCCTAAGATTTTCACTTTGCATCCACCTCACTGCTTGTTCCTGGGATTTAACATCTGAACCAGTTCTGGCAGACATCTTTCAATGACATTTATGCTGTCAAACTTCTTTTAGTCTGGAAAATAACCAGTAATGAGTTTCCATACTCTTTCAACTCATATATTATTCACATATTCTGTGTCAAGTATATTCAAGGGAAGATCACAGGATGATGAGTCTAACCATCATCTCGTGAGATGGAATTATTAGATATTATTGCATTTCATTAACAATGGGTAACTTTGATCTGAACAGCTGGTCAGACATCAGAATATTGGCCTTATATGGTTAAAATACTCATGATTTTTTCCCCCATTCTAGATAACCATTTCCTGCTGAACAACCTTCATTTGAGACCATTCACTGTCCTCTCTTCCTACTTCTAAACATGCCTTACACCTACTGCACATATTTTTTATAACACTTATGGTATTACGTGAAAAAATATCTACCATTAATTTTCATGGATGGATCAGATACATACAATTTCTTAGTTCACTCTTAAAAATCCTCAATCTATGTCTAGTGTCTGATTAAAACATGAACTTCTACAATGACAAAGCCATATCTCATTTTTTCATTTTTTATATTATCTTTTAAAACTAAATTCTCCATTCATACCTTTACTGTCCCATAAAAACAGTTCTGCTACATCCATCATAAATTCATATGGCATCTTCATCTGAAATATCCCTAGCCCTAATTATTTCTGTCTGTCTAACTATCAATGATGCCCATTCCCTCAGGAACATCTATCAAGGAGGTGGACACAGAAAAAATTCTTTCATCCCCATCCTTACATTTCTCCCTTGCATACACCATTTCATGCATTCCTGTCCCTCCAGTACTCCTCCACTTGATATCCCTATGTCACAGGTGGTCTTCCTCTCACATCAACCCCTTTAATTGTACTATCATTCACTCTCCTTGTAAACTCCCTCTCTTGCAACCTTTTCACATGCCTAAACCATCTCAATATATTATATTTCACCCACTCGTCACTCCACAGTTCATTCCCCTTGCATTCCCTGCCATACCAGATCTCTCATACATCCCCCTCATTACTTTCTTCATTCTGTCTAATCATACCACATGCTCCTCTAAAATAAATCATTTACACAGCCTGGGTACTTGACTTCTGTGACTCATCCCATTATCTATGTTTTGACAGCAGCCAGGGTTAAAAGGACTATGCTGTCCCTTAATCCATTCTTCACTGCCACACTTGCACCTCTACTTGAGACATATTACCAAAGTAAGAGGCAACATGGAGGGTAAGATCATGTGCAATGAACCCTGCTGAACCTAATAATCTTGCTCTTATTCACATTTACTCTCAATTTTCTCCTTTCACACACACTATATAGATATAGACATAAGATAGACATAGATTTCACTTACCTACTATTTACCTCATCATCATGGCATGTCTATCAATTGTTGTAGGGAAAAAACAATGCTCCAAATCATGCTTACCTTTTCTTAATCATTTCTAATAAGTATTAGGAATATATTGATAGGCCTTTCACCCAAATTCATAAGTTACTTCTGCACAGCCCCTAAATTGGATCTTCATATATCTCTTGTACCGCATTTCAAAGATCAGAGGGAAAATTAATGGTGCATATTAAGCTCAAAATCACATACATCAATATTGCATAAATTTTTTGTATATGTTCTTATTATTTTGCTTCTTGATCTTCATCCTGATGAAGCCATGCCGTACCTCTCTGTTATATGCTACATAAGATAATCTAACTAATCTACAAGAATCCTCTTGGATTTCCATAATTTCATTTGCTTTAATAACAAGCATAAGGAGTCCATTGATATACATTTCAGCAAAATCTTTATTCAGAGGTGCCCTTAATTTGCAACTTTACTTTTCTCTAATAACACCTCCATATTACTAATCCAAAACCTTAGCAGTTAATTCCCAAAGCTAGTTTTGGTGGAGCAAAATTAATTACTGAATTAATACACATGCAGTATTAATCCTTAGGTTGGTTTCATCCTTCTCGTCCTATTCATCTTGACTTGGAAACCTCACTTGACCTGGAAACCTGCGTAATATTAACCTCAGGGGCCTGACCTAACCTACCGAAGCCACAATTACACCATACCTACCTAATTTAGCCTAACAACCTAACACTGTTTTAGGTAACTACTGCACTTATCCCTAACTAAAGAAGACAATGATATAATTCTTGATTTTTTGCTTGATGTGCCAAGTACATCAAATTATCAATTTCGTTTTCCTTTATTGAAGTAGTATTAGCCTAAACTGGTCTTCATACGTTACTACTGCGCACTCGTTTGGTAGTTCACATCATACAGGTTAAAGGGTTTTCCGACAACTCACTCTTCTAATTACGATATAATGAGAAAGCCTTTTTTCATTTCTTAATGGTTCTGTTTCAAGGGTATTATTCAATTTTTTTCTTATTTTTTTCTTTTCTTTTCTGGAGCTCGAATTGCACTTGTTATTATTTCGCTCAATCAGCTGGGTGGCGACCGATACGATCGTGTTTATTAGTTTTTAATTCAACCATGGTCAGGTCTTCCTGAAGATTATGATTATTCAAAAAAAGTTTTCAGTACTTTACTTTTATTTCATAAACGTAGTTTGGTTGACCATATTACTGTGGACTCTGAATAAATGGAACGTTTTTACAGTATCGTAAAGATGGAAGTGTTCGAACGCTTTTAACAAGTTTTGACTGCGAAGTAGAAAAAGAATTTAATTTTAAAGGAAAAGTTCGTCACTTATATTTTTATCTAATTGTTATATCATCTGGATTTCAGATTGATAAATGATAGTTTGGCACAGGAAAAAGGACAAATCTTAAGTAGAAATTATGTTTCGAGTACTCCTAAGTCACACAACCGTTTCAAAGACTTTGTTTACATTCACATTAGTGTCCCTGTAGTATCCACCTTCACATCAGAGCAGCAGGTGGTGGGCAACCACCCACCAGCAGCATATTACAGGTGCGTTTTGGAAGGGTTAGTGACTATGGCGCAGTGAGCCAGTACTGCACATACATTCCCCTCCAAGGCCTCGGTTATTGCCTATCCTTCCTACCTCTTATACATGTGTTTATCTGGGACTCAGACCACAAATACGACCTTTCTCCCCATCTCAAAAGTGTAATTCACGCGATTTGCAATCCTTATTCACAAATTTCAATTCTTCCTTGGAATAGAGAGGAAAACTATGCTCGTATCACATGTTTGTCCTAAGATATGATTGAGTTAGGGACTGAAAACGACCCCCTTCTTGTATCATTTTACAAAAACAGGTTCATAAGACCAAGCGAGGATTTCTCTTCGACGCTCAGGCTCGGGTGTTTGAATGTGTGTAGATGTAAACAGGGTAGGAAAAAAGAGGTAAATGGTGTTTGTTGAGAGGAACCTGGATGCTGTGGCTCAGAGTGAAATTAAGTTGAGGGTGGGATGAATAGTATACGAATGTTCGGGGAATAAAACGTGGGGGTTAGTGAGTAGTGGGGGACGTGACACATCAGATGAAAGAGGAGCTGCAGCAGTGTAAGGAAGTAACTTCTAGTTGGATGTGGATGAGAATGAAAGTGGAATATGAGAGGTGAATGACTGCTAGTGCTCATGAATCTGATAGTGAGGTGAATGAAGAAGACAGAGGTGATTTCTTGGATGAGTTGTATGAGTGCCTCGGGAATTTTCATGTAATGGATCGAATCCAGGTTGTGACGCGGAAATGCATTCATCCATGCATACCTTAGACTGCAGAGAATTCAGAGAGATTCCGCCTCACATCATCCTTGGAGGATAGTATTAGGTTATTAAAAGTAGGAATTCTTCTTTCAGAGTTCTTTCGTAAACATGTCAGACGAACTCCAATCGAGAGCAGGACTGGGCGTCGGGAGACTTACGTGTTGAGCAAACTGGCTTCTTTTTTTTTTTTATCATTATTACTCTCCCCATTTGCAGCATTCAGTGTATGACTGGAAGTAACATTCATCAACTCACAATGAATCTGTGACAACAAAAGCGAAAGATGTTAAACATACTACAGAATGTTCTATTCACTCCTTTCCGTGCTTTACTGACGTAAAGTTATATTTGCAGTGAGTCACTTCTCCAGCCTCTATCAAGACCATATTTGATGGTCGTTTGTAAGGCTGACCTGACTTTTATGAGATTGCCAAACAGCACCTAGACTGGGGCACTCTTTTACAGAAACCCTAATGGAACTTTTAAGTCCAGCTTGGGGTCAGTATTAAACCCATCATACTCTAATCTTTTAGTGTTATTCTGTATTTCAAGTACTGCTTTATTTTATGGAGCATGTATTCCTGTTCATCAGGATGTTTCTTCATCTACCTTGTATACATATTAGAAACCTGTTTGTGTGCGTTAGGTACGAAACCAGTTTTTGCTTGCTTGTTACACGTGTAAGCTTATGCATGTGTGTGTGTGTATGTGTGTACATGTTCATGTGTGAGTTTATTTTCTTGTTTAACTTATGCTTTAATGTCTTATTTGCATTTTGTATTTTCTTAGCATGATAGGCTAAAACATTCGTACATGCAATTTATGTCTTTATTTGTGTGGATCTGTTTGTCTTTTTATATATTCACGAGTGTATGTAGTATCGTAGTGAGTGTATGAATTCTATGTCCATTTCAGTTTACATTTTTATACACATGTGCTAGGCTCTCCCGCGATTGTATCAGGCGATAACGATGCACAAACGTGTGTTTGTGCGAGGCTGCCTACTTGTGTGCGTCTGTATTGTATGAGCGTACTCAGGGGAGGTATGTCAATAAGACACCAGTTATGAGTGGTATCAGTATACAATCATGTTAAGATCTATACCAAACTAGCCTTTTCCTGATACCCGAAACTTACCGACTCAACACAGTACCCGTCTTTCTGTACTTGTAATAAAGTCTTCATCTTTAAAGAATAAAGGAACGTAACTAAGAAGCGTGAAATGTGACAGACGAGACAGGACGTTGTGTGTGTGTGCGTGTGTCTGTGTTTTGAGGATGGGCCGTAGCGCGCGTCCTCCACTCCAGTATATTTTCTGTTACGGCCACATCAAGTCGACTACTCCACTCCAGCCACAATTTTTCGTCCCCATTTCAACGACGACCGTTTACAAGTGATTCATTAAGGTAATTGAACGTTGTTATTTGATCAAGATCTTAGTATAATTTGATGTAGAATGTTAGATAGCGAGCGCTAAATTGTTTTATTGGGAGGAAACGCGTCAGGAGACGAGGCTGAAATTATCAGTGGGTTCGAATTTTTATCCGAGGGAAATGACCTTCACTTGATCATCTTAGGGACATAAGGAAGGTATTGAAACGACCTGTAACATGTAATATGAAATTTGATTTGGAAAGAAGTATGTTTCCAAGAGGAAAGGGATCCAATCCTCATGCGATGAAGTCATTACTTGTCTCAGTTTCACTTGGCTAAACATATCAACGTCAATAAATATTTGTTTACACCCCAGCCTACGCCAGTCCTAAAGAAGAATCTAAACAGCTGGTTTGGCTGTGAGCCGGCTATTCTGTGGATATATATATATATATATATATATATATATATATATATATATATATATATATATATATATATATATATATCCTCTTCAACAGGTAGATGCTGCGTATTTCATAAAACTGCGGATCGACTGCTATAAGGTTAAGGCCTGTACCTGGAGGAAACAAGGCGAATCTAATACAACTAGACGTGAAAACATGAATAGCCATTATGAAGTCATGACCAAGTCCACCTAAGCTAAGTAAACACTGTCGCGCATCCATGATGTTCCGTGAAAAGCGATACTGTAATGTGATCCTGCAAGATTCAACGCAGTGTGGGTTACCTCAAGGGGAAAAAAAAGGTAATCTTTGTAACAAGTGAGATGGAATAATATAATCATTAATTCTGAGTGATTATGTACTCGACGTCAGACACAAGAGAAAGGATCTGTACGGCAACCGACCCCGAGTCGTTATCTTTACCGGAAACTTGCTGGTCGAGGGGAACTCCGGCTGGTATATGTCCACTACGCTTCGAAATTCAGTTAACTGATATATATATATATATATATATATATATATATATATATATATATATATATATATATATATATATACATATATATATATCGTAACACTCATTCTCTGTTATCAGATTCAGCTGAAATGGTTAATTATTGCTCCAAAACAATTTTCAGTACACATAAATGCCATACATGAGAATAGCAATTGTGTAAAAATTTCTTAGGGGGCCTTTGTACTATTTGAAATATGAATGAAATCGTAACATTGAGTAACTGCAAACATACCATTAGAACTGGATCAATCTCAGCATGAGAGATGAAACCGACGACACTTATCGGGGAAGACGGATGGACTTATCAGTTCGCCATTATCATTCACTGAACAAACATCGTCTATGGTAAAGCTTGACGCCATTACCAAGAGATGACATTTTACCCCAACACAATATATTTGAGTAAAACCAAACAATTTTCGGTTTAGATCATAGCCTATCCGTTAGCGTTCCTGACTTCAACGGAAAAGGTCCTCGGTTCGAATCTTGGCTGTTGAAGGGAATATCCTCACCTGGCCCCCTTCTCTGTTCCATCTTTTGGAAAATTAAAAAAAAAAATGAGGGGAGGATTTCCAGTCCCCCGCTCCCTTCCCTTTTAGTCGCCTTCTACGAGGCGCAAGTAATACGTGGGAAGTATTCTTTCTCCCCTATCCCCAGGATAGTATATATATATATATATATATATATATATATATATATATATATATATATATATATATATATATATATATATTTCAATTACCTCAGCCTTAAAATGAGTGAACATTAACCGGTATCAGTGTACCGAGTTTCCTTTCTGTTAATACTCCGTTTTCTGTTGAGGATCTTTCCGCGAGAATCATTTATCATTTCATCAGACACTTCTGCAGATGGCTAACCTCAACGACCATGAATCATTTAAATCGAGAATCACTTGTATTACATGTTTTTGGTAAGGAATATATGGAAAATACAATCTTTGAACATTTCTACACCCTCGATAATTATCTAATCCTTTTATCGTGGAACTAACATTATGTAAAAATCATCGTAGGTTAAACGTCTATACATTTTGTCTGATTTCTTTCCTTACATAACCAACCCGCCTCATACCACAGTGTCCTTAATCATATCATTGCCCACACGTCCCCTCGCCTCCGAAGACACGTCCATACATCACACAGTCGTAGACTGAAAGGTAAAATGGTTTTCCTAACTACAGTTCTGTGTATCATCTGCTCATATTGCAGAGGGCTGGATGTGACATTATGTGATGTCACTGATCACGTTACCGGAAACTGCAGTGTAACAGCCGCTGTAAGGTTGTTACATCTCTCTGTCTCCAGCGCTGTCCTGACTGCTGAAATTTATTCCCAAAAATAAAGGATTTTTTTTATATGATAGCCCATCTTTGCTCGTTCATAATCATGCGTTTTTACTTGCGTGAAAGTTCATTTGTATATTGTTTTGTTATTTTTCAAAGTTATGAAGCAGTGCTCAGTTGTGCCATAGTGACGAAACTTTTCAAAAGATATTGTAATAGTTTTAGCTTTGGATGATACAGATTTATCGATATACAGGCATGTCTTGCACATTTTCATTTGTAATACAGTAAACGATAAACCTTTAGGTATGCGGTACTGTCTGGGAATTTTAAGGTTTATATATATATATATATATATATATATATATATATATATATATATATATATATATATATATTTGTGGTACGTTATTCTGTCTTTAGAGGAGCTACATAAACCTTTGTCGGTCTGTTGTACCCAAGTCTTTGTGGTATTGTACACATCATAATGATTTTTATTTGCTCGTTATACAGGTTTAGATATTAATGTAACAAACCAAGTTGGTGGTTGACATGTGAACCTTCCTGATCCTGCAGGTTCCAGCCATTGCTGCTGCCGACCTTTGGGTGCCCATGACGGCCCCAGCCACCGAGTCCAAGATGGCGCCCGGATGTTGTGAAAGATAAACAAAGGCATATTTATATGGAAACGAGCAAGGAATGAAATATTTCACGTGAAGTAAAGTGAAGAAAATATTCTTGGAAACATATTATCGTGTCGATGTCATTCAGGAAATGCTCTGTAGTTATGTGAAACTCATGTGAAAAACAATCTATTTCCACCATGTATTTACCTATAGTATCTATTGTGAAAAAGTTTATGTGAAGGAGAAATGTGATGTAAACAAAAAAATGAGACGCAGGAGTAAAGAAACTCTACACATCAGGATTATTACATGCTTAACTGAAAGTGACACTTGAACATTAGCTACAGTGACAAACCTCCTCCTGCCCTAAGATAATATCTACAGAAACACTGTGTAAAATAAGCGATTCACATGGAAAACGTAAGTGTGCGAAGTAGATAGAGTATAAATAGGGTAGATGTGAACTAAGTAGAGTATGAATAGTGAAGATGCGAAGTAGAGTATGAATAGGGTAGATGTGAATTAAGTTTAGAGTATGAATAGTGAAGATGCGAAGTGAGTAGAGTATGAATAGAGTAGATGAGCAGTAGAGTATGAATACCGTAGATGTGAAGTAAGTAGAGTAGGGATACCGTATATGTGAAGTAAGTAGAGTAGGAATACCGTAGATGTGAAGTAAGTAGAGTAGGACTACCGTAGATGTGAAGTAATTAGAGTAGGACTACCGTAGATGTGAAGTAAGTCGAGTATGATAGTGAAGATAAGGAAGGCGCGGGACGACCAGTTATTGTGAGGGAGGTGGGAGTCACCTGGGGGGTGGACGTGACGATGGTGGAACACCACGTCAGAGGAGGAGGAGGAGGGGACGGGGACGTGCTCACCCGGCTACACCACCTGCGGCGCACCCTGCAGGAGTGCCATCGGCGGATGGAGCGCGTTGACTGCCACGTCCAGGCCCTCAACACTCACCCGGGGGAGGTCACCTTCTGTGCACTGCCAGGGACATCACACCACCTCGGCACTACCACGTCTGGGCACAGCCACACGCAACATGGGGTATACACGTTTCCTGAGCCCTACCATAGGTCAGAGGATGACCTAGAACGGGACAAAACCAGAGGGGAAGAAAGTCAAGCTGCCGATGACGACCAGAAGAATGAAGCGACGAGGAATGTGAGGCTGAAGGACTCGATGTCCGAGGTGAAAGAAGCAGAGGAACATCTGGTTCAGACGGAGTGGACGGTGGTACTCGGGGACTTGACGGGGACCTTTGAACTCGCTCACGACGAGGCGGACGACGAATTGAAAAACTTCACCAACGGTAGTGTGTCAGAGGCCACGAGCGGAGCGCCCAAGACCAGACAACGGGCGAGTTTAAGAAGTCAGAAGAGAATGGAAATAGAAAACTACGATCCAGACTTATTTAACACCGTTAGACCCAGAGACAACTGCGATGTGGACCATGACGGGGAGGCTGAGCCCTTCCTCAGCTCCCTTCATCCAGACCTGCTGATCCTGGATGATCCTGAGGCAAATGGAATCATTCCAGGAGCATCCATAATGCTGAGGGAGGACGTGGTTCACCCGCGCGCTGGAGATGATGATGAACCCGCAAGAGCTGCAGAGAAACTTGACGACCACAGTTGTCCCAGCCACTGTACTGAGCATCCATTCGACATGGACCCCACGGACGATCCAGGGTCACCACTGGACGTGACCCACAGCCCCAGGCCGCCTCTGGACGCAGCCCACAGCCCCGGGCCGCCTCTGGACGCAGCCCACAGCCTCGGGCCGCCTCTGGACGCAGCCCACAGCCCCGGGCCGCCTCTTGACGCAGCCCACAGCCCCGGGCTTCCTCTTGGGGCAGCCCACAGCCCCGGGCCGCCTCTGGACGTGACCCACAGCCCCGGGCCGCCTCTGGACGCAGCCCACAGCCCCGGGCCGCCTCTGGACGCAGCCCACAGCCCCGGGCCGCCTCTGGACGTGACCCACAGTCTGGACGTCGTGCAGAAGACGCTGGAACTCCTGTGGGACAATTTTACCTCCCTGCAGAACGCCATCGGTGATTCCCCTGGGAAATTTGATCATCATAGTCAGGAAACGTCTAATATATCCTCGAAAATGGTGAAAATAATTGGCTGTCTGAGTCCTGGGGTGAAGAAAGGTTTAAGTGAAGATTGCAAGACTGTACCTGACGCAGGAGAAGCTCCTCCTACAGATCTCCCTCACCAAGACCCCAGCAGTGAAGGACCGAGGGAAGGTGAGGAATGTACGACACAAATCATTAGTGACAATAACTCAGGCAAACCAGAGTCACACAGTGTTGCAGGAGCGCATCCGCAGCACTCGAATGCATCTCAGAACAGAAGACTAGAGCTAAAAGACTCCCTGACCACCGTGCTTGTGTTGTTCCTTGTGTTGCTGGCTCTGTTGTTCCTGGCCTGCTGTCTCCTGCTGGTCGTGCCTGTTGTCACCGTCTCCGTCAGGACCACGGGCGGACCTCCTGTCTTCTAGGGCTGCACAGAGACTCGTCCGACACCTGTCACTTACGGTAGCACAAGGACCTGTCATTTTGGGAGTTCCTTTCGCGCCACCTGTCATCTAGACAGGCGCCAGGACCTGACAGGTACTCTCACACGCGTCCTGTTTCCTCTAGACAGACGCCAGGACCTGTCAATTCTGCCAGTACCCTTTGTCCTTTGGGACGTCACAAGGGCTTCTAGACAGGTCTTCTGACCCTCAAGGACGTCACAGGGGCTTGAGATCAGAAGACCCCAACCCTTCCCAGAGCATCAGTAAGGCTGCTGGCCCAGTGGTTGTGCCCCAGTATTCTGACGCCTCGCCCCGCCAGATGACGTCGCTGGTCCACAACTCCACACTGAGGCGGGGAGGAAACAGTCACTCGTGTGTTGTGATGTTGTAACTGGCTGCATGATCGCTTGGTTGTAATTTAGTCTTCCTTAACCATGACGGGACGACCTTTGGCCCTGATGACCTGGTCTTTGACCTGACTCCAAGGGTCGAGTTGGAGGCCACGCCATCCGATCACAGGGTCGTGGCTTCGTGCTGGCGAATCGATTGTCGTGGTCAAAGGGTCGTACCGTCGACCTCAAGAGACTGAATGGTTACATGAAGGAGGAAAGAGAGTCGTATAACGATGAATTAAAGACGGTCAGTCATGCCATGTCCTTTCCGATAACAACGAAGCTGAAACAGAGCCGCTGTTTGGTGTAATGACATATGTAGTGCGTATAACGTGAGGTTTAACCTGGGGGGTTTGCAATGAAAATGGATTACGTTTTTATGATATATTTTGCGATGCTGTTCATTAATTCTGTAATGATCGCGTTGATGTTGTGCAGTTAGAGAATGATGAAGTGGTGATAGCCATTCCATTATAGACCTTCAAAATGTAAATTCGTTGTTTACGATCTATGTTGGTCTGGATAAATATTTCATATCTTGGTTATTTGATCATCAGCGAATGTGCTACAACCTTGACGTTGCTGGCTGCTGTCAAAATATATCATCTAAAATTTTTAATTATCACAATTTGTTACTTTAAGAAAATATTTTAATTAATATTTTGTTAAGTTTTGTAATATGATTTATTTTATAATACTTCACAATACGCCATATTTTAGGAAAAGTGATATTTTGGCACGAGATATATATATATATATATATATATATATATATATATATATATATATATATATATATATATATATATATATATATATATATATATATATATATGTCAAAGACAATATGTCTCGTGTAAGATTGTGATATTGAGTGTAATGAGATATCCCAAACCTATTTTTCAACCATGTTATGTTTAATTTGACATTGTGTGTTGTCAGAGATTTTTGTAAGCTTTTATAATGTGTGATAATGATGTTGCAATGGACAATCATTGTTGTTTATATTATGTATTTCTAAACATCCTTAATAATATGTACTTAATCACTAGTACTTAATGGGCATGATTATTAAGACCTCAGTGGCATTCATCACCATAATGTAATTGGAAACAATTACCTTGATCAAATTGGCAACAATGATTATAATTGTGATTATATTTCTTATTACTTAAAAGTTTTAATCAACATTATTTCTATACAAAGCAAATATAGTTATCTTACGTAGAACAATACCAAATTTAACACTGTAATTTTGTACAAAAGAATTTGATTAAAATTCTAAATTTGTTCATAGAGTTGTTACCAGGGAAATGCTGTGGTAGATGTGGGGAACAAAAAGTCTATGTAAACTGACGAGATGATACACAGACACATAGATGGACATAGATACTTAGCATGAAAATACTCTAGATTTCAAGATAGAGAAATGATTATATATACGGCCTTATGGGTAGAGATGCAAGTGGATAACCACACACACACACACACACACACACACGCACACACACACATGGTAACATAGCGAGGTCTTGCCTGATTGTTTACAATATATGAAGTATGTGATGGTTGTGACCATCACTGTGGAGCTTACTTTTGTCTATTGAATATTGCCGATGGTCTGAACGTTCACAACCACAGTCTGAACGTTCACAACCACAGTCTGAACGTTCACAACCAGTCTGAACGTTCACAACCACAGTCTGAACGTTCACAACCACAGTCTGAACGTTTACAACCACAGTCTGAACGTTTACAACCACAGTCTGAACGTTTACAACCATGATTGGTAAAGGTAGGTGGTGGTAGGAAGAAGTATTGATTATGACAGGTGGTAGGTGGCAGTGGTGGTGGTGGTGGTAGACTAATGTATTGATGAGGGTAAGTGGGAGGAGGTAGTGGCAAGGTAAGTGGCAGTAGGTAGTGGTGATGGTGGACCTGCCAAGCCACGTGGTCAGCTGGCGACAGCCTCGACCACCTGATGGTAACGCTACCCCCCCCTCATCACCCCCTCTCCTGTTATCCCCCCACCCCCTCCCCCTCCCCCTCTCTTTCATGACAGCGCTCCCCTTCCCCCAGCCCCTCCCCGGCCCCTACCTCCTCAACCCCCCCCCCCCCCCCCACACACACACACACTGTGCCACCCTAACAACAGCTCAAGACCTGACTCATTGATGGAACAGATTTATTATTTATTGATGATTTTGAAGAGAGACGAGACCATCCCGACCAGGAGGCTGAGGTAACGTCAGCTGACAACCCCCCACCCCCCCCACCCCCCCACCCCCAACCCCTAAGCCAGTGTAGACAGGGGTGGGGTGTGAGGGGGGGGGGTTTGAGACCGCCAGCTGGGGGTTGGGGTGTGAGGGGGGGGGTACACGCGTCACTGCAGAAGTGCGGAACACAGTATGCGGTGCAGCGGCCAGACGTCAGCACACGAGGTCAGCAGCACACCCAACCACCAATTGTCAGCCCCACCCACGTGTGTGTCCTCTGACGTCAGCACCCACGCCCGCGTGTGGGTATATTCAGCTGTCAGCCCCACTCGCCTGACACCCGCGTGTGGGTACTCTGACGTCAGCCCCCTCACCCGCTTGTGGGTACTCTGACGTCAGCCACACCTGAGTGTGGGTACCGGACATCAGTGACAGCCTTAAATGTGGATATCTAACGACGTGGTTTCCTTTAGGTGTGGATGTTTTCTGGTGTGAGTGGATATGCGGTGGATTATATGTGGATATTCGTAGAGGTTTGGATATTGATATTGCCATGTATCCTTTGTGTGGACATCAGAGATAAGGTAGTGCCGCATGCGGGTGCTTCTGTCTGTGGAAAATGTAATATGGATATTAAGTAATGATTATCCAAGTGTGGATATTCGGATTATAGATTAGCATGTGATCTCAGTACTCAGTAAAATGGATATTCGACCGTTCGGATATTCGTTAGTGTAGGCAATGTGGATATTCCCCTGAGGAGCAAGAGAAGACACTCGATCGTGTGGATACCTTTTATTTGTGGGTACTCTCTGGGGAAGATGAGCGGTAGCGTGGATATATGTGGGTACTTCACCGGGCTGGGCCATGTGGATTCTTGATGATGCGGATATTCGATGGTGCAGATATTCAGTAATGTGGATATTCAATGATGTGGGTTTTCCCGTGTGTTCCGCTGTGTGGATGTTGAGTAATATGAACAAATGTGGATACTGTGTAATGTTGGTTCTTGCTGATGTGGACAGTGTGTGGATACTTGGTATTGTGGGCAATATGTGGATGACGTATCCCCGTGTGGATCACAAGTGAAGTGGGTACGCTGTACTGAGGTAATGGATTGTGGATATTCAGTGACATAATTTGTCTGATACTCGCTGCTTTAGGTATTCCCAGGTGTGGATATTGGCGGTATGAATACTCAGCAATGTGTGGATAAGCAAGCTTGATATTCAGAATTGCAAGTATTGCTTGCGTGGATAATCATGGCTATGGATATTTGTGATGTGGATATTCTATGGTATGAGTAGAGAGAATTTGGATATTCGGTATGTTAGCACTACGTGTGGATATTTAGAGAATATACTGGTGATATGGATATTTAAGGATGTGGATATTAAGAAGAACTGGTAGCGTTACAGTGTGTGGATATTGAAAGACATCACTGCGTTGATATTGTGGATATGTGGTCATATGAATGGCGCTGGTGTGGATACCCGGTAATACAAACCAGTTGATGTGGCTAACACGTAATGTATAAAGTGAATGTGGATATTTGGCTGAACGGAACATGTCAATGTGGATACTACGTAACACGGAACCTGTCACGCGTGGATCGAGTGAACGTGGATGGTGTGGATAAGAACAGTGTTAGAACTGAGTGGATTCTGGAAGTGGGAAGACGGTGGCATGTCTTCGTAATGGCAGTGTGGATATTACTCTTTCCTCCCTCTGTACTCCTCCCGTAAGAAGATATCCACACGTATCCATTTCTAACACAGCCACACACACACACACACACATGTTCGGACTCAGTAACGAAAGTATTCTGTAGTGAGGATAGTTATCTGGGTGGCTTTGACATGTGGGTACCCTGAAGGTTAGGCGGGTACCCTGAAGGCGAAGATGAGGTCGCTGTGGAAGATGCGGATGCGGGTGTTGGCGGCGCTGAGTGTGTGGGGGGCGTCAGCGTGTCTGCTGTGCTGCTGTGGTCTGCGAGGTCCGGCGCCGGAGCCACAGCACGAGACACTGGGTCACCCCCTTACCCAGGGAGGTCACGACCTTACCCAGGGAGGTCACGACCTTACCCGGCATGACCACGACCTTAGAGCGTCACTGCACAACCTGACCACCCTCGCTCGGCGCCACCGTCCACGCCGGAGCCGCCAGCATCCACACCAGGGGCAGACGCATAGCGGGCCGGGCCGGGCGCACCACAGCTCTAGAACGACTTGCGTCGACGACGGAAATATGGACGACTTACACAACGAAACGACGAACGATGAAAACAACCTGGCATTGTACGACGAAAACAAAGTCATATCTGAAGATGGCCAGAAGTTTCACGACGATAAGAACAAACAAGAACTTAACAAAAACAGCCAAATCTCTCACCGTAACAGCCAGGAAGGTCGCAAGAATGGCCATGTAAGTCACGGACACGTCCATATATACTCACGCCACGGACAGACGCTCGGGAAATATGCTCAAAAAGGTCTAGAAACTGACTGCAACGAGACGCACTTAGTTCGAGAGGGTCGTACTCATGTCCAGAGTGACACAGGTGAGGTCCAATATGTCCACGAGGATCGAGTTTATGTCCACAATGAGACGCAAGGGACCCAGTTTGCCCAAGATGGCGTAGATCCTATCCAGGATGGTGAAGAGGTCAGCGAGAGGTCACCACGGGTCATCCTGCTCCTGTCGACGTGGCGGAGCGGGTCATCCTTCCTGGGGGAGCTGCTGGCTACAGCCGACCCCGACACCTTCTACAGGTGAGGTCAATAGAGGTCACGGAGGAGGAGGGGAGCGAACACCAGCCAGGTATGAAGAAGGAAAGAGTAAACTGGAGGAGGGAGGGAGGCATGGGTAAATTTAGAAACAGAAATAAGAATTACATATTCGTGACGAAAAGTGAAATTTGAGTAGGTGGAGTAAAGAGTGATGAGATTATCAAGTGGACTAGGTAGAGTTAGAAGGTATTCAAGTATGAATCAAAAAGCCACTTTACATTTATCTTAGTTCTACCTTCAACTTACCACAAAATGTAGATATTAAAGATGTAGATGTTACACAATACTAATGTCTCCACTTCTATACTTGTTACTAGTATCACAAAACCTTAACAACAGACTCTGTTCTGTAGTTCATTCCTGCAATATATCATAAGCCTTAAGTAAATGATATAGTTTTTCTGTAGTGTGATACCCATAGGATATATACACACCCCCACCTTTAAGTATATTTCCCTTTAGCACAATATGATTCAAGGTATCCATACACATTCCACTTTCTTTTAGAATATTTCCTCTAATGTATAATCTAAGGCAATCACATACACACACGCACACACAATTTTCTTTAGATTGATTTCCCCTCTCTACTATTGAGATATTCTTACACAACCCATTTTCTTTAAGCGTCCATCCCCCTGTAGCCTCAGTGTGTGTGTGTGTGTGTGTATGTGTGTGTGTGTGTGTGTGTGTGTCACAACATTGATTTCTGTGCTGTTCCTAGGGTGACATGTCGGTCGTGCGACTCACCAGTGAGGGTCACAAGGTAGTATGTTCCCCCTGTGTGTGAGTCCTGCCGGTACAACGTAACGCTTCATCCAGTAAGCTAAATGTTCAATCACCCCGGAAATAGCGAACGTTTGTATAAGCTTGAACACGCTCAGCACGACCGTGTGGCCCTTGAACACGACGGTACGGCCCTTGAACACGACCGTACGGCCCTTGAACACGTTCAAGCAACGACCACGTCATCATACCTAAGGATCGAACCGTCGAGCTCGAGGATCAAACCATCGAGCTTGAGGATCGAACCGTCGTGCTTGAGGATCGAATCGTCGTGCTCGAGGATCGAACTGTCGTGCTCGAGGATCGAACCATCGAGCTCGAGGATCGAACCATTGAGCTCGAGGTCTTTAGGGCATATATTACCGAGTCGTAACTCGTGGTGTTCCTCCCTGTGTGACAGCTACGAGCCCCTACACCAATGGAAGATTACAGTGCTACACCACGATACTCCGGCCACCCGCACTGCCCTAGCCTTCCTGAAGGACGTATTCCGCTGTCGCTTTGACCCTCATCCACACCAGGTGTCCTACCTGGTCCGCCAGCCCTGGTACCTCCGCTGGAACACCAAGCTGGCTACCAGGTGCTACCAGAACCAAGGGAACACAACCTTATCCTGTTTCAACGCCACGGTCGTCAGCCAAGTCTGCCGGAACTCAAGCCTTCATGTTGCCAAGGTAAGCGGGATGCGATTCAGCCGGAGTTCTATTTCTTCTGGCCTTTATAGTCTGAGCTTCTGAGAAATTTTGAGTTCAGAAGAGATCACAGTGTGGTCAAGGGGTGAGCGCCCCACCAACCACCGTAACAGGGTACAGACTTCTTGTAATTACAGTAACAAGGTGATGCAATCATGTATCTTTAGTTTACATCTGAGGATGATGGACTGAGATGTCCCAACTTTGACCTGCAGCATCATTGTCACAGGTGTTGAGGCTGGGTCTGCGCTGGGTCTTGCCACTGCTGGAGGACAACGACCTGGACCTGCAGGTGGTGTACCTGGTGCGCGACCCTCGTGCTGTCCTCAGGTAAGTCATGACAACCTAACGATGGTAGGAGGATGTGCATCACTACCCCTTCATCACACGGGTCATGATGATAACCATCCACTGACCTCGGGTGGATAATGGTTGTTTATCAACACACCCAGCAGACGGGTGGTGATCATCCAGTAGTGCACACTAACCATGTTGCTAGGTTATGATCATCCAGTAACACACTAACCATGTTGCTGGGTTATGATCATCCAGTAACACACTAACCATGTTGCTAGGTTATGATCATCCAGTAACACACTAACCATGTTGCTGGGTTATGATCATCCAGTAACACACTAACCATGTTGCTAAGTTATGATCATCCAGTAACACACTAACCATGTTGCTAGGTTATGATCATCCAGTAACACACTAACCATGTTGTTAGGTTATGATCATTCAGTAGCACACTAGCCATGTTGCAGGGTTATGATCATTCAGTAGCACACTAGCCATGTTGCTGGGTTATGATAATTCAGTAACACACTAACCATGTTGCTGGGTTATGATCATCCAGTAGCACACTAACCATGTTGCTGGGTTATGATCATCCAGTAGCACACTAACTATGTTGCTGGGTTATGATCATCCAGTAACACACTAACCATGTTGCTGGGTTATGATCATCCAGTAACACACTAACCATGTTGCTAGGTTATGACCATCCAGTAGCATACTAACCATGTTGCTGGGTTATGATCATTCAGTAACACACTAACCATGTTGCTGGGTTATGATCATCCAGTAGCACACTAACCAAGTTGCTGTGTTATGATCATCCAGTAACACAACATATTCATGGGGAAGCGCTGGTCATTCACCTATACAGTAAGGCACTGTATTATACCCAACACATGATGAGAATAGACAACCTGGCACTGATGATTACAATTCCCGTTGTTCTCATCATTATTATTATTAAGCTCGTGATATCTTTATTATAACTAACATTATCATCGTCATCTATTCAACGTTTAATCCAATGTCTGACGGGTCTTGTTTGTCCAATGGTATGTAGATCCAGGGTTCGACTCCCGTGGTGTAAAGCATCGTCTGCCTGCCGCGACCCTCGTCTTGTGTGCTCACATCTCCACCAAGACCTGCTCCTCCTGCCTCACTTCCTCCGCCACTACCCACATAAGTGAGCCTGTGCCGCACAATTTATAGCCTCGCAGTAACGCTCTCGCTTATTACGCCTAAGGTCTTGATTCGACCCTTGTCTTTTTGGAGACTTACGTGTTATATGAAAGTGCGTGGTCATATATATATATATATATATATATATATATATATATATATATATATATATATATATATATATATATATATATATAATGAAATATTGATATGATAAATCTAGATATACAAATTATGTGTCATGTGAAGATAATGGGCATTTTGGTTATAGTGACACAAGTCTGTCAAGCTATACTCTAAAAACCACGAAATTTTCTTCGGTATAGTTATGACCGCCCGCCTTCTTCCCGCAGATTCAGGATGGTATTGTATGAGGCGCTGCTGGAGAACTTCGAGGCCTCCGTTCGGCAGCTGTTCACCGCCCTGCGGCTGCCGCTCCCGCCGCGGCACCTGCTGTACCTGAGAACCACGGGTCGGGCAGCCCTCAGCTCTTAGGTCAGGCGAAGAGCCAAGTCACGCCAGGGGTACGTATGGTACTACGAGGATCCTGAAGTACCAAGCACGTGTGTGGCGTTTTAGGACGAGCTTCCGGGACATGGTAGCTGACCAGAGGCACTGCCTGCCCGTCCTCAGACTGCTGGGCCTGAGAGCCTTCACCTCCGCCATGCAGTTCAACAATCACCGCATCCCCGTCCTGTTGGCCCGACCACCAACGCTAGCCTAGCCACGTAGCCACGTCCGCATCCGATCATCCTGCATCATAACCGCGCCCACATCTGATCATCCAGTATCATAACCACGCCCACATCTGATCACCCTCAATCATAACCACGGCCGCATCTGATCACCCTCAATCATAACCACGCCCACATCTGATCACATTACAACCACGCCCCTGTATCATGACCACGATTACAAACCTAGCCACGCCCACATGTGGACGTCACGTACCCTGCCTACGTCTATTACCTACAACCGTCCACTCGCCAGTCCAAGTAAGGCCCCATTTAACAAGTCGACCACAGGCCACGCCCCTCAAGCGGCATCAAGGTCGAGGTCAAGTCTTTCATCGCCTGTGCAAACACAAAAGTTCTGAAGAGCCACGAATGTTGACTACGCTGTAGAATAACCAGTACTGTGTATTTATCAACAATATGTGATAAGTATGTCTTTCACGTTTGCATATTTTTAAGAGTCATAAAACATTCTTTGCTAGCTTGTTAGTTATGGAACTCCAGGATCCCTGTCATGAGATTGCTGCTGCTTGGGTGCGCTTCACACCTGAACAGGGTAAGGTAGGCTCTTGGGGGTAGGATGCTGTTTTATTGTCCGTCCTCTGAATTTTCGCAACTGGGCTCGAAGAACACCAGTATATATATATATATATATATATATATATATATATATATATATATATATATATATATATATATATATACACGTGTATGTATATAAATGTGTATGTGGGTGGGTTGGGCCATTCTTTCGTCTGTTTCCTTGCGCTACCTCGCTAACGCTGGAGACAGCGACAAAGCAAAATAATAATAATAAAAAAAATAAATTTACACATAATCCAAGCGATTGCTAGACGAATATAAAGCCAAAATCGTAATACAAATAAAGTACACAAATTCAAATGGTTTTATGTATCTATGTATTATTGTACATATTTACATGGGTTGAGGGTAACAAGTTCTTCGTAGGAAACTGGGTGTCGTGTCCTTTGATGATCTGCTGGACGGAAGTTGAGATGATCCATTTAATATAAATCGGATTGAATGAAATAGATAATTACCCAGAATAGATGATCATATGAATTATAGCTGCATGTTACTTCATAATATATCAAGAAACAATGAGCACTAACCAGATTCCCTTATCACGCTGTAAAATATTACAGATTTACAATAAATCTGTAAGTAATTTGTAAATACACGACGAGAGCTCTCATTGGTCACGGACAGTAACCACAACACAATTTTCCTGTTGAGGAAAGGTAAAGTTATGAATATAGCTCTTAAAATCTCTTTCACTTGAAATACAATGCATATATCAAGATTATACTAATATTCTCTTATAATTCATGGTGAAGGAAGTCCAAAACACTAATTATAATTCAAAGGTAACCGAAATGGTAACCATCCTACATATACGTGTACTTCAATACGTAGTGTTTCTCAAAAACAGTAAAACACTCAAATAAATCTCAAACAATGAGGATAATTTTTGATACAAGAATCCTGATATTGATATATTGATTACATATTAGTAAGAGTCTTTCAATTAGAATGCCTTCCAGTGCATAACTCATAGATAGTAGGTTGAGAAGCACTACGTCACATGTAAACACAATTTCCGTTTTCTTCGTATCCATTTAACTTCAATATCCTTTTAACCAATGAGAACGACGAATTTAAGAGTGGTGCACCATGATTGGTCGAGACTTAATGACGTAAATTGGTGCGATCTTCAATCGCTCGATTTGTGGACACAGAACTTAGCTTATATGAATGTAATATTACATATCGGACGTGATTTCTGGGAAGTGTCTCGCCAAACAATCAACTGAAACGTGGTTAGGTGGTGTATTAGTGTGTGGTTTGTGTGACGAAGGAACGAAAAAACTAACGAGACACTGAAACGATACTGTCATGTGATTTGCCGGTATTGACATGTCATGAAAATTCAACACAGATACACAGTAGTTTGGACATAGAGATAATGTGTCTTATAACTTTACGAACTTTGTGAAATAAGTGACGTACAGCATTAGTGCGGGATAGTGGACAGAGGTGACCGGGACTCGTGCGGTGGGATAAGCTTGTGGTATGGGACTGGTATGATTAGGATATGTTGGTTCATGAATGTGTTATCGTGATTTGGGTCTAGGCTATGTATGGGTGGTTTTAAAGGGTTTACAAACCTGGTCTGTGCTATGGAACTTTATTTAGGGTTAATGATGATAGATAAATGGTGTTTGTAATGCTTTTGTTGATGAGGTGTTAGGGAGTGATATTGAACGTAAAGTTTTTCATAAAATTGCTTTTCAAGTTGACAATGATATATACATAATCTCTGGTCAGTGTTTGTTTTATATTTAGTATAGTATGCCATTCATGCTTGAGTAGGAATCTCTGAGAGGACGATTTAGAAGGGCAGCAAACACACAAGTAATTTTCTGACAAGGAATAAGACAAGAGGTGGGGAGGGCTGTGAAGAGCAGGGGAAAATGTAGGGTTATTAAATTTTAAAATGAGTCAAGCACTTGTAGATATGTAGAGTGTAATAGGCCTAGTTGACTTCTGTATTTATAAATCATATATGATAAACTAAGCTCGGAATAAAAAAAAAACAGAAAATGAAAATTTATGGTGAGAAATTGATAAAACTGATATTTTGTGCTCTTCTGTCGCTGCAGCAGTAAACACAAGTGGGTAAGGCACATAAGATGATGGAAAATGTGGGATGAATGTTAAGTAAAGAGTAATTTCAAATAGTCATTGGAACCTGTGGGTCTCTCCAGACAGCTAATGTAAAGACAACATTTGCTGTATCAAAATATTTCTTTTTATACATGTTCGCCGTTTCTAACGTTAGCAAGGTAGCATTAAGAACAGAGGACTGAGCCTTAGAGGGAATATCCTCACTTGGCCCCCTTCTCTGTTCCTTCTTTTGGAAAAGTAAAAATGGGAGAGGGGGATTTCCAGCCTCCTGCTCCCTCCCCTTTTAGTCGCCTTCTACGACATGCAGGGAATACGCAGGAAGTACTCTTTTTGACCTATACTCAAGAAATATATATATATATATATATATATATATATATATATATATATATATATATATATATATATATATATATATATATATTTTAATGTCTGGAATGTTAGTGTTAGGTTATCCTCCAGTTGTCCAATGCATCTGAATGTGTTCATGTGAGTAATTACAAAATGTAATACCTTTTATGTTTCTTGAAGTTTTTTGAAATTCTCTAGAATCACATCTTTGTAACTAAGTAATTTTTAGACTTCAGAAAATAAGCCTTTGGGTTTATTGGATAGTCCTTAAGATAAGGATCAAGTTTTTATGTTTGACATTCACCATTTGCTTGAATTACATGATTTTATGTGATATTCCTATTATTAGTTTAGTTTTTATTTGATACACTTACTAGCTATGTATTAAATAGTCTTTAACCTTAAACAATAATAGTAGTTTTTTCATACTGTACCTGCTCACTAATTCATGCTTTTACAAGTTGTCAGGTATATTGTGCCCAAACCAGAGTAATCATCCACAGCCTCTCTGTATAGACCAGTTTTGTGGTTTTCTTTGATCACTTCGTAAGTCCAGGTTCAGCCCATTGACAACACATTATCCTTTCTATACCACATAACTCCACTGTATACCCTGCATACCTCTCACCTTCCTGAGTAGTCAGACCATGAGACACCCCAAAGCTTCATACACTTCATCCTTCTCTCTCCCCATTTTCCCCCTCCACCTCTGACATGTGGATCCTCTTAGTTGGTCTTTCTTCACTGATTTACTCAAAACTAGAGCAATCAGACTGCACTTACTACCACATCTCTCTTACACAGTCATTCCCAATATTATCATCTTTCTTCAAACCACCTGTTATACCCATGAATTTAATTTCCAAAACTTCCTCCCTCTTCTATTCTTTTGCATTGAGGGCCCAAGACCTGCATCCATACAGCAATGTAGGGACTATTACTGCATACCTTAAATTACATTTTGCCTATCAGGCAGTGATCTTTCCACACACATCCAGTACCTAAGCCTTTTTATTTTCCGTTCTATCCATTTGCTGTCACATCCTCTGCCATTTACCAAAAGTGCATCACTTCCTGCAGATTCTTTCCATTCATATTTACACTCAAAGCATTAAGTCTCACTTCCTTGCTCTGTGCACCTCATTACCCTTTGCTCACATTACCTTTCATGTTCTTCCTATCATAAACTGTTTCAAAATCAGTCACCAGTTTGTGGAGCTTCTTTCTACCACCAGAGCTGTGTCATGTGTAAATAGCAACTGATTTGCTTCTCAGGAACCTACACACACCCCAGCATCCTGTAGACCTGCCCCACTCACCAAATCCCCTCACATTTACTTGGAGCAACAATGCTCTTTTCACATATCACCCATTGTCATCTTTGAAGAATAGTTGGCGCTGGGTATTCTTAGGATTGCTTATGTATGGAAAGGTTAGTCAGGATCAGTTTTGTTTGTTGTATATTTCATTGGACTTTATGTATTCCAATGGAAACATGAGAATTGCCTCTCCCTATATGACTTGCATTTGATGAGTTATTGTTACCACTTTGCATTGACTATTGTTGTCTTGTCGCTTTTGACATTTTAACCCTTTCACCATGCTGTGGCACTATTGTTACAGGACATAATCTAATGCATTGCACCATGATTGTGGCTGTAAACTTACATGCCCTTGTTTGAATACTCGTCTGATGTATGATTCTATATCTTATACATAGATGTCACTTGAAACTTAAATACAGCTGGAAAATATGCATCACAGTCACCCATACATCCTCAAAGAAATTATAACTATCTTCATGGCAGAGGTGAAGTGTACACAGTAACTATTGCAGTCAATTTTACTGGAAAAGAAACTGTTTTTCTTGTATTATTTTACATATTTTTGATGAAAAGGCTGTTCTTTTCATTTTTCAGGTAAAGAATGCTTTAGTGTAAATGATAAGCATTTACATAAGCTATAAGAATCCATATATTTGTAAAATATGTAAGTGATACACCTTATAAAAATCTATGAAGTGTTTAATTTGATTAGGATGTGTAAAATGAAATTACACCAAGAAAAAACAAATACAAATAATGAGGATCTGTGCTGCTAGCAAGGACCTGCTCTCTTTCACCTCAATGCCTCTCTTACCAGTATAACAGAAATTATTGTAAAAGTTTGGGCGTTTTATTCAGTGATATGTGGTAGAGATATGCTGTAAAGAAAAAAATGAGATATATTAATATATACATACTCTTTTTTTGCACATAAGATTACACAAAACCAGTAATTTTTTTGTACACAGCTGGTCAGTAGCCATCAAAATGCTGTGTGGGATAGTACCTCATTTTTGCTCTGCTTAAGCAGGAAAGGAAATGTATGTAGATACATACAAATAATCTATAGACCATAGAAACTAATGAATAATGGAACTCCCACCATTGGGAATTATAACGTGAATCAATGATGATGTGCATATATTATACCATTAACATGATCCCATGATTATATGTGCATATATTATACCATTAATGGGATGCACTTTACGTCTGACAATGCAGCCTGAACATTTATTCATTTGATAATCCTACCACAAACATAGGTAACCTGTTACTGTATTGATGTACTGCATTTATATTTTTTTTTCTCAAAAAGAAAAATGCTCTCAAATGGTAACACAATGAAAAATTTAATTTGTTGTAAATTGCTACCATGAGGGAATTCTGAATATGTAGAGCAGGTGCTGTTAATGAGATGAGGAGAGTTTCCAAAACTTTTGATTTACAAAAATTTTAGTACTGGAGGATATAGTTGGGGTTTTGGGAGTGATACAAGACAGGCTGGCAATGATCAAAACTAGATCAGAGGTACAGTCCTTTTGAACATGATATCGGGGCCATATTCCTTGCCCATTTGTAGCTGATGGAGTATTTGGAATACTTTGTGAGAGGAAGATATAGGAGAGGGTAATGGTTGAGTGGGATGAGATGGTGGAGAAGAATTGGATGCAGTTTCTTTCAAAAGTAGAGTTAGGGAAGAATAAGGTACTGAAAAGTAGAAAAGTTGACTGCAAATTGAGATTTTATTATATATTGATCAGATGGTTAGAAGAGAGGGGAAAGGTTGTTACATTTGTTGGTGCATATTCATACCATGTTGTGGGAAGGCACAGACATCAGTATTTTTGGCTTATTTCAACTGTTTACAAAATAAGATAAACCTCGGCTGCTTGGGGAAGATAGGTTTTTCATGGGTACTGATGATTTCTAGAAGTGTACCACCAACTTTTACATTAATTAAAAACCACATTTTCCCTTACTGTTCATTTATATATTTTCTTAGAAAGAAAAGTAATTATTGAGTTCATGCTCCACCAGTTTTAATATATTCTCCATACATTACACAATCATTGCAAAACAATTTTATGGGCCTCCCAAACTGGAATTTTAATCATATTTGTATTTGATTATTCACTTGTAGTGAATTTGCAGTTGATGATTCACTGGTAGTGCTAATTTGTAGCCATGAAAAATTAGTAATATTATTGTTTTGGACATCCACCTTTTTAGAAGTTGAATTTGTTTTTGTGATGGTTTTTTAATTGGTTTTGCACAAATATGACCCTCATTTATACAGCAAATCACTACCTTTTGAGATATTCTCCATTATTCAAAAATCAAGGGAGACCTTCAGTGGGAACAGGTGTTTTGGGTTGAGGAAATTGCAGAAAGTGATTTATCGAACCTGACAACCAAAGTATGTTATGTCTGTATTTTTGAGAGCACTACGGATATGTGATCCCATAGGCCTGGTAGATGAATGTAGTCATATAAAACGTATCTTTAGGCTGTATATTATCGCAATTGGTTTGTGAACAAAACTTACTGGAAAGCTAGGAGGACATTTTACACTTCTTGTAACAAAGATGTGACAGATAAGGATAAGTCTAAATGTTTAGTGCCCTGTTCTTCCAACTTGGCTAATCTAAGACATGTTCTAAAAGACAGTACTTGTAATGATGCTTTCCAGTAAAATAACACCAGCAAAACCTTGACAAATAGTAGGCCAAATCATGCAACAATTGGGAGTGTTTATAGCGTCAAATGCAAGGCATGTACACATATTTACGTAGGCCAGACTGGTAAATCTGTAACGGAGATGCGTTACTGGCACCGCCATTCAGTTCGCAGGGTTGACCACAAAAATGCGATTGCTAAACATTGTCATGAAAATGATCACCCCATAGATCTTGAAAATCCCGGTATTTTATAACCCTCTGCTGATTATGCCACACGCAAGGTCATTGAATGTTATAAATGCTAATACTAAGAATTTTAATTTTCCCCAGGCAATTTAAGAACCCATGCTAGCTTCAGCAAAATCATTTTGAATCCTAGCTTCAGCAAAATCATTTTGAGAGTTGACAAAACACAAAAATATAAAGAAAAATTGTTCAAGACACCTAGCTACCCAGGTCAATGCCCGCCACGTGACCCTCCCATAACACACCCTAACAAACGGTTATGACCAAAGCAGACAGAGCTTACCTTATAAAGATCGTTGTTGGACTGCGGGAATTAAGGCTGATGTTGGGATTTAAATAACTTTTTTAAGTATTGGCACTTGATATGGTGGATTGTCTCTAGAAACATGTGTCATGTATAGAAAAATTACGTTAAATAGAATTGTATGAACTACAGAAGTGCGATTTCGCCTTCATGCTATCATCACGGACAAATGGGACAAAGTATGATAAATGAATATATATATATATATATATATATATATATATATATATATATATATATCCATGGGGATAGGGGAGAAAGAATACTTCCCACGTATTCTCTGCGTGTCGTATAAGGCGCTAAAAGGGGAGGGAGCGGGAGGCTGGAAATCCTCCCCTCTCGTTTTTTAATTTTCCAAAAGAGGAACAGAAAAGGGGGCCAAGTGAGGATATTCCCTCAAAGGCTCAGTCCTCTGTTCTTAATGCTATCTCGCCAATGCGGAAATGGCGAATAGTATAATATATATATATATATATATATATATATATATATATATATATATATATATATATATATATATATATTCCTGTGAGTCCACGGGGAAAATGAAACACAATATATATTGTGTGGGTAATTGATTGACATGAAGTAACATGGTTTGATAAGGCCCACCCAACTACCTCTTGAGTTAAGATTATCATGTTTATGTAATCCCAACACTTGTGATAGCAGCTTATACCCCTTGCCCTTGAGAACTTACACTCTTTTCATAAGCGACATGATTATCACAGACGCAAATTTAGTGTCATCTGTACCTGAAAATTGTACGTCACGGATGGTTGTATATATTTTTAATACTGAAATACACGGAAAGCTGCTGGTACGATCCCCTACCCCCGAAATTCCGACTTTTCACTATTATCTGTAAGCTCAACCAGTAGTCACCATAGGTGATCATAGATCATAATTGTAATACATCGTGTACATCTTACCGGGTAGTGCACTCTTAGGGTTGAAAGTTGCTGTTTTGGTAGCGATGTGGGAGAAGCGATGAACGGCTGCCTAAGGAAAAAAATGCTATAATGAGCCGCTTTTCTTACTGTAGGGACGGAACCCACCACTGCCTTCAAGCAGCGCTCTCAGCCTGGCATCACGACCTGTTTCTATATATTTTTCTTCAGTGGTTCAACTTTCGAATTACAGGCTGGAAGGTGTGGGACGGGGTATAGTTGCGGAATGTAAGCGACCAAAGTAACCGAGAAACTGAATTTGTCGTATATGATATTTCTCGTTTCCTCAATGTTCTCTATTTAAATCTTTCTTATGAGGAGTCAGATTGTGCCTGTAAGAATTGTTTCCGATACCTGTGTGAGAGCAACACTTGTCAGTAGTGGTAGCTACTTATTGCACCGTGAAAAAAATTTAACTAATGAAAATTGAAGGTGAAACTGTAGATTTTGCTGAAAGCGCTGCCTGCCGGCAGAGGCGTATTTACCCTACTTCAGAGAAAACGGGCCAAAGTCGAATGCATTTTTTCTATGGATAACTTTCCTTGTTCATTGAAGAGCAAGCAGGCATTAGCCGAGGAGTGAGCTCTGTTGGCATTCCAGATGTCTCCTGTGATCTTCAGTGGTTCCCTGTTGGTCCTGCGTTCTCTCGTATTTCTCAGACTTTTTTTTTTTTTTAGCATAATCCTGATAAAACAGGAAATTTGCTTAGTAATGATTTGAGACATCATTACCAATTGATACTGCAATTTTGTTTGTTTTGAATCGTATTGCACATGCGCGCTACATCCCATCATTCTTGATCAAGAACCTAATGCAATAAGTGGATAGAAATAATGTTGAATCGTCTCTCATCAAACACAGTTAATAGAAATATGGATCAAAATGATTTACATAAATCATAAAACGATAAAAAAATTATATATTGTGCAGAACATAGGTTAACCTAAGAGAGGTGAGGCCGTCGAATGACCTGTAACCTAATCCCTTCACCTGTTCCTTATTTCATCTGCCTGACCTGCCCAGTGGCGGCTGTGTGTTATATTCTGGTTGTCTCTATCTTTACTCAGTCTTGATAATGTAATTATACGAAAGCACTTGTGGCACTTCGTATTTTGTTTTCTTGTTTGCCTTTATTTCTGGATACTCCTTGTGTGCTTATATATATATATATATATATATATATATATATATATATATATATATATATATATATATATATATATATATATATGGACAGTGGTAAAATCTTTTTATAGGACAGGAATATTACAGCAGTCATATAGTATGGAATTTGTAATGATAGTGTCAGTCATTAACCCGATAAAACCTCTTAGTCTGTTGATATCCCAGCCAAGTGACTGAAATAATAGCTGATCTGAACCGTTTTCGAGAGTCTCCGGGATAGGTAGCTGGGTAATGACGCTGACGTGGCCCACACAGTCTGCTGACGACCTGTCTCATTGGGGAGGGTACTTCGAGATCAAGTGCTGGGGATGGTCTGGCCACACTGTTATCTCTCGCCTTCGCTTGTCTTGCTCTCACGGACGATATCATATATTACCACTAGGCCAGCCTTAGCCACCTTTATTCTCGTAATCAGTCACATGTAAACGGAAAGATTGTTGATACCGTTTGGGTCTTGTCATATTTGTGTTATCGTCTCTAAAAGTTATCCTGAGTACGTTTAGAAAGTTTTATTTAATTTCTTATCATCTAATATGGCAACTGTTAAATGTAATCTTAAGTTAGTAATGATATGTAAGTGGCTACACGTTGCCGGTCATGCCTTACGCTCGTGGCCAGGCACTGGCGACTGGCAGACAGATGCACAGAGGTGGTCAGTGTGCGCGATCCCTCCGTGTGGTTCGGTACACCCACACCGAGCATGATTTGCTGATCCTTTCAGAAGACAGATGAGTACTGCAATCGGGTTCTGGGACTACAAGGATCTGTAGTGGTGTGTGTAGTTGGAAAAGGACTGTTTGGTTTATTGGAGGTGACCCGGAGGAGAGTTGATTTGTTGTCAAGTGTCACCTGGCCCCTGTTAGCTGCAGGACGATTTGTCGTCATGGATCACTCCAGCGGGATACTCCTGGTGTTTCTCACATTCTTTGGTGAGTGTTTCCCTCCTGGTTCTTGCTTATTAACAAACACTTGTCTTCGTAAAATTTTAATGATACATGTTTAATTTCTTGTGCCTCATATTGATGTAGTACAAACTGTAACGGCGACAGTCCTGAATTAGCAGGATCATGTTTGGGAAGCATCGGGATTTTTGTGATTGGGTCAGGTTGCGGTCGGTGGTAAAATAGCATTGATGTTAGAGAATAATGTTTCTTTAGTATTCGTTTATGAAACTGGAAGTGAATAAGTCGTAACTGTACAATTGCCTACATTTCACCTAATCACTTAAGTGATTTGTTTATTCAGAAGCGCACTGCGCTTGTTATGTAGTTGGAGCGACTTGGCGGCACAGTCAACAAGACTCTTCTCTTCATGTATATCTTTACCACCTAATGCCAGTCCAGCATTAATTCTGCCTTAGTATGAGTAATTAAGGCATGGTGGACTATTTATTCATCTCAGTAAATAAATGCGTCCTGAGAATTAAATTATATGTTTGTGGAATATGTTACGTTGAGGCGGTTCATTTGGGTGGTGGGGTTTGGGGATTGACTGGAGTGCTTCAGGACCAGAGTTTATGAATTTATGAAAAAATCTGACGGAGACATGATTTTTATTTCTTGGGATCATAACATGGATGCATACATAACTTCCTGTAATAAAGGTAGTCGTTTGTTTATAGACATTTAATGATTCGCAGTTTATGAATCTGTACCTTGGGTAAAATATAATACAAATCAAATGTTTCATTGTGCAAATTTGAAATATGGGGAAAGTTTTGTTTTAAGCATTTGATTTTTCGTGGGGTAGATTTGAGTAATGAGTAAAATTGTACTTTGACCTCTCTGCGACAATAGCTGCTGATAAATCCGCACTCTCCCACTCTAACTTCCAAACTTGACTCACTTGCCCTCTACCGCAATGTTGGTTCGCTTCCCTTTTATAGGTAATACCTTTGTTTTTGCTTCCGAGAGCTTGCTGCTTGTGTGCTCCCGCCTCTAGCTAGACGGCGCGGTACTCGGCAAGCAGCTGCGTCTCATGATTACTGTGTGGCTGTCGGCAACTCGAATTTTGGGCCATTTTGTTAAGTGTTTCTTTCCCTACACCTCGAAGCTGTGGAACTCTATACCTTATGTTTTCCCTTTTAAATATTACGGTTTTCACTTCCTTCAAAATTCGTAAATACTTTCCCGTGATTCTTCTTTTTCCTTTTCATAATCTCTGTAATTAAGGCCCGGCCTTCAAGTGAATTTATGTCCGTGACTGGAGCCTTCACTGAAAAAAAAAAAAAAAATCCTGTAACACTTCCAGACTGTCACCAACCTCTGCAGTTTCTCACTCGAATCTGCCAACTGTACTGTATCATCAGCAAACAACTGACACTTCTCAGGCCCTCTCTTCCCGTACAGACTGTATACGCACTCGCACCATTCTCAAAGATTCGCAGATCCCTCCCTGATCACCCTATCCACAGACAAATTGAAAAGCCATGGTGAACTTCACGCAACCTTGCCGTAGGGAATATATATATATATATATATATATATATATATATATATATATATATATATATATATATATATATATATATATATATATATTTCCACTACCTTTGCATTTATGCAAAGGCGAATTGTAAGTGGAGCAAATGTACTTTTCAAAATATTATGCCATGGAATTATGACAAAATATTTCTTTTGTTCAGGAAAGAACTCCATGACTATACTGTAGATGACAAGGAAATAGACGGTAGGAGAGCACCGGCAGTATATCGTAATCATGAAGATATTATAATCCAGGACTTTATTCATCTCCAAGTTACCACCAAGCAAATTAATAAATCGCTGATTTTTCCAGATGTTCATTGAGCTTTTTTTTTTTTTTGTACTGTGTAGAGAAAATGAAATGAGACGATGTACTATAGAGTACCACAGCAGTTATAACTGGCGTGATCCAAGCTCGGCTCAAGTTTGTCCTTCAGAGGTTCAAAGATCAGATCTGATGTCTGAAGATAAAGCCACGGAAATCATCTTTGTGTATTGGATGGAAAGGTTTAGGGGACAAGAGTTTAAGAGGAACTTGTTGCAGAGCTCTCGGGAATGCGGCAAGGAAGAGAAGGAATGAAAGTGAAGGAAGAGGTGGGGAACAGGTCTGGGGGCCCAGTGTTGGGTCAGCAGACCCAGACTGATATTGCTGACTCCACGCACTCCACCACCACTCCTCGCCTGAACACCCTCTCCCGGTGTATGTGTGTGTGGTGGGGGCAAGAGGGGAGATACACAAAGATCTAAGGCTGATACCACCTCAAAGTATGCTATGGTGGTAGATGAGGGATGAAGAGATATCTGGCAAAGCTTGAATTCTCTTTGTTAGTATTTTCGTATAGTCATCTGTGTTATTGTTGGCAATAACGTGTTTGTTGTATATTGTACATTATTCGCTGTGTAGGAGCCGACGCCTCTGCAGAATTCACACAAGTGCATGGCTGGTTTCATGTGTTTCACTTTATGTAAACTGAAACAGTTGCGTAGATGATTGACAGACAGACCGTCCATTACTTAGGGCATTTGTGCCCTTTTTATATACTATTTGTAATTGATATTCCTAGCTCTAACCTCATAACATGGCCATAGTTTAGTGTTTGAATAATCAGACAGCAAAACATGGGTTAAACTGAGTTTTTCTGTCGTTTGTTTAAAGCAGCATGTTCTCTTGTACAATATTTTGCACATTCAGTTGGATTCGAAGTTGCTCTCATATCTCTAGAATACCTGTAGTCTTAAGCTAGTTTTTACGCTATGCTTTATCATGGCTTCATCGTACATTAGGGTGGGTTGTATAGACATGCGAGGTAAGCCTTACCTCATTGCCATTATTACACTAGTTTGCCTTCATAGTACACGGAGGTTAGGGAGTGTTTCAGTATTGATAAGAGGATAACAAGGTATGAAATTAGGTAATTAGTAACCCAGTACTGATGCTGCAAAGTCCTGGACGTGAGGTAAAACGATGCACTGTACTGTGGCCAATATTGAGATTAGATGTAGTTGGGGCTTAGGCTACTACACGACGCGTAAATATTAAGCTGTATGGTAAACTTAAGTTAGTAGAGTATGATTATGTTGAGTGAGATGAGGTTATGTTATGAATCGTTATGGAGTAGGCAACGCTGTACGCTGAGATAAATTTTACGGTACGCTAGTTCAGAGTTACAGAGCTGTGTAATGTTATCACTGTGTTTACAATAATAGCATGGTACTTGAGGTATGGCCGTGGCCATGCACACTCCTCAGGATGATTACTGTAGGAACAAATGGCTGTAGAGGAGCTGGGATTGGTTGCGAGTTATCATTGTCTGAGGTAAGGCTGGAAACCTTATCTCTTTATCTGTGTGGAGATCGCTAGGGAGCCCGGCCTTTATCTCAACGGTCAAGCGCTGGTGTGACCTTCTTGGGTGCGGGATTGTTTAAGGATTCAAGGTCCATTTTGAGTCTGTAGGATTAATGAGAAACTGTGATCGAAGGCTCTGGCTTCCAGATCTAAACTAGTGTGTAAAAACTTGAGCTATGGTCTTGAAGGGGATTGTCGGCCGCTTACAATAACTTAAAGTATACATTGAATGTGATCATTGATTATATTGTATATAGAGTGAGCGAACGATCTGGGTTATGCGTAGAGTACAGTACATTACACTAGGATATAGGTAGCTGAGACGCTAGGCATGTAATCAGAAGCACCAAGGTTTGTAGGAGATAGAGCAGCATGAAGTTAATGTGTGGGCCAAGCTAGATAAAGGTACAGGTCTGAACCATGAGAAACGTACAGTATATGAGCTAAGTCATACAAATGAAATAGTAAGGTTTATGTTGCTGTTTGGAGTATCTCTATTTGTCTTGCAAATGTACGTGTGTATAATCCTTCATGAATACATTGCTGGGTATTTAACACGCCCATGAACCCTAAGACCTCCCAGGAAAACTTTTCTGTGAAAGATTTAGAAGCACAAAATATCCAGCTTAAGTACAGACATTTCCGCTGTCATATCAGATTACAATGCACATGGTGATGAATGTGGAACACCCTCAGCTGTCACATGATGTGTTATTTCTTATAGAAAAGAAAATGTCATGTATTTATTTTTTCTTTTTTTGCAATATTCCACTTTTGTATTCACAGAATCAGCGTTCGTGTTCGTGCTGCCAAAGGGAAATCCATATTTTAACGTCATGAAATTTGTATGTTTCGATTCGAAGTTCTTGGGATTGGTAGAAATTGTAGCAAAGGCCATATACACGTGAGATTTAACACGGTCTTAAAATTATATTTAACGTGTGAAGGTGGTTATTACTTGGCCTTGACGGCTATGATGACCTAGGCAGTTAAAATTTCCAAAACTCAGATATTCAACCAATCAACTCTGTATGAGACAACATCATATCATTCCATATTGTGTGGCGTTAGATAACATTGCGGGTAAGTAATTGCAATAGGTAAGAGGAGTCATAAATGAGCAGGTAGTTCCGTTGGGTTAGGAAACTTATTAACGGAGAGGTAGTGGCAGTAGGTATAAGGGATTCATTTATGGGCAGGTAATTTCCAGTTGGTAAGGGGACGCAATGGGCAGGTAGTAGCATTAGGTAAGGAAGATTATTAATCCACGATGTATCAGCGTCCAAGACCGCTCAGATAACAAGCCGGTGCTTCATACGTGAAAGCCAGTCCACATCTTATCGATAGGGGGGGGGGGGGGGTTGAAGTAGCCTATCACATATCTATTACTTCAATAGTTCTCGACCACCACATAGCCAGACAGAGCATTGTAGCCTAAGTGTGTCTCCATAGTTGTGGCAATGTTACGATTTCCTTGGCTTTGTGTTTAGTTATTTGTCGTTTTCAGTAGTATAGTTTGCATCATACACATTTTCATGTATCTTCAGTGATTTTATTGTAGATCTTCTGTATTTGCAAGATTATAAGATAGATTCTGTGAATTAATTAATCTTGGAACTTTTGAAGTTTTGTTATAATGCAGTGCTTTATTGTTCATTGTTGCACACAACCAACTTCATTAACAAGCTTGCTTGCCTTGTATTAAATCCTGTATCATTATAGCTGCACGTCTCTAACGCTGTTGGATGTTTTCTTTCATTCCAGGCACGCTATGTCAGCAGGCGCCAGGTAACTGCCTGTCTGTCTGTCTGTTCTGTCTGTATCGTAGACTCTTCGTTTCTTTCTATATGTACCTGTCTGTGGTTTGATCTGTTTGTCGCTTTATATATGTGCATGTAGTAGAGTACATGTGAGTGTTGTACATCTCCACTCTTGAACATACTTGATGCCTGTCTATCAGTCAAGCTCTATCACAAGTTGTATGTTTGGTGCAGTGCCGGACTGAGGACTGTGGAGGCCCTGGGCCAGGGACAGACCGGGTATCCTGTGTCAACTGTTATCATTCCCTATCTGCCACAATTTGGACTTCACAGCACAACGTGACATCATATAGATTGGAGCAAAAAGCTGCATCTTATGATAGTTTTATTTCGTAATGCCTCCAGATGCAGAAGTGACATACAACTGACCAAGAACAAGTCAAAATTAAGATGAGAAGTTTTTATCACTACGCATGACGAGCACCCGCCGCTACACACTTCATGACGGTAATTTCTCTTTAATCCCCCCCCCCCCCCGCCAAAGCCAAGTGCTACAGTAACTGTTACATTGTGACTTTATCTCCAATAATTTTTTTTATTTCAATTTCATCTTATCGAGGGTCTCATGTGCACTGCGCATTCTACCCTGCCCAAGATCCGACCATGTTAAGTTTTCAGTTATTTTGTTTAAAGTAGGTCTATGTGTTTGTTATGATGGTGGATGGGACAGAGAACGTAGCAGACAAGTAATTATAGTTGAGAATGTAAGCAGTACGACTGCTCTCGTGACGTGGAGTACACGAGGTTACGTTACTGTACAATGAACCGTAAGTGATATACCTTCCACACAGGTGGATTAGCTGGGCGTGATCTTGGTCGCGCACCCTTAGCCAACACCCTTCAAGATTATACATATATATATATATATATATATATATATATATATATATATATATATATATATATATATAATATGTAGTAACCGCGTAAACCAGTCTTAAAGCTAATTGGACCCCAGAATGCCTTTTTGCGGTGCCTTTCCTGAATTCTTAGAATTGCAGGTCTCAAGGAAATTGGGGGAAAACAGTGATTGTTAACGAGTGCAGCTATTATATATTTTTCCGCAACTCTGCCTGTCGCACTTTATATATATATATATATATATATATATATATATATATATATATATATATATATATATATTTATTTATTTATATTTATTTTTATATATTTATTATACTTTGTCGCTGTCTCCCGCGTTTGCGAGGTAGCGCAAGGAAACAGACGAAAGAAATGGCCCAACCCCCCCCCCCCCATACACATGTATATACATACGTCCACACACGCAAATATACATACCTACACAGCTTTCCGTGGTTTACCCCAGACGCTTCACATGCCTTGATTCAATCCACTGACAGCACGTCAACCCCGGTATACCACATCGCTCCAATTCACTCTGTTCCTTGCCCTCCTTTCACCCTCCTGCATGTTCAGGCCCCGATCACACAAAATCTTTTTCACTCCATCTTTCCACCTCCAATTTGGTCTCCCACTTCTCCTCGTTCCCTCCACCTCCGACTCATATATCCTCTTGGTCAATCTTTCCTCACTCATTCTCTCCATGTGCCCAAACCATTTCAAAACACCCTCTTCTGCTCTCTCAACCACGCTCTTTTTATTTCCACACATCTCTCTTACCCTTACGTTACTTACTCGATCAAACCACCTCACACCACACATTGGTCTCAAACATCTCATTTCCAGTCCATCCTCCTGCGCACAACTCTATCCATAGCCCACGCCTCGCAACCATACAACATTGTTGGAACCACTATTCTTCAAACATACCAGAATATGCAGGAGGGTGAAAGGCGGGCAAGGAATAGAGTGAATTGGATCGATGTGGTATAACGGGGTTGACGTGCTGTCAGTGGATTGAATCAGGGCATGTGAAGCGTCTGGGGTAAACCATGGAAAGTTGTGTGGGGTCTGGATGTGGAAAGGGAGCTGTGGTTTCGGACATTATTGCATGACAGCTAGAGACTGAGTGAGAACGAATGGGGCCTTTGTTGTCTTTTCCTAGCGCTACCTCGCACACATGAGGGGGGAGGGGGATGGTATTCCATGTGCGGCGAGGTGGCGATGGGAATGAATAAAGGCAGACTGTGAATTGTGTGCATGGGTATAAATGTATGTGTCTGTGTGTATATATATGTGTACATTGAGATGTATAGGTATGTATATTTGCGTGTGTGGACGTGTATGTATATACATGTGTATGGGGGTGGGTTGGGCCATTTCTTTCGTCTGTTTCCTTGCGCTACCTCGCAAACGCGGGAGACAGCGACAAAGCAAAATAAATAAAAATAAAATAAATAATATATATATATATATATATATATATATATATATATATATATATATATATATATATATTGCAGGCGTTTTTTGACTGCCTCTCTTCGACGAGGCTGTGTCATCGTCACCAGACGAAAAGGAATATGGCGCATCGCCGTCGGGGATCTTCCCACCTCAGAGGAGCCCATCTTACCCTGCTCCCGCGTGGAGCGCAGCTTAACGCTGCACGAGCCCTATATACTGTATCATTTTGAGGTGCTTAAGCAACTGTGACTGTCTGGGGGTTCAGGTTGCTACAGTGATCATCAGCGACATGATTAGGGAGGATGGGGGAGGGGGGGGTAGTAACCATGGTAACCACACTGCCAACCGTCAAGACCCGGATGTTTATGAGGCCTCTTAAAGACTCGTCCTATGTGACCAACCCTCCGTGTGTGTGTGTGCAGGCGAATGCATGATCTTATTTTTTTTTAGATTACGTTGGTAAGTTGAGACTGACATCAGTGAGTACCACTCTGCCGTGGCGTCACGAATCTACCGCGAGATCTATCAGTAAGGAAATGTTCTCGTCGGTGAGATGGATATGGAAAAGAGCGGAAGTAATGCAATACCTGGCACCTTAGCCACGTCATCCAGGTTTAGGGTTGGGTCACTGAGCCGTGAGGGCTGGAGTACAGTTAGACCGGTGAGCCGAGATCGAGAAGACGTCACAAGCCCGTATGCTCCTGGTCTATGTATGACTCGTTTGTCTGCTGGGCGCTGTTTGTTCCTGATTTTTAGAGACAAAAGTGTATTAGAAGACTTGTTGGTTAAGTGGCAAATGTGTGAAGACGACGCGTATGTGTGTGAACTTGATATATAAAACATTATCATCATGTGCAAATGATGTTTGTGAATCTGGTTGACATTGTGATAGCGTCTTTGTCGTGCTGCAGTGTGCCAGTGTGTTGGAGCCGTAAAACCTCGGAAGGTGTGATAACGATGCTTTAGGCAATGCAGAAAATTGTGTATTGACGTACTAGTGTACCTGCCAGCTGGGACTCTGCCTTCGTTATGTATTTGTGGCCTGTTTGTGTATTCTGTATGCTGTCAGCATTATATAAACGGTATATTAGGGTACCTTTACATTTCCATGTGTGTGGCTGAACTTGTGAGAAACAGAATATTCAATATATTTAGGGTTTTTGTTAGATTAAAACAAGGTATATATATATGTACCAAAATCAGACTGTGCATATTTCTGAGTTGAAAATAAGTATTAAATATAGTTAGAAGTAGCAGTAAGAATGTGTGTATTTGTAAATACATATGATATACTGTTATATGTTTATAAAAGTGTAACTGAAGGCATGCCAACAGTATTATAAAATCAGGTAATTTCCCTGATCGTGTTGCACCAAGAATTTAAATGATAAAATCCCATGGTCTCAAAGTGTGATTTTTAATGACGTTAAAGAACTGTGGTGCGAGGTGACTATAGCTGAATGTCACCCAGATCACAGATGATTAACGTGTATTGAAAATGTGGAAGAAAAAGACCCTATGTACTTCGTTTGTTACTATATAGATGTTGTCCCTATTATGGAGTCTGGGAAAATTAGAGGTCAGATCTTATAGCAATAACTCCAGTAAATGAGCCTGCAAGAGGGACTAATGAATATTGACACACAAAAGGTTTGGAGTAGCATAATTATAACAACACAGTTGTCTCGAGAGCCGGGATGATCACTGAGTAGATTCAAAGGATTTGAGACATTTATTGATGATGATTGGAGGCCAGAACCGATGTGGATTGATGTCGGTATATAGGGTTCTTTGCTCTAATGTATATATACATTGCGTAATAGTGTAGCGTGGGCTGGCGATAGATTAGGGCAAGTGCCTTAACTTTGACGTTCATATTTTAAAGACATATTCATGATTTTAGTTGAATTCCTTGATTCCCATCTCACCCGGATAAGAAAACATGTACGAACTGAAGAATGTAGTTCAGTTCCTGCAGGGCAGACCAGGATGACACATAGTCTAAGTAACTTTCCACGTTAACTGTTCCTGGAAGGCGAGAGGTCATCAGGCAGACGCCAGAGGGCGCCACGTCAACGGACGAGCATATCCGAAATGTGCTACGCTTCGACGACCCCAAGGGACGGAGGATCAAATTGGTCCGCCAAGACCGTAGTGCGCCTGTGATGAGGGAAGGGCATAGGGAAAGCTTCCATTATGTCTTATATTAAGCTTTATTGCAGGGTATTCGAATTCCGTTCTGAAATATGTTCCCTCCGAGCATTATTTTTTTTATAAGCTTCTCACCGTTCCTCTCTGCCTCTGCACTGGTGTGTGTGGTTTTGCCAGCCTAGCACCAACACATGATCGTAGATCACTGGATATATTTAGAAACGTGCAGATAAGAACCACTGAGGTGACTCTCATGTGCCGGCTGGGTAGCAAGATGTTAAGATTTTGTGAGTAGTGAGTAAAGTGACCTGGTTAGTATCCTGAGCACCATGATGCGACCTTGTGGAAGGGGGGTCAGGTCAAACGCCACGCCATCATACCGGGGGTCGCACCGTCGTGATCGAGGGATTATGGAATTAAGATATTCACTAAGACCACATGATCATTTACAGGAATCCATATGGGAGAAAATATATAGGTAAGTTGACAGGTCGGTAGGAGCCATTGGTAATACTGTTGTCTCGTGTACGTAATGACAGGACCAGATCTTACTGTCTGTTACTATGTTTAGTATTTGCATCTCTACTGGATGCCATCGAGAATAACATGTTTGAATTGATTATTGTTGATAAATGCTTGGTATGCTACAGATGGCCACTACCACAGGGAAAAAAGTCCAATGCAAACCGGGTTATATATATATATATATATATATATATATATATATATATATATATATATATATATATATATATAGAGAGAGAGAGAGAGAGAGAGAGAGATTTATTTTTATTTATTTATTTTGCTTTGTCGCTGTCTCCCGCGTCTGCGAGGTAGCGCAAGGAAACAGACGAAAGAAATGGCCCAACCCACCCCCATACACATGTATATACATACACGTCCACACACGCAAATATACATACCTATACATCTCAACGTACACACATATATATACACTTACACACACAAACATATATACCCATGCACACAATTCACACTGCCTTTATTCATTCCCATCGCCACCTCGCCACACATGGAATACCATCCCTCTCCCCCCTCATGTGTGCTAGGTAGCGCTAGGAAAAGACAAAAGGCCCCATTCGTTCACACTCAGTCTATATATATATATATATATATATATATATATATATATATATATATATATACAACAATCACCAATGGAAAGAAAATAAAAACTGAGTACCTTCGTTTATTACATCCTCAGACAGAGTGGGCCACTTTGTCTGAGGATGTAATAAACGAAAGTAGTTTTTATTTTCTCTTTCCAGTAGTGATTGTTGCATCTCTCTCTCTCTCTCTCTCTCTCTCTCTCTCTCTCTCTCTCTCTCTCTCTCTCTCTCTCTCTCTATATATATATATATATATATATATATATATATATATATATATATATATCACAACCATTTAATGTACACACAGATGGACTGGAGTTCATAGTACTGGGTTTAGTGGTAAATAGTGTGCGTACAAGAATGCACAGTGTGTTTTTGCTGGACAGGACTGGTGGTTTAATGAAATCTCCCCTACCTACCCTTACACCCTCCTTCTTATGTTCCTCTTCCTTTTTCTAACCATATCCTTTTATCTCTTGTTCGCTTTTCTTTGTCCCTACTCGACCCTCTAATATTGCGTTCCTTTCCCGGAATGCCCAGCTATGCTAGGCTACCCGCCCAGTCCGCTGCTGCTCGGCCGACCTTGCTGCCCAGGTTCAAGGACGGACGTTTTTCACAGATGTTCGACACTTTTTTCTCCCCCTTTCCCGTAGTCATCGTCTCGTTCATTTTGTTTCGTTTATTCTATATTGTTGGGATGAGTTTTCCTTCCGCGTATCTTCTGCCGTCGTAACATCATTTCACATTATCCGTGTTTTCCCGCCTCCATTCGCATGGCCGGAGAAACATATGTTTAGGTTATGTGTATATTTGTACGTTATGTGCGCCTCATACTGTGATAAGCTGTGCATAAAGGAGACTGAAGTTCAGTTGCTTTTGTGTGTTTCTCTGTGGACTTGTAGTCGAAGTCTGGCGACTGTGTATAGTATATTATTAATTATTATTATTACTGCTACTACTACTACTATAATCCCAGGACCCCTCTTAGCTTCGAAGCTGCGCTATAGCCAGAAGCAGGGAAATTATTGACCTCTGTGGAGCTAGAAATTCGTCTTGGAGACCATAATTCGCTCTTCAGCTGAGAATGATAACAGCCTCGCTGAGGTGGTTTCACTTACTGTGTGACCACAAACACGAGTATATATATATATATATATATATATATATATATATATACATATATATATGACTCATCTCGGCATCTGTTAGTGTCAGGGATGGATTTTTTTTTTAGGGGGGTGGGGTTGGGGCCGTGGTATGGGAGGGGTAATACATGGTTGCCTCGTACAGTGGTTTACGGGTAGCCAGAGGTTACTGACGCCCACCGCGAGGATGTGAGAAGCTGGCTACACCCGCAGGCTGGGGATTTCATCCCAGCAGCCGTACTGCAGGAGACCCCTACTGTCCCTCCTGGCGTGTGGTGGGCGAGCACAGCCAGTGTGATCGTGTCGTACCCTCTAGCTCAAGGGCTGGACAACGGTGGGTGGTACATACTCGTGCTTGAGAGACAGACGAAGGGTTGTATTGTCAGACTAGTTTTACTGTTAGAGAGATGCAGCAGAGGTCATGTCATCACTGCTTGACGGGACTCAGCTAGCTCATGACCCAGTTGCACGTTACCAGCCTTCCTGCACACGGTGCTTTCAGTGCCCAGTGTAATGCTAATGTGTCTCATGATTTTATCTAGTCTGTCCTTGCGTGATGGAGGGGTGCGTTAGTATGAGTTCTATTTTTCGTAATTATTCTAATGTCAAGATTTGAAAGTGATTTTATATTTCAAAATCTATGTGGGTTTTTTTCTTTGTAATGGATCAGGTCAGGTTTCACGCTCGGAGGTTAGGAACAATGATATTGAAAATATAGGAGACTTAGAGAAGTGTGTGTGTGTGTGTGTGTGTGTGTGTGTGTTCGTACCGAGTAATTTATGTAACTGAAGGTGTACCGGGAAGCGGAGCGTCAGGTACCGGTAGGGGGTTCGTGATTGGTTTAGCCGGTACAGCGTAGAACCACCCTCAACTGTAACGTTATACTACGCTGTACCAGCCGTTCGTAGTACCCGCCTGGCTGTTCGTAGAACGAACGTATGTTCTTTATGGGCTGTGTCCTGAGTCACAGTAGTTAAGGGAAGGGCAGTATGTAGGAGAAAGGAAGGATTGGGCAACTGAACGCATGGAATGTGTTTTTGTGGGGATAACCAGGATGTTACGAGACATCTGCACTAATCTTAACTCCTAACTTAAACTAAGGTTAGATGTTGCCAAACTTTTGATATAGTTAACACCATATGATGTGTGGAGGATAAGGTGGTGACCCCTTTTTTATGTCCTCGAGTACGACGATATGATCTTGAAACACAACGGTGCTACCTTGAGCACGACCTTACGACCCTTCAGCACGACGGTATGGCCTTCGAAACGACTGTACGACTCTACTACAATGGTGTAACCTATCGTATGTATGAGTCATAGTTTCATGCTTCAGACTCGTTCGCCAAGACCTTACCGTCTGCTCAGGGGTCGTACCGTCGTTCTCAGGGACCGTAAAGTGGTGCTGGTGGGGTTAAGGGAAGGAAGGCCCTAAGAGAGGTGCCAATTTGGCGCTGCCTGGGATCACTGGGCAAGCACAGTACCTGTAGCTGTCATTCCTTATGTCTTACATGGTCGGGCGTGTCTGGCAGCCCAGCGAGGCGAGGCCTGGGGCCAGCGTTGCCCGGGGTCTTCGTGTCGGGCTGAATATTCCTGGTTGTGTGTAGCCATTTTATGGTTTTCGTTGTTAATCTTTACTTCTGATGACCTGTGTAACACACACGCACACACCTTAGATTCCCATGTACACTTTGACTTACCCCATGGTAGTAGTAGTAACATGGAAGTAGTAGTAGTACTAACAGGTGGAACGGCAGTAGTTTCGAGAGTTCTGGTAGTATAAGAAGCAGTAGTTATAACAGTAGCTGATATTTGCAGCATCCTCAAGAGCGTCATTCCTTCCCTTTCTCGTTGAATTAATTCATAGAAAAATGTTGGTGCTGAACCGTGATCATAACACACCAACTTTCACGGCGAGTGAAATTTTGAATTAAGTAGCCTGTGTCATTTACACTTTTGGATTTATTTACTTCATCTTTTGAGTATATTTTCATGATCGATAATGATTTATTATTTTTTCACCGCAAAGGATTCATTTCGTGCTCTAAAAAGTTCCAGAATCCATCGAATGGATTTTTTTTTTGAGTAAAGTTGAGAACAAACAGAAAACATGAAGGTTAGTCAGTTGTGTGAGTCGGTGGCGCATTGATACGTTGAATGGTCGACCTACTGAGTGTTGGGAAACTGGTGTGGCTTAGACTAAATTAGGGTAGGTGTGTGACGAGGCTAGGCCAGAGGGGAAGCTGGTGAGGTTTATACTGTTTAGGGTTTGATGGGTGGTCGTTGTAGACCATGGGGCGAGAAAAGATGCATTTTGTGGTGATCTAAGATCAGAGCGTAAGGCCCCAACCTAACGTTATGTGGCAGCATTCAGAAAGCAGGAAATGTTGTCTCCACGCATCCTTGATTTTCTCATTTTTTGGGGACACGTGTCCACGCCCCTCCAGAGCTTATAATTTAGGGGGGATTGAAGGGTGGAGGGGCCCCCAAAATGGGACTCATCTTAGGGGCCTGAGCCAGGGCTTAGTTTGTGGTCGGTATAAACATGGAAGAAAAACATTAAAAACAACAGAAGCCGTTTTCTTCCTGTTTTAGGATCTTCCCGACCAACGATGACTAGGAGGAGGCGCCCTCAAACTGGCATTACAAACAAATTCTTTTGTGTCATATTTTCTCTGTGGTTGAACTTTCTTTTCTTAGACTGATAGGAATGGGATGGGGTAGATTTGCTTACCGGAACGCCCAAGGTAACTGAGAAGCTGAACAGATTTTGTAATATTCTTCGTCAATATAAGGTAATTTCTGTCATTCTCGCACATGAGTAGTTACAACGTCTTGCTACTGTCATAGGAAAAAAGTAACAACAGAAATTGTTCGCCATACCGGCAAGGATGGGAACTGATTTCCTAATGGGGAAAATAGCTCCGTGTCATTTTGTTAATGAAAGAGCAGAGGGCTGTAAAACTGGTGTTTCATACATCCCTGTTTTTTGGAACATGTCTCCGTATATGTGCATACTTGCAAAGCTCTCCGTCTTCAGAAAAAGGTGATCACTCATAGTCACCGCTTTTTAAAGAAATCTAGTAGATTGTCAGTCTTAAAGAGAAACGGCAGCATTTTGCATGTCTCCTTTTGACAGTCTTTCATGTCATCCTAAAGCGTAGCATGTTATAGAAATTTTTAGTGTAATTGCAATGATTACCCTACATCATTTGATGTATACTGTATACGATTTTAAGGCAATGGGCGCAGATATCTGTATTGTCTTTGTTTATCACTCACATCTTTGGTGTCTAGCACATCTGTCTTTATCAACTTCTGGAACACTTAGAAAAGATAGCTAGATGTCAGCTTTTACGATTTAAGGTATTTTGACTTGAAAGTAAGATAGTATTTTAAGTTATTTGATCATGATTGATATGTGATTGTATGAAACAGATTCCAACGACAGCACAAGAAGAAAAAAATAGTCATAGAGGAAAGAATATGCAGTCTTACCTTTTATATACCCGTCTTTTGCTTAGTAAACAAAAATTAAGCATTACGATAATATTAGCCTGTGTGATGGCAGCGAGGTCGTCGGGCAGGAACTCGGCGGCCAGACGTATGTGGTAGTGAGCGGTGAGGAACTCAGTTCAGTTAGTATTATTATCTAGGTGACGCGTGCAAGGTAAATGCTTGTCTCTTGCTGTTACACCACATCCTCATGACCTGGGAGGGCCTTCCTCATCGGTCAGCATGAGAAGTATTCGAGATTTGTTGGATCCTCTCTCCTCCCCAACGCCATTGCGCGGTTAATGTGGGAGTTTATGTTAGTCTCGTAGGAAATGAATTGGGGAAGATAGTGTTTATTTCATTAGATGTGAAGGGAGTCAAGATTATTGTAAGGAAGTATTATAGAATTTGATTTTCTCAACACTTAGATGTAACTGATCGACGCACGCGTGTGGGAGATAGGTAATTCCATTGTTCACATGTGATTGAAGTAGAATGTTTTTAGAAGTATAGGAGTATAAATGGCTTCCTACGTGTAGGAAGGTGTATGGTAGGATAACAACGTCTTAGGAAATGAAGTGATTATAATATAGCATTTGAGTGGGATGTTTTAGGATGTAAGGAGGTATGTATTTGTTCGAGTTTTGCAACCACATAAAGGAAGAACAAGCATGGTTAGGACAGGAATTTTTATATCAATGAAGCAGGTGAAAAAGTATGTATGTGATAGAAAGAAATTTGAAAATGTGTATGTTTAAGAAAAGGGGTGAGAAATTTTGACTCACATAGAAGACTTGCACAAGTGGATGGTGGAACGTAAATTTTGACATGTATCAGGATGTGAAATAGTTTTCTGAATGTTTTAATGAATAATGCATTTTGTGAGATTGGTTGATTGCGGGCGTCCGCTGAACCGTGGCAAAACATTGTGGAACCTGCCGAAGTTGTGGGCTATGTTCATGCCTTTACTGAAACATAAGAGGAATCGGGTGGGACGATCTGTTCATTGAAAGAAATTCAGAGGTGAATGTTGAAGTTAATGTCTTCCTGTCGTCATTATAGTAATCAGAGGTGAGGTTACTTCTCTCTCTCTCTCTCTCTCTCTCTCTCTCTCTCTCTCTCTCTCTCTCTCTCTCTCTCTCTCTCTCTCTCTCTCGTACTTATTTGTCATTTCCCGCGTTAGCGAGGTAGCGTTAAGAATAGAGGACTGCCATAGAGGGAACATCCTTACTTGGCCCCCTTCTCTGTTCCTTCTTTTGGAAAACTGAAAACGAGAGGGGGGGGGGGATTTCTAGCCTCCGCACTCCCTCCATATATATATATATATATATATATATATATATATATATATATATATATATATATATATATATATCGTACAATTTCCATTAGGGTTATCCTGTTATATAATTGGATGTAGACACACTGTTTGGAACATAACCAGTACCATTGAAGATTAAGGAACTTGATGGTGTGTTGTTTTACATCAGGTAGCACAGTTTTGCTGAACTGTCTGCCCACTTTCTTTTTGGTTTTTGCTTAAAGCTATTTTCTTTTAAGGACTACCATATGATTATCAGTTTTACCTGGAAGGCTGTGCAATTGATAGTGAAGTATGTGGTTCTGGACATAGTAAAAATGGGCAGATGACCCCTCTTTTAACCCCCATGAGAAACGGTCAGTGCCATATTAGGGGAGTGACAAATAGTGTATGGTAAGACGAAGTTAATGAAGAGACTGCAGACATGGGCGCATGAGCAGTAGTGAGCAGACAGGGAAGTGCGATTGTAGTGCTACAAGAACATGTGGATCTGAGTGGTAACCATTGTGGACAGAACAGCGGAGTCGATGTGGGTATGCTGGTGGGCGTGGTGACAACCCTGGTGCTCATGCTGCGCTATCAGGTTACAGCTGCCCTCACTGTGGGCGTGGGCGGCCTGGGCTGGCTCGTGTGGGGCGCCCTGCAGTGTGCCCTTGCCCCAGCTCACGCCTTCGTCCTCCTTTCCTCCTACCCAGGTGGGTCATACTTCGGGATGGTAATGGTCAAGTTGCCGTGTGTTGACCTTATGGTGATGGTGTGTAAAGTACTGTTAATGGGGATGCTGGTAATGGTTTAGTCCTTCGGGTAGTGGTGGTGGTTTATATAGTACTCGACGGGGTGAACTTAGTAATGTAAGTATACTAAAAGTATCAGTTGCGGTACTCGTTATTGGTGTTGATGGTGCTTAGTAGTGGTGGTGGTGGAGTTAATGGTGATCGGGTTGTTAGAAATTGGTGATGATGTTAGAGTTGTTGGTTTTGGTGGCTGTGGTAACGGTTGTGATTGAGATAATGGTGGTGGTGTTAGAGATGATGGTAGTGTTGAGAAAATCTTTGGTAGTATCGTTGATGCTGAAAGCATTGGCGTCACTGATGGTCGTAGAGACCCTGGTAATGGTATTGTAGCTAAAGGTAGTGACAGTTGTGGTACTTCAGCCACAGGTGATGGTGCAGATTTTACTGGTAATGCCATTGATGTTAGTGAAGGTCAGGTAATGTTGATGGTGTCAGTACTACTGTTATTATTAGAGGCAGAAGTTTGGTAATTGTTACAGACGATGTATTGTTTTGTACGATGGCGATAAGTTGGTAATTGACGATGGTGTGAAAGGGACTTGCGATGATAGTGGTGCTGATAGTGATATTTGATAATGCTGGGTAGTGGATGTAGTGGTGGATAGGAGCACTACTTGTAGTAGTTGTGAATTTAGTGATAGATTGATGGTTATGTGGTTGTAATTATACGGGTAGCAGTGATCATGATAATGATGAAGGCTGTGATTTCGTTGTGTTGGTTAGTTGTGGCGTTACTAGTTTTGATACTACTTTTAGTATTTGGTTTGTTAGTGATCGCGCCATTTATTGGTCATGCAAGCAAGTTTGATAGAGGTTCAGGTGATCCCAATACCCAGAGTGGAATTCCTTGTGAAAGTCAAGTGATATCAGCTAACCAGAACAGAACTCCTTGTGAAAGATATCAGCTTCCCAGAATAGAACTTGTGGAAGCCTTGTCTCCTGAAATTATTGAAAATACAAAATTTGCTTGGAAAACTATGGTGTATATTAGGTTTTGTAATTTGATTTTCAGTATAAAAATGTGTGGTAAGATTTTTTTTAGATGATTTATTGCTGTGGTATAGAGATTTTTCAGCTTCATATATTTTTAGTTGGAAACTATTGTTGTACTTTTTTCATTCCAAATACAGTGATAAGATTAATTATAACGATTTTTGTACATTCTGTGGTTTTATGGACTTAAGGATCGACAGTTTCTACACATTTTTGTACACTATTCTGTTTTCTCATAGAATGTTAGAGTTGCCAAAGTAAAATTGCTTGCATTTTACTGTATTAGGACAGTCTAAAATTATATGATTGAATTTTTTGTCCACATTTGTATGTTTTCTCCATTCCAGCACTCTACTGCTAAGAGAAGAATTTTGTTAATGAAATCATTATAGCACTAATTACAGTATATAAGTTGACACTTGCACTGTACCTTTGCAAAGATTTGCATTAATGCAATTTACAGAGTTGCATTGTGAATTCATTTGATAAAGCTGTAAATGCCAGATGCAGGGAGCCTTTGACAAGTCCTATTTTGCATCCTTCCCATACAATCTAATTTTAAAGTTTTTTGTCATACACTCCTTTTGTTGGCACTTGTTATTGTAATGATGGTGGTGGTACTGATATAAGTGGTGAGATTTTACATTTGTAGGTTCAATTAACTAGTTGTGATAAATCACAGTGATTGTGTTGGTTGAGATTCTTGTGATAGTACTTGTACTATTGCTGTTATTGTATATGTAAGTGGTTTTGATTCTTTATGGTTGCTTAAGTTTCTCCACGATGTATGTAGATCTGACTCTTAGAATAAGAAAGGTTGTATGAAGAGGGAAAGATGGAAGAAGACAGAAAATTCCATAGTCAGTTTTTTAGGGAAGATGAAGTTATTGTAACACCCAATCCTCAAATGGTTGGTCTCCACACATATGCTGTGGCAAGCAGTGAACAAATGCATACCTTAGGTTAGGCCTTGAAGGCAAGGAGATATGCAGACAGGTCACAAGAACAGGAGCCAAAATGATACTTGTAGAATAGAAAAACAAAGCAGCAACATTGCAGCATATAGAAAGGGAAGGGTGAAAGGTGAAGCTAGGAGAATGATGAGACTGAAAGCTTTTGATTTTACCCAGGTTAGTAGACAGGTAGTAGGTGAGCTACCTCATTTGTGTGAGCAGTACAGTACTCCATCATTGGGTGAATAAAAGACTAAGTAGATATGAAAAAGCAGCTCACAAGAAAAATTATTATGGGACCTGTACAACACCCAGCAATGGGGAAGCAGACTTTGTGATGATTATATGGGGTTTCCATGATAGAGTGGAAAATATGGTTATGGCCATCATGTTTTTGTTATTACATGTTTGAATTGTGGTGTTTTGAAATTGAACAGAGGGAAATGAATGTGTGTGTTTGTTTTGATAACCAATATTTAGGTACTGCAAGCATACTTGCATCTTATAGGAATTTTAATGTGCCACGTTGATCCACTTTGTATAATGAGTTTTTGTATGGTTGTTCCTAGGTGCTGTTGCTCTCATGGGCATGATATTATGGATGTCAAATGTTGAATATATGAATAGGCTTTAGATTTTTTTAGTGATGATGTAACATTATTCATTGCTCTGATTTTGTGCTTGTGTTTGCATTAGAAGTAGCAACTGTATGTTTTGATACAAAGGTATATTCTTGGATTCATAAACTTGTCAGGTCTCAACTCTGAGTCTGAGGAGCAATTATCATGCATTCATCATGATAAAATCTTAAGCATTTTCTTGTTACTAATTTTTCATTTCATGGCTTTTATGAAAGAAAAATGATTTAATGTATACACAACAACCTTTTTGAATAAATGAACATTTCAGTTTTGATTATCATATGTAATAGTGAGCCAGTACTTCAATGCTTGTCAGGTTGCACTCCTTTTACTTGTAGCTGTTTTTTCTTTCTGCCTCACCTACATGGGAGTGCTAGCATTCTGTCCACAAGCATACAATCTAACCTGTTACACATAACACTTGACAACACTGATCTCACACAACTCACACTTCATAACTGGCTTTTTCCTGCAGTGAGCGCTATGTGCCAGCCCTGCCTATTAGCAAAATGGTAGGAGCAATAGAAAGAAGAAGGTAGGAACATTAGGCAGAAGCATTAGGTAGAAGTAGTAGATAGGAGCACTAGGTAGGAGCATTAGGTAGATGTAGTAGGTTGGAATGTAAGGTAAACACATAGGGTAGAAATAGTTTGTAGAAACATAGGTAGGAGCCTCTGGAAATGCTGTCCTAGAGCTGCTCTTTGCCATTGGCCTGTTAAGGGTAAGGCACTGGAGTTCAGCTATGGAGACTCTTTTACCATGGCTTTTCCCTTGAGGGAGTTCTTGAGAGATCAGGCATCAGAGATATAGATAGATAGATGTATGACATATATACATGTAAATTTCCACAACTGTTTGTACATCTGTCCATATAGTTTTGAAGTGCTGATGGTTATCAATGTTTTTTCTTTACAGCATTTACTCGACAGTATGAAGTGGGAACTTTATACAGGTATGGGTATGAAACATCAGTGTTGCTAAATGAACCCCAGGCACTACCTGTCTCCACCACCAAGGATGTAGGGTTTCGGGTAGAGCTGACTGCTGAAGTGACTCCAGTTTGGCAGCACCCCACTAATGTTCATGAGCAGATTCTTCAACTGACTGTGAGTATTGCATCCTTAGAACTGATTGAAGTTCTTGTTGACTAAGATCTTAAGTAGAAGTGTGGTGTCTTAATTTTGTCATTATCTTGGTCTCATGAAATATTTCTTGTGCATATTTCTTTGATGAGTATCAGTCTTTCCCTCACTTTACTTGAGTTCTCTCTACACATATTTGTTTTTGCACACATTTTGTAGAATCCATGATTTGGTTTGTTTGGGCACATATTGGATGTCCAGAAAGATTGCTCTGATGAAATCCAAAAAGATTCATTATTGACTTCACAATACAATGTTTTGGACAGTGAATTTTTTGGTATCCCTGGACTGAAATGCTACATTGGAAATGGGATACATACTTGAGCACCATCACAGAGACCTATCAATTCTTCCCCAATAGATTTTTTCAATTGAAAGGTATCAGTCATGGACAGAATTCCTCTTCAGAGCCAGGCAGTGAGACTGTACCCAACTGACATGGTGTGGTTCATGGAGCAACCAAAGTAGGCCCTCTGCCACAGCAGCTTTAACCTCCACAAGGTCTTCCATATCACAGAAATTCAGAAAGTATGTGCTGCAAAGAAATCTCATCTTATGGAACTGCAGGGAATGCAAAGGAAATGAATTTTGGAGTGGTAGAGTGGGTGAAGCATAATACTTTAAAGTGGTTTGGACATGTGGAAGGAATGCAAGATAGGGAGTTTAAAAAGGAGGGTGCATGACAGTACAATTAAAGGGGTTGATGTGAGAGGAAGACAACCTGTGACATGGAGAAATAGAGTGGAAAAGTACTGGAGGGAAAGAATGCATGTAATGGTGGGTGTAATTGAGGCATGTAAGGACAGGGATAAGTGGATACCCTTTTGCCATGGCCACCCCCTGGATGGAAGTTCCCACAGGCAGTGAGTATTAGAGATATGAATTGATAGACTGCAACAACTTAAACAGTTTGACATCAACCAGTGGTATGGGAAGCTGAAATAATTCAGGGGTTTCAATATGCATCTCCTTTTGATAAAGTTAACCCATTGACTGCAGCAGTCCTAATACTCACTGCACTCTGTATATAGGAAATTCTCCAACATTCTAAGAAAGAATCATCATAAGTTTGTTATTACAGTTAACTAGAACGTAATTTTCTAATTTTCTTTTTCATACTTGATCGCTGTTTCCCACATTAGTGAGGAAATGCCAGGAACTGACGAATAAAGTCTGCATTTGCTCACATCCATATTCCAGCTGTCATGTGTAACACACTAAAACCACATCTCCCTATCCAAACCATGCCCCACGTACCTTCCCGTGGTTTCCCTTGGCTGCTTCACATGCCTTGGTTCAGTCCATTGGCAGCAAGTCACCTTCTGTATACCACACTGTTCCAGTTCAGTCTATCCCATGCACACCTTTCACCTCCTTGCTTGTTCAGGCCCAAATCACTCAGAATCCTTTTCACAAGGCTCTACTGGTAGACTTGAGAGAGCGTCTGAATTTTGGAGAGTATGTAAGAGGAAAATGAGAGATAATGTGAATTAAATAAAATATCGAGGTGTTAACAGGAAGATAGAGACAGGATGGGTTAAGTGTGAGTTTGAAGGGGGAGAACCTAGAGGAAGTTGATTGCTTTTAGTACCTTGGAGTGGACAAAGCACTGAAGGGAATCATAAGGGCTCTAGTGAGTCATGAGATAGGGGAGTGGGCAAAGGTATTGAATGCATTGAGGAGTGTGTGAAAGGAGAGACCACTGTGTGTTCATGCAAAGGTTGGTATGTCTGAAGGTATGGTTGTCCCTGTAGTGATTTATGGGTGTGAATCTTGGGCTCTCAGTGCAAGCTTACAAAGAAAAATTAGCCTTAGCAAATGAACCAGCATCTAGTTTGTCTAAATACAAAGGTAAGCCTCTTAATTTCAAAAGAATCTTTCTTTTTTCCTAGGTTGTAAACCCAAAGCTATCGGTCAAGGCTCGCCAAGGACCATCTCCTGAGGGATTTGTTCACAAGGCATCGAGGTTGGAGAGCTATAAATTACATCCCCTCTTCATGCACTGGAATAATGGCCAAATAAATAATGTATATCATATTGATGGAGGAGAATTATCTGTTCTAAATGTTATGAAAGGCATCTCCAGCCTGTTTCAGGTATAGTAACTCTTATTTCTTATTTGGCTTTCATGTTTTTACTTTTTAGGTTATGATATTGAATATTATTGTAAGTTTTTGTTAGAGGTTGCTTGATGTTATGTTGGTGGTAGCTGTTATCCCATTTGATCTCTATTGGAGGCTTAAACTCTTTCCATTTCTCTCTCATCAATGGTAATTTAGGAAAGGTAATTTTTATCGTATATTTTTTTTGGAACTTCATCCTCTGATATGTTTTTAAGTAAATGTGTTTCTAGTCATTCATGAAGTTTCCTTGCAAACACCAGAGAATAGGATTATTTCTAATGCAAAGTTTGTTAACCAGAGTGTCATTTTAAATGAAGATCTGAAAATTTAGCTTTTTTACATCTAATTGAGCAGTTGTGCTATAGTATATTTCCCATTGCATGGATGCTCATGATGCAGACCACATGTTTAGTTATGTATTTGTAAAGTTTATATGCTCCCAGCCATTTTTGATGCAAAAAATTCTAGGTACTAATTATTTTCCTATGGAAATTTAAGAGCATCATATTTATCTGTCGACAACTCTTCAACAGCACCAGGTGAAAAATGTAAAGCAAACAGAAGTAGATGCTTCAGGAAAATGTGATGTTGTCTACTCACTGGTTGACTCGACAAAGGTCACAAAGTTGAAGAAGAACTGCAAAAATGTTTTTCCTGTGGTTTATTTCAACCACACCAACAAGGTATGATGAAAATGATCATGGGGATTAATATGGTAGATAGTTAAATTTGTCTGTGTAACAACATATGGCTAAAGTGAAAGTCTCATTATTGTGCAGCCAATTTTCATGTAAATGATTTTCTCTCCTGAATGTAGACGATATTCATCTTCAATAGGATAAATTCAATGATATGAATATCATCACAAGTGATCAAACAGTTAGTAGATACTGAGGAGTTTTGAAACAGGCTAGGAAGAAGGAATTTGCCTCATGCATTTGCTTTTCCTGACCAGTTGTTTACATATACCTCAATGTGTAGAAACTTTCAAAATATTTTACCTAGTAGGGTAGCTGTAAATCTGGGAAGTTTCTGAATATTTCAGAGCTTCTTCATGTAAAAGAATACCTTGCATCAGTATGATAGCTTGGTTAATGAACAGAAGTCTCTGAGGGACCACAAATTGGTCAATACCCCACTAACTCAAGTACATTTGACGAAAGAAAAAAATACTAATGTATTACAGTACATTACTTGTATTCTTACATTCAGTAAATTACCTTTGGTAAAGTGTTTATTTATTCTTCCAAATCCGTAGTTAATTGGTTGTCACTTGTACTCAGAAAGGCATCTTGCATTCATATTAGTCTAGTTTTTATGTAATGTACCATAGGGAACCTTTTACAATCAGACTAGGTGCTTTGATTCATAACATACTGTATAGGTACTCTCATTTTTGTAGGTATTGGGTGCACAAATTGACTGTCAGGCAACCACATCATATCTTCTGAATGCTGATGAGAAAATTATTCGGAAGGCCACATCAATGGAGACGCATTTCTTGAGAGTGGAGGCACGTAAACAGTCAGGAGCTGAGGTCATGAGCAAGCAGGTGCTCCAGCTTAAGGGTAAATCTATTATTGTAATTTTTCACCGTGGACCCAAGGAATGAAGTTAATGTTTTGTGTGTCTGACACCCCCAGCATATGGTTACACTACAAGTGAAAAGTATCCCTCAGTGAGGCTGTATAGTATAATCTGTTGATGAAAGGAAGTACAGTCTTCATAAGGAACTTCACACTCTAGAAGAGTCCAAGAAAGTAATGCAGCCCTGGACCTGAAGAAGCTCTTTTAGAAAACTGGGTTCCAGGGTACATAAATAGTAATACAGATTATGTAGTATGCATACAGTTGCAGAAAAAATTTCATATTTCATATGTGTTTCTTAAGAGCAAGTAAATTGTTGTTTAGAGGCTCAATTATCAAAGTAAAGTGGGTGCTTGTTCCTCCCAAATCTATCCATTGTAGAGCCAAGTTGGACTATTTTTGCTAATTCTATGCACATGTAAAATGGATTGACTATGATGTAGGCCGACTCCCTATACTGTAACTTAATCTCTTTAGGGATTAGGTTGCATGACTTGAAAATTTAGGGAAGGGAAAAATCATGATCATGTATTATGTTATTGTCATTTATATACTAATTAAGATATTTGGTTGTAATTATAGAAGTTTCATTAATTAGATTTTGAATATTCTTGCACCCTGTATTACACTGTGGTAAATCAGATGCTGTTTGCAAATGACGGTTCTGGTGGCAGACTCAGGAAAGGAAAAAACAAAAAGCGGAAGTTTCTAGTTTAAGTGAATAAAAGTAAGATTTTGAAAATTAGCAGGTAAAAGTGATGAATTGGTTCAAGTATGAGTCTGATTGGAGAAAACCTGGAGGAAGTGGATTGTTTTGCTTGGGAGTGGATATTGCAGCAGATGAAACTTTCGGAAATGAAGTGAACCATAGGGTAGAGGAGGGGGCAAAGGCCCTGTCAGTGTGGGCAAAGATGAGTATATCATGATATAGTAGTCCTGACAGTGTTGTATGGATGGAAGTAATGGGCCTTAAATGCAAAAGTGTGGAAGAGGGTAGATGTGTTAGAAGTCAAATTTTTGAAGACAGTATTTGGTGTGAGGAGGGTTGATCTAATATGGAATAAAAGGGTAACAGAGAAGTGTGGTAGTAAGTGGAGTATGTTTGAGAGAGCTGAAGAGGTTGTGCTGAAATGGTTTAGATATATGGAAAGGATGGGTAGAGAGAGACTTATTGAGAGTATATGCATCAGATGTTGTAGGAACACTTAGGAGGGGGAGACTAAAGAGAAAATGGAATGATGAAGTAAAGGATGCTTTGAGTTATTGGAGCCTGAACATGCAGGATGGTGTGAGGCATGCATGATTTAGAGAGAACTGGAGTGACTTGTTATACATGGGGCAATATGCAGCCAGCAGGCTGAATCAGGCCATATGAAGCAGTTAGGGGAAACCACAGACAGGTCTGGGACTTGGTTTTGGACAAGAGTCTGATTTTGGTGCATTACACATAATTGTAGAGTGAATATGAACAAATGACGCTGTTCTGTATCTGTTCCTGTTGCTGACTTGTTAACAAGGGAAATAGCATAAGCATTTGAAGGTAAATGCAAGTAAAAGTAAGGTAATGAAGTTTGAAATGTTACAAAGTGAAAGCATAGATTTTGTAAACTCCTATAGAAAGAGAGAAAGTCCTCAAAAATGTTTTATAGATATGGGAAGAGGAAGACTGGTAGAGATGACAGAATTTAAATATTTGGGAACTATGTTGAGTACGTATGGTGATATGGAAGGAAAGATAAGTGAGAGCAGTACAGGGTAGAAGAGTCATTGGGTCCCTTGATAGCATGATAAAAGGTAGATGTGTATGCACGGAAGTGAAGAAAGGACTGAGGTACAGCATAGTCTTCCCAACCCTGACTTTTGCAGCATAAAAATAGATGAGTCTCAGAGGTCAAGAATTGTGGCTGTGGAAATGAGTTTTTTGAGGAGCATGTGGTATGACTGGATGGAATGAAGAAAGTAATGAGGGGGAGTATGAAAGATTTGGTATGGCAGGGAATGCAAAGGAAATGAATTGTGGTACATTGAAGTAGATGAGACTTGATTGTTTAAGGTGGTTTGAGTATGTGGAAAGAATGCAAAATGAGAAGCTTACAAGGAGAGTTTATAATGATATGATTATAGAAGTTGGTGTGAGAGGGAGACCACCTTTGATATAGGGAAATAGAATGGAGGAGTGCCAGAGGAAAAGGAATGGAGGAAGAATGCCTGTAATGGTGTTTGCTAGGGAATCATGTAGGGACAAGTATAATTGGAGACCCTTGCTGTGGCCATCCCGTTGGTGGGAGTTTCCAGAGGAAATGGGCATCAGGGATTGGTAGATGAAAAGAAAAAAGAGAATGATTGTTTATATATATCTTTATGTAATTACCCATGTTACTTTGGCTTGCTACCAGCTGTACTCTTTTGCCCATATTTCTTTGATACTTTCTGAATGTTGTTTTTGAGACATACATCAATGGTGTTCTCTCAGTATCTAATTAATCATGTCTGTTACAAAGATTTACATTGTTATTTACATTCTTGAAATGTACTTCATTTTCTTTAATTACCAAGTGTTGTGGCCACTTCCTCACAAGGATGCTTCTGTGCATGTTTACACTCTATCATCCCATTGCTAATTTTTCTTTGGAACTTTTTTGTTAATTTAATATGATCTCTACTCCTGCAGGGCGAGAAAAAATTAGTACTCCAAAGTACATGGGAAAAAATGTTGCAGAGGCTATTAAGTCTATTTCTTCCAAGCTAAAAAAGACCCTCATTACTGACCAGCTGGCAACCAACCCGGACCCAAAGGAATGCATAACATGCAAATCTGTAAGATTATATCTTTTTTTGTATTTGTTAGTGTGGAAGTTTATGTTCACTACACCGGACTGGACATAGAATTGAAGGTATAAAAGTGAGCAAAGGTGCTATATGCACGTGATCATTCTGTTTGAATGGGGATGGAATAAAAGATGGATGATAGATAGTGTATATGTTTTATTAGAAATTTCTTTCATCATTTGTACTGTTTAGATAGCATTTTCTATAATATACGTTCTGATTCCTTATATTTGTATGTACATTTTTGATAGTTTGTTACTTGCTACCTGCAAGGTATGGCATACAGATAGGGATAATTGTATCCGTATGTTTAGTTTTAAGTTGTGTTGTAGCTCTAAAGGGTTACTTACTTTTAGTTCAATTTTGTTGACCTCATCAATATTTGGGGAAGAAGGAGCCCTTGCAGTTCAGTAGTCAATTTTGTTATATAAAGTATTTTAAAGTGAAAGCTTTGTTCTTCAGTGTGTTGCTTGTGCAGTATGAACATATAGATAATGCTTTTGTAAGATTTGAGGTCTTGCATATGGGGTGAGCTGTCACATGTGAAACAGCAAACAGGAATGAAAAAGATACGTATACTTCCCAGCCCCAGGAGTTCATCTATTGTATATTTATGAGGCTCCTGCAGCACTCAGAAAGCTGGCCACATTCATTGGTTGGGACTAGTTATGATATTGTATATGCAGAATGCGTAGGTCCATTGAGTAGTAAGTGCTTGGTGTCATCTTCATGTTAGTTGCAATGTGGATATGAAGGACCTTGGGATATGGTGAAACTTTAATACACCTAAATGTTATTTCTTCTCCAGTTGGAAAGGGGAGAAAGAATGCTACCCATGTATCTCCTGCATGTTGTAGGAGATAAAGAGGGGCAGGAGTTAGGGGGACAAGATATCTTCCCATTCTGTATTACTTTCCACAAGAAGAATCAGAGGAATGAGTCAAATCAGGATCTTTTATCCTTTAAGGCTCATACATCTGTTCTGGGCAGTACCTTGCTCATGCTGAAAATAGCAAATATGTATGAAAGAGAGAACAGAAAGATTCCTTGTAAAACTTCTTTCTTATATTAGAAATTGTTTGCCATTAAGAAATCATTGTTAAGATGTATATAGAATGTATTCTTACACTTAAGTTATTCATATTGCAGGTGAGACCTAACAGGGGAAAACATTTCATGAAATAATTCTTTGTTATTTTATGCAAGATGGTTTATATTTATGCATAGAATTAATGTACTTCATGTTTGAATTAGAATTGTATGTTGATACTGTTTAGAATTGATTGCTTTCACTCATTTACTTTTTTACAAGTGGTTATTGAAGTTGAGGTAAGCCTTATCTATATCCAGTAACATTCAGGAGAATGTAAATAGCAGCAAACCATTGGGTCCTTTTGAGAACATAAAAACATAAGTCTTTCACAAAGTTCATGCAATCAGAAATGTGACTCTTTCACTGCTCTTAGTGTACTTAGTGTTTGGATTCAATTTGCTCCTTACTGTCAATTCTGTGACAAAATTCTTGAAGTGAAAGTTTCTTTAGTATGTCAATTCTTTGACAGAATTCTTGAAGTGAAAGTTTCTTTAGTATGTTTTTCCTCCAGCAATGCTTAAATCATTTTCCAGATCTTATACTAAAGTAGAGAATAATGTTTTACTGTTTTCTTGGTATTTTTCTAGAGTTGTGACTTTAAAAAAGGTTTTCAGATGAATACCAAGCACCACTTACTGTATTGTTGTATATTTGTTTATTTATGATATTTGTATTTTCTGCAGCTTAATGATCTTGTGAACAATTTCCGCAACACACTGAATCCGAAGAAACTTGGAACCCAGGGATCAGCTATTGCTTTCAGTCGCTTGTTAAGGAAGGTCCGAGAGAGTGACCTAGAAACCATCAAGGCTGTTCTAAAAGACAAGAAAAATTCTAAGATTTTGTAAGCAGTTTTTGTATATTTTATACATGGTTGAATTATGAGTTTGAATTTAGAGAACCTCTCTCTCAAACATTCTCTACTATCATATAACCTTAGACTTTTGCATGCTGTCTATATTCACCACATTCTCTCTCATTTTATTTCATTATTCCTCCTCTCTTGTACTATAAAAGCTCTTATTTTCATGCTTAAATTCATGTCATATCCTGTGGTTGTCCTATTCTTACATTCCTCAAAGAACTTTTCAGTGTCTTCATTACCAGTCTGGCTTAAAAACTTGCTGGTTGTGAGCAGGACACCTCACACTCTTCCCTCTTGCATGTTGGGGAAAATCTAAGGCTTCTAGCCTTTCCTCATAACTCATCTCTTAATTCTGGTTCCATCTTTGTTGCCCTCCCATCTCTTTGTGCTTCTGTAGGTGTGGTGACCAAACTTGAGAAGCATATTTTTAAGTTTTGGCCTTATGTAAGATAGCTTAGAGGCTCTGTTTCAGTGCATTTTATATGTCAGCTAGAGAGTGGATGTGAGCAAATGAGGCTATTTCTTTGTTTGTTCTTGGCAATACCTTGTGAATATGCTAAATGGCGAACATGTATGAAAATATTTAGAAGTTATATGTGGCTGATTGAAAAAGATTTAACAGTACTAAACATTACATGTGAGTACACATTTACATTAGTACTCTACAATCTCAGTTTTACCTCAAGTGTGTCTTTATTTCCTTTTGAGTCATCTTTGTTATCATATCATTTTCCATTGAAAAATTATTAAAAAATGAAAATTTATGAAGCAAAAACAATATACTTTAAAAAATTTTGTTACTCTTAATTTCTCAGCAAACTTTCATATCTTTCAGAGCTGTAACCACATATCTCATGCAGTCTAGAACAGGGTTCACTTGCTATGTTATGATATGCACTGTTTGCTTTACAGGGATATCTTGCTCTGGTCCCCATCTGAAGTCCAAAGACTGACATGAAACTTGTAATGCTTATTGAAATACACTATCTGCTGCATAGGGATATCTTAGTAGGCCCCTTTTGAAGTCCTAACGTTCCTTTGGTCACATATGTTTTCCCCAAGCTGAACCTAGGGTTAAGTTAAGAATATCACATTCTTGCTCATGCACCCTTCATCCTTATTTCTAAGCTTGTGTCTACATCAGTCTGTCATGTTTTTCAAACTAGATTAGTATTTATTGCTTTTCCCATCCATATCCGTATTTTTTTTTCTCTAGAGTTTACTGGCAATAGTTTTAGTGTTTGTAGTTTATGCATCTGTCTTTTATTTAGTTAGTTTCCTGCTGGCACCTCATAAAAACTCTGCTGTCTGTGCTCTGACTTTGGTCATAAAACTGACTTCACCTGGCTATATGTTAATTTTGGCCCTTAAGTTTATTTCCAGCCTCCTTTGTATGAGAAAATTAAATCAACACAAGTATAAATGACCATATCTGTGTTTATTCCTTTTATTTATTTTCCCTCTAATTTCATTATGTTTAGTTTAGTCTAAGCACTCTCCTATAGCATAGTGACATTTGACTTTACCTCAAGTGTTCAAACTTTTCTTTCTTTTATCTTTCATGCTTTTACTGCACATCTCCACTCAGTCTCTCACAGCAGTTCCCTACAATCCTCTTTGTGTAAAGTTGAGGTATATTTTGTTTGATAATGGAAGTGTGAATGGAGACAAGTCTCTCTTGACAAATTAACTTGGTATATAAAACGAAAAATTTGGAAGTGTGCTTGCATATTGTAGATGCCTTTGTTCACTTTGGCACACATGACTTTGCTTGAAAATACATATACAGGAAATGAGAGGCGGTATGAACTTGATCTGCAGTGCTTCATATAGACATGCTTGATAGATTGATCGATTGACAGATAGAGGAAGAACAGCAAGGATAAGGTAATAGAATAGAGCGAAGAAAAGAGTATTGATATGAAAGGATGTTTCATAATTTTGGGGTGAGGATTGACTATATCGTTCATTTCAAGAGGTTCTTCAGGAAAATGTATTTTATGGCAGGGAATGGTGAATTGTCGTTGATTATGTGAACTATCATGACCTTTTTAGAGCATTTTATACCATGAAACCACAGTCAAATAATGTATGAAATGTTTTTATATTTTATCATACTGTATTGCAGGCCACAGTTATTGGACATTGCAGCTGCTGCCCAAACAGTACCAGCACATAAAGCAGCCATGTCTGTGCTCAAATTTAATGGCCCAATTGATCATCCTGAACGGTACTTGCTTAGTCTCTCTTTAGCTACTCATCCTGCAGAAATTGTTATTCAAAGTAAGATTTCACTGTATCTTCCTCCTTATGGAAGGAAGTTTTTGTTTTTGACATCTGTTCTTTCTTTTCATTTGTCATGATTGTACATAGTTACTATATATATGGGCCATTTAGCTAGAAACCTTGCAGGGTTGGACCCTGGCTCTCTTTGATGAATGACTTTTTTCTGTGAGTTTATGTTCATTTGTCGGAGTTACTGAGCATTGATCTTAATTCTGTGATAAAGTAGTCACCTAATTGAGGATTGCTAGAAGATTAGATTTGCATTTGCAAATGGATGTTGGTATTTTTACTTTGATTTTTATGAATTTTAATAGAATTTTTCTTGCATTTGAAGAGAAGTCATTCATGCTTGAACTTTTCCAACATTTGAAGCTCAGATCTTTGTATGTCATTGAAACTCATTAGTATTGATAAGAAATTAAAACTATCCCGTTGAATTTTGCATATTTGTTGGAGTGAGAGTAAAGAGAGAATATAATCCTGAAGTGAATATTTCATTGAATATGCATTAATACATACATGAATGAGGAGGAGAGAAGAATGATTATTTATGAATGGGTTTACTTAATGCTCGTTTGTGTTGTAAGAATATCATAAGAGACAAAACTTTTTAAGATATTGAGTTTTAGAGTTTTATATTTTAAATGGAATCTAAAGCACCATAATGTTTAGAGTGAGTAACTGTAAATGAATAGTTTATTTATATGAGATCACCAACAGGCTTTTTTTTTTACCAGTTCAAGAGAGAGACTTTTAGTCCTTTAGCTAAGTGTGGATGAAAGTTTTTTTCACTGTTATAACTGTATTGTTTCTTTTCAAAGGTTCCAGAATATGCTAGCCCTCACTGCTAGGGAAGTTGTCATATTACAGTTGAAACCAGCAAAAAAAGATTAGGACTGTATAGAATGTAAGAAATTTTCAAAATTTATCCATATGAATTGATTAATAAGGATGAAACCCATATCTAAGGGTGGATGTTCAAAAGAATAGATGGAGACATGATTTTGATAGGAAAATACTGGAAAATACCGTCAGTGTATTTAGTGGAAGTTTTTGTGTTGAGTTTGTAAGGATAATATGTAGTGGCTGTATCCTTTGGATATTGCACTGAGGCAAGTTTTCATAAGTGGAAGTGTAGGTTGGACTGCTGGTGTATAGTGTAATGGGTTTTATATTTACAACTGGACCCTCTGTGATCTAAATTTACCTAATACTCACCAGTGAATTCCAGCATGTTAGAAGTTTAGTGGAAAAGGGCATATTTACATGATAGTTGATAGACCACTGCTGTTGGAGATCATGAATTGATCATGTATCCTAGAATATGAAAGTACTGATGTAAGTGGATACAGCTAAAATATTTTCATAAAATGTGCCAATTAAAAGTATAATTATTATCTAAACTGTAATGTTTATCTTATGCAGATGTACTGAAGCATGTTAAAAAGGACTACAAAAATAACAAGTTGTATGAGACTCTGGTGTTAACTGTTGCTTCTCTGACACACACCTTCTCCAGAATGCCTGAAAAGAGTAAACAACCAGTAAGCTTAATTTTTATAATTGTATTGTAAATTTGTAACAAAATAAGTGTTTTGAGCATGTTATTGAATCGCTTTGGTCCCATGTGTTCAGACTTTTTGTAGCATGTAAGATGTAGAATAATTTCTGCGCTGTACATATTATTGGCCTTAAATTTTGTTAATGATTAAAATTTTTTTCTCTTTAACTATTCTCTTAATGTGGGACTCTAGTGGCAAGTTAGGAAGTGAACTCCCAAGTCCTTCCCATACAGAGAATCCTAAAGTTTATACCCTGGTAGATGATAATCATATTTAGGCTTTCTTTCATTTTGTCCATCCTCTTTGCTGCACTATCCATTATTGTCTTTTCTAAATTCTTCCATTGTCAGTCTAATCCTTTATATGTGTCCAAATTTGTATATACACAGTGATGTCTTTGTGTACATTTGTGCTATATTATTTGTCTGTTTATCTTCATATGTCTTTTTATTTATTCATTCTTGTCTTATATATTTCTCTCCTTGTCATAGTCTGTTTCAGTATGTTTATCAATATATTATGACTTTATCATTCCCCTGTGTAAGAGGTGTAAAAAGGATTCAACATAGTTGAGCAGCCAGAACAGTTTTTGAGTCTGATAGATGAGATCTAGAAATTATGATTTTATCTCTGGGACTAAAACAATTTGCAAATTCTTTGAATAAGTGTACCAGCATTTTGTATTCTGTCTTTTGATTATGGAGAGCATATTAAGATTGGATTTCAAATATTTAAGGATGCTAGTTTGGAGCAGGTGACTGTGTAATTTTCTTTTTGAGTTTTTATATAAAAATGGAGGTTTTTGAGAAAAATTACTTTCTGTTTAGATGCTGGATGAGTCATTTAGATCATGCTGGGTTGTATAAGTTAAAATGGAAGGATTAGGAAAATGAAGATGCATTAGTTCATGGGACTGAATGAATGATGGTAGGTGAACAGAGAAGGGGTTGAGTAATGTCTCAGAGGAAGGGAAAGTCAGTATTTTAGGCAGAATACTGAAATAATTATTTTAGTTAGAGTTGCCTGTTAAGGTTGAGGCCCTAAAGGCTAATAAGCAGCCCTGGAGTTCACTAGTTATCGTGACTCAATTGCCGTGGCCACCCCCTTGAAGGAGTTCCAGCTGGAACAGGCTTCAGAGATATAGATTGATAGAAGAGTAAGAATGAAAATAACAGTGAGAAAGGTATGTAGGGCCTGGATATGGATAGGGAACTGTGGTTTCAGCGCATTGCACATGACGGCTAGAGACAGTGTGAACGAATGTGGCCTTTTTGTCTGTCTTCTTGCTAATACTGTAATCTGTTTCACTTTGAAAATGAGTGTAGATATCCTGTGATTAATGTGTTTTTAGATGATTCTGCAAGGTACATTGTAGATAATATGTAGAAGTGGTATATTGGATTGTGGGTGAATAGTTGACATAATCCCTATTTATGTCCATAACTTTTGTCAGGTGTTGAGCAAAACTTTCTCAGTATTATTTGTTTTTCAGTAAATTTTCCTCTTGTCAGCAGCATATCCTTTCAATTGTTTGCAATTTAAAACAAGGTAGTGTATGCAGAATTATCTTTGAAGTAACTTAGAATTAGTTGAGATGTAGTTCCCAGGAAGAAATATTTACAGAAATCTTTTAGATTGTTTCAGAAGTGAGAAACTTTCTTGTTGAGAAACTGAGAAACTGCAGCATTGAGTCTTGTCAGTTAATGTACATCCGTGCATTGAAAAATCTTCGAATGGCAGACACTGTTGATGTATTACTTGAATTTGCTGAAGGAAATTCCCGCAAGCCAGCTATTTATGCCATCCGTGCGCTACAGACCATGCCTGATAGTTATATAACCAAAGAGGTAATGTGTATACCAAAGAGTAGCTTGATTTATTTTTGTTATGTGCTGTATCAGCTGTTCTTATTTGTTGTATAGGTGATGCGCATTTGATCTGCCTTGATTTGGTTTTGTTGCCTGTTGATATAGGAATATTACAGTATAAATTTTTTTACCCATCTTACTTTCATAATTTCTTTTTTCAAAATTTGACTAGGATGTATTTGTATTATTCTTTTTTGAGTGAATGAACTAGATAGAGCCATAATTCATTGATCATGGAAAAGGTTTGTAAGCAACAGGTATTAGCCAAATTCCTAAAAGTTTATTAGACATCAACAGTGCCCAACTTGCTAAGTAAATTTTAAGCCACCAAACCTGCCCATTGCCAGTAGCATCTTGTACTAGATGTCTCCGAGCAGAGAAAATACTCCTTTCCTCAAAACTTGACTAGAATCAGATATTTTTGTTGGATTTTGTTTTCTCTGAATCAAATACTTATTGTTCATGGTGCAACTGGTTTTGACCATACTAAGCTTTAGAGTAGGTCTCGTAAAACTAGCTGCCCCTCTGACAATTAGAAATATGTATCTTATATTTTGTATTTGCAGCAGAAAGCTAGATTTTTTACTTTTTGATTTAACCTCATCCAATGAACTGATGAATCTATAGTTTTTCATCGACAGCAGAACAACCATCATATATGAACTTATATCCCCCAAACAGATAAAGTGATATTCTAGCTATTCATAACTAGACAGCGACGAGGTATAAAAAAAAAAAAAAAAAAAAAAATTGTTCTGTAATTATGTTCAGATGTGTGCTCTGATGAGCTGATCTTTTCTCACCTCAGTTATTACATTCGTCCCTTTTGTAATGGTTTCCAACATTGTATGGACATTTAAAGCGTAAGACTGTGAGTTACCTAATAGCAAGGTATGATAACCTTCCCTCAGTTTAAGTCCACAGCTGCTAGTGCATTATATTTCTTATCACTCATACATTTTCAAGAACTTTAGGATAGAAACTGATAACACAGCATGATTGAAATTAAGGAATCAGCTGTATTTGTATTGATCATCATCAGTATGATTATTCAAAAACAATCTCAAGGGACTAAAAAAGGCTTTATGTTCCTTGAAACTTGAAGTTACCAGAGTTGTTTTATTTAGATGATGCTGTAATGTAAGCTGATTCAGAGAAGGAGTTGGATGAGTTGATGGTTTTTAGTGTTGATGCATGTCAGAAGAGAATGCTGAAAAGTAAATATGAGTGAAATTAAGGTTCTGATATTTAAAGAAATGAGATGCTATAAAGTTTTATCACTTTGAATTGGCAAGAACTGAAAGTTGTGGATGAGTTAAGACACTTTGTAGTGAAATTCAGGGAGGTGGTAGTGGGATGGCAAATGATGAGAATACGGTCTTGCAAAAGAGAATAATTTGAAGTTAACTGAAATATATGGTGCTTTTAGAGAATTTAAGTTTAGTGTGCATGGAGTTTGCATGAGGAATTATTTATTTAAAATTTGATATTTGGAAATCAGAACCTTGACAAGTAAAGAGCAATGAAGATGGATAACTTTTGTAGTTTCTTCAGCTTTAGGAGGATTAAAGTGATGGAAATATGGGAAGGATAAGTAGCGTAAAACAGATCACTAAAAAAATCATAGATGAAAAACATAAAGTGTGTAGGTTGTTATATATAACTGAAGGGCCCCTTTCATGGGGATCCTACATCTATGCTACAGTCAGTACCAGGAAAGCAATGGACTTCTTTATTGTGAAAAGTTCTTTGATGAGATTGTACTCATTTTAATTCGTTGACAGTAATACAACCTCATCATAGATAGCTTATCGTACATGATGTAACCTTATGAAGGCAGAGCCTGGAAACACCTGGTAGGTTGTTCAAGATATATAGTAGTATAATTGAAATTACAAGGAGAAGAGTTAGACCACAAAAGAGAGAATTTGTTGGTCAGGTGAAGATGCCAAAACTGTCTCATTTGACAATCCCACATCTTTGTGCAAAGCAATAAATTTAGAAGTGCTATGTTAGTATTGAGCTTTCTTTTTCCTTCTAACACACTGGATTTCATTCAAGACTGTGTGGAAGTTTACTGAGAGGCTGAAGGCATCTGATGTATGGTGTAGGAATGGGAATCTTATCACTACTAGTTTCCTGGGTATCAGTAGGGTTAATGAAGCTGCATAGTGAGTCAGCACTTTAGTGCTTGTCACATTGTACTCCTCTGACCCAGGTAGTTGTCTTTTGTTTCTGCCTCATCCATATGTGGACTACTGACATTCTGTCCACAAATGTCCAGTCTCTCCTTGTTATACATAACACTTGACAACACAACTCATGCCTCATAATGGTAGATTTTCCTGCAGAGCACTATGTGCTAGCCCTGCCTTTTGCCAAAATGGTATCAATAATAGAACGAAATAGTTGATAGGAACATTTAGGTGGGAGCATTAGGTAGAAACATTGGTAGAAGTAGTAAGTAGGAACATTAGGCAGGAGCATTAGGTAGAAGTAGTCAATAGGATGATTAGGTAGGAGTCTCTGCAAACACTATGCTAGAGTTGCCCTTTGTCAGTGGCTTGTTAAGGGTGAGGCACTAAAGGCTAAGAAGTGGCACTCGAATTCACTACAGTACTTAGGAGACTATTGCTGTGGCAACCCAGGGTCCTTGACAGATTTCCAATTTGGAACAGGCAATAATGATAATAATAATAGATTTATCTTATAGTGATGATAGTTGTTTATTATGTGTTCCCAATTAAATCTTAATGTTCCTTAGGTGTGTAAAAGAATTGAGAGAATCTTCCTGGAACTACATCATCAGCATGACTCTAGTGTAAGAGCCATGGCAGCTGATATCCTTCTAAGACAAAAGCCCAGTGCAGAGAGCTTTGAATCATTCTTCCAGATCATGTCTTCTCAGGACACCAAAGAACTCAACACATTGCTTTTGGGTAGAATAATAGACTTGGCTGACAGCGATAAACATTTACAACAGGTAAAAAGAATTGCACAGTATTTTGATTACCTGTTAGTTATCAGTAACATGCCAAATGATGATAGTATGGAAAGACTTATGGTATTGTCATTTTTAACCATGTGCCTTTACAGTTTTCCTGTTCTTATTTTGTTTGTGATACTCTACAATGACCTACTTTTAATTGAAAATTTATATTACCTGTTTTCATTAATTATGGTGAGTATCTCCCTGTGTGAGAAGTTAGATGAAATGTGATGACTTAAGTTTAGATGTACAAACTATTTTGGCATTGTCTGGGTTAGTGTGAAGTCATTAAGTTAACCTCCAGAAATACTCGGTGTGGGGCGGCGACAGGAATGGTTGAAGGCAGCAAGTATGAATATTTTTTTATTATTATTATTTTGCTTTGTCGTTTTCTCCCATGTTTGCGAGGTAGCACAAGGAAACAGATGAAAGAAATGGCCCAACCCACCCCCATACACATGTATATACATACACGTCCACACACACAAATATACATACCTATACATCTCAATGTACACATATATATACACACACAGACATATACATATATACACGTACATAATTCATACTGTCTGCCTTTATTTATGTACATGTGTATATATGTATATGTCTGTGTATGTATATGTTGAAATGTATATGTATGTATATGTGTGTGTATGGGTGTTTATGTATATATATGTGTATGTGAGTGGTTGAGTTATTCTTCATCTATTTCCTTGCGCTACTTCGCTAATGCGGGAAACAGTGATTAAGTGTAATAGAAAAATATGATATAGGAAGGTTCATTGACCATGATGCTTGTTAGGAATTTTTATTGACCTCACATACAGTAGTATATTGAGATTGCATATAGATATATAGACTTTGTTCTTTACATACTTATTGAAAGAGATGTAATGTGATAATGACCTGTCTTGGATAGTGTGGGATTTTGTTTATGCTCAGTGGTACTGAAGGCAAATGCAGTTATAGTAAGTTAGAATTTTATGTCTTAGTTTATTATTCTAAATATAAAAGATGGCTTACAAAGAAATAGAAACTCAGGATACATTGAGGTGGTAGGAAGTAGTTGATAGGCAACCAATGACCAAGGAGATATATTACTAATACTACCTGCCTGATTATCTGGAAGGTTCTTGATGGTTGTACATTGAGTCAGCACTTCATTGGTTGTCAAGTTGCACTCCTCTGACCCAGGTAGCTCTTTTTTCTTTCAGCCTCACCCACATGTGGACTATTGGCACTCTGTCTACAAACATATAATCTCTCCTTGTCATTCATAGTGTTTAACAACACTAAACTCACACAGCTCAGTTTTTATAACTAGATTTTCCTGCAGTGATTACTATGTGCTAGCCTTGCCTTTTGGCAGAATGATAGGAACAATAGATAGAAGTAGTAGGTAGGAACATTTAGGTAAGAACATTAGGTAGAAGTAGTAAGTAGGAACTTTGGGCAGGATCATTAGGTAGGAATAGAAAGTAGGAACATTAGGTAGGAGCCTCTACAGACACCACACTAGAGCTGCCCTTTGCCAGTAGCCCATTAAGGACAAGGCATTAAAGGCTAAGAAGCAGTATTGGGGCTTCGCTAGTTTTGGAGACTCTTGCCATGGCCTTGTCTTGAGGGAGTTCCAGTTGGGAACAGGCGTCAGATATAGGTAGATAGATACATTGAGAAACAGAGAAGACTGGAACCAGGAAAAGTAAAGTGTGGAACTTGAAAAATCACCAGAATAATGCTGTTTGAAGAATGTTAAGGAGTTGGAGGAAGTGATGACATAAGTCAGTTGATGACTAATTAATCATATTTTAAAATTTTTCAGAGGACATCGTAACAGATTATGTAGGTGATGATGATACTGAAAGTTTATTCGATAACAGTACTTGTGTATGGGAATTAGAAATAATGCGTTTTGAAATCCTACCACTTAATACATTTTCATAAATGCCCTTATCCTTCCTTCCATAAACCAGACTCTTCACTCGCACATGTAAGCTGCTTTTCTAAATACATCCCATTTGTTGCCCACTCCCCTAGTTTAATTTACTTTCATCTTATGCCATTCTTCATCCAGTTTCTCGTGGTATCTCTCTTCATAGGCCTTATTTCCATGCTCACTCACTTTTACCACCCTCTTCCTGCCCATTTCATTTTCTCTTTTCCTGAAGCTACCACACGTATTCATAGTCACATTCACCAAGAAATGATCAAACATCCCACCAGCTGCCCCCTCAGCAAATTCACATCCAGCAGTCTCTCCCTTTCATGCTTGTCTTTTATTATATAATTCAGTATTGCCTGTTTACCTTATGCCTTGACTCACCTTTCTATACTTATGTTAAATACTACTACTAATACTATTTGCTATTTCCCACGTTAGCGAGGTAGCGTTTAGAACAGAGGACTCGGCCTTTGAGGGAATATCCTCACTAGGCCCCCTTCTCTGTTCCTTCTTTTGGAAAATTAAAAACGAGAGGGAAGGATTTCCAGCTCCACGCTCCCTCCGCTTTTAGTCACCTCCTACGGCACACAGGGAATACTTGGGAAGTATTCTTTTTCCCCTTATCCCATGGATTGTATATACCTTTTTTTATCCAGATATTCACAGTCACCAGTCCCTTTTCAGCACATAACTATTTTCATTAACACCGTATAGCCCATGCCCCCACTTATACCCTCAACTGTGACATAACCGACTCTTGCATTCAGTCTTTTCTGATATTCACCTAGCTCCTCCCAAAACTCTCACCTCTTCTTCCTCACTTCTCCCACTACTAAATGTATATGCACTGACTATAACTCGCTTTTCATGATTCACTTTCATTCACCCCAACATCAGTCTGGAATTCACTTCCTACCTTTCTAATATATTCCCACAACTCCTCCAATAGAAGTTCCACCCCTTCCTTTGTTCTTACTCTTAAACAAACTTCAGTTTCTTATCCTAAAACATTCCCAAATGCTTCTTCCCTTTCCCTTTGAGCACAGTATCTATAAGAGCCAGAACATCCAGGATTCACCCCAAACATACTACCTACCTCACCTTTCATTTTATCCTGGTTTCATTCGTACACGATCAGATACCCAGCCTGAGCATTTGAGAAGGATGAGTGCTCCTTCATTGGCTCTTTCTTCTCTTCCCACTTTTAGATATTTAAGTTCAAGAAGGGGACAGTCTCCAACCTTTGCTCCTGCCCCTTTAAGTTGCCCTCTATGACTAGCCGTAGATACAGATAGTATTCTTTCTCCCCTAATCCCAGGGAGAGTAAGAAATATCCATCTTCATTATAATTTTGAAAAAGAATTTTCTGTAGAGAGAGTATTGTAGAATGACCAAGTGATTTCAGTTAAACTGAATATGTTCTTTTTATGCAATGTCTGTTTATACAGCTTTCTTGTGTCTTCCACCATATTGCTGCCTGCACAGGAAGGCTCAACTCCATAGCTGTACCTTTTGTGAGTATCAGTTTTATAGTGTGTAGGGTCCAGTCTTTTTCCTGAAGACTAGCACAGGTCAGGACTCTTTATTTCCTTGTAAGATAAACATATTACTGTCTAATGCTTGTATGATGATTTAAAGCTAGAAATGACTTTTATGAGAATTTCTTTATTTTTTTCCACAGATGCTTAGGAAAATTGTAAAAGATCCCAGATATAATAATTATCACATTCTGGGTCAAGGTGGCCTTTCATCAGCATTCTCACGGCCATTGTCTCAAGATAAAAGTGCCAACTCCTCCTTCAGTAACATGTTAGAGATCCAAGGGGGCCTTCTCAAGAGGTCTACAGTTGATGTTTTTGTGGAGAGTCAGGATGCTCAGATGAGACTACTTTCAGTAAGTTAATAAACAACTGACCTTTAAGGTAATGCTATACTGTATTTGAATAAAATAATGTGAATTTAGGCATAAAACAGAGGTCATAACTACATGATGAAACATCAGTGGCCTTGTAATCACTTGAAATTGGTATAGGAAAAAGATACTACCTCCAAACTACCCTGCTTACAGCAGGCCTTGGGAAATTGTCCAGGTAGTAGATATCATTGGAACTTCCACCACATAATCTCAAACTTTGGCTCTAGATATACCATTGCATTTCTCACACCTAGGATTTCTTAGATTTGCCTGGATACCTGTGAAATTCAGGACAGTTTCTAGAAACGTTAATTTTTAAGCTGATGATAATGATTCAGCTCTTTGTCAAGGTCAGTCAACATAAGGTGATCCAGTTGAAGTGGACTGAAGCTCTCCATTAGAATTTCTTAACATCAAGTCACTTTAAGAATTGACTAATTTTTCTGAGGTGCTTTTGATTATTTTTGCAGTTTGGCTTCATCTATTACTATTTAATTGGCCCTTTGGCATTAAAGCATGTGAGGCTGATTTTATAGTATGTATAAAGTGACCTCCATCTTTAATTCATTGCAGTTATGTCTTCATTTGATATACTTGGTGATGAATGGCTTGATTATCCATGTTTGTTAGAGCAGCATTCCCCAACCTTTTTAAAGTTCCATACAACTAACGTGTTTATCCTGCACTTTATCTACCACTTGTCAACTAAAATCTCAGCGTAACAGAAAATACTCTGAACCTCAGTAGATTGTACATCCTGCACTGTATCTACCACTTGTCAACTATAATCTCAGCGTAACAGAAAATACTCTGAATTTCAGTAGATTGTACAATATGGCATTACTTAAAAAGATGTTTATTAAAGGTATTGTTCTACATTTCTTTCCAGAAAAATGTGAATCTCTTTCCTAACTTCTTTTTTTAGTTGACTGCCATTTCCTGTGTCAGTGAAGTAGAGCCAGAAAATAAATGAAGAAAGGCCACATCTACTCATATACTCACATGTATACTTATACACGCATACACATACTTATGTACTTATATATATTTATTATTATTATTATTATTATTATTATTATTATTATTATTATTATTATTTTGCTTTGTCGCTGTCTCCCGCGTTAGCGAGGTAGCGCAAGGAAACAGACGAAAGAATGGCCCAACCCACCCACATACACATGTATATACATACATGTCCACACATGCAAATATACATACCTATACATCTCAACGTATACATATATATACACACACAGACATATACATATATACACATGTAAATAATTCATACTGTCTGCCTTTATTCATTCCCATTGCCACCCCGCCGCACATGAAATAACAACCCCGTCCCCCAAATGTGCGCGAGGTAGCGCTAGGAAAAGACAACAAAGGCCACTTTCGTTCACACTCAGTCTCTAGCTGTCATGTAATAATGCACCGAAGAGAGGGAAAAAAATTGTTATGTTTAAAGGAATAGTAATCCCAACAGTATTATATGGATGCTAGACAAATGCTATAAAGTAGACTGTGCCGAGGAGAGTGGATGTGTAGGAAATGAAATGTTTGAGGACATAAGTGGTGTGAGGTGGTTTGATCAAGTAAATAATGAAACGGTAAGAGAGATGTGTGGCAGTAACATGAGTTTGGCTGAGAGAGCTGAAGAGGATGTGCTGAAATGATTTGGACATATGGAGAGAATGGGTGAGGAAAGGTTCACAAAGAGAATATAGATATCAGAAGTGGATGGATGAAAGAGCCCATGTCTTACATCCATATGATATTGTTGGGACTACCATTCCTTAATACATAACCCATGTTTGCCTTTCTAGATGACATTCTTTCATTCCACACGTTCTTCAGCTCTCCCAAAACCTTCGCCCCTTTCCCCCGCTTAACTCACCTCCACCTCCATGGTTCTGTTCCCTGCCATGTCCGCTCCCAGATATCCAAAACACCTCCCTTACTTCAGTTTTTCTCCCCTCAAACTTATACCCCAACTAACTTATCCCTCGACCCTATTGAAACTAATAACCTTGCTTCTATTCACATTCATTCTCAACTTTCTCCTTTCACACACTCAAAACTCAGTCACTAATTTCTGCAGTTTCTCAGTCAGATCTGCCGCCAGTGCTATGTCACCAGCAGACAACAACAGACTCACTTCCCAGGCCCTCTCATTCCCTACAGACTGTATACTCACCCCTCTTTTCTAGACTCTTGCATTTACTACCCTTCACCATCCCATCCATAAACAAATTGCAGAACCACGCAAGAAATAAGGCTAATGCGATGAACCAGTTGCACACTGTTGTTTGGGAGCCATTGCAGTGAAGAGTATTATGTACAGAGAAATTATTGTTCAGGATTTACTCAGCTAAAGAATCCCTCAACTTTAGTTATCACTTTTTTATTTTTAAGGTTTCAGTCACAGACGAAAGTTCACATCAAGGCCAGGCCTTAATTGAAACTTGAGAGGGCTATGATAGGGAAAAAGAAGAAACACAGGAAAGTATTTATGAAGTTTGGAGGAAGTGAAAAACCTGTCATTTAAGATGTACTTGATCATAGCTGTTGGGAAAACAAGAGAAGGTAGAGAGTTCCAGAGCTTCAAGGTGAATAGAAAGAAATATTTTTCAGAACAACCCTCCCTTGAGTTGTCAGTGGCCACACAGTAATCATGTGATGCAGCAGCTTTCTGAGTATTATGTGGTCTACTTAATTGTGGGAGCACACAAGCAGCCAACTCATGGGAGCAAAAACTAAAGTAGTGCCTATAGAAGAGGGAAAGTAAACCAATGCTGTGGCTTAGGGCAAAAGAGTCAAATTTTGACATTATCCTGGGAGAGTTTATAAGCCGGACTGCTTTTTGCTCAACTCTGTCAGGTAAGGATGCAGAACTAGAACCACCTCAGATGTGAGAGCAGTACTCCATACAAGGATGAATCAGTCCTTTGCACGAATGAAGCAACTATTGAGAAGAAAGGAAATTTTTACTTCTAAGCAGGACTCCCAGTTTCTTAGAGGCAGTCTTAGCTATATCCATAATGTTGGGTTTTCAAGAAAGAGTGGATTTTACAGCAATACCAAGTATGTTCATTGAGTGAAGAGGTGGAATTACAGAATCCTCAAAGGGTCTAGATATGAGAGTTGTTAGGAGATATCCTGTTTAAGTCTGAGTTCATCGAGGAAGTTGTGTCAAGATGAGATGCAGGTCAAGTGAAAGCGGAATTGAAGAATGTGGTTGAATGCAGTGTTGAGTCATCCACTTATGAGTACATTTGGTTATTTGTGGAAGACAGGAAATCGTTGATAAAAAGGAAAAAAATGTGCAGGGGATCAGACACAACCTTGATGGACACTGCTGTTGATGGAGAAAGGGGGGGGGGGTTAGTTTTGTCAACAGTCCATCCTTATACTAAGTTTTTCAAGGAAATCTATGGCGTTCACAGAAATACCATAAATTGAAAGTAATGATTCAGGGATTTGGATGAAGGCAGCAAGTATGAATATGTACATGTGTATATATATGCATATGTCTGTGTATATATATGTATGTATACATTGAAATGTATATGTGCATGTATGGGCATTTATGTATATATATATGTGTATATGAGTGGTTGGGCCATTTTTCGTCTGTTTCCTTGCACTACCTCACTGACGCAGGAGACAGCGATTAAGCATGATTATGATAATGATGATAATCTGTATGCAGTGTGACATGTGTTTCCTTTTTAACCACACATATTTAAATGCAGTGTAACATGTAATTCCCTTTTAACCACTATTTTTTTTCGCTTGTCCCATAGTTTGGTATCTTTTCTGGTGGTTTAAGTATGTTTGGTGGCGATGGTGCAGTGGATGATGGAGAAGAAGCAAATGCTGGTATTGAGATAACCCTCATGGATACACAGCTGCGTCCATTTGTGTTTTTCACTGGGCAGGGTGAACTGATGGGACATGTCTGGTCAGGCACAGGCTCAGAAAGAACAACTGCTCTTCAGGTATGCAAATTAAAGAGGTCACCTTTAAAATGTTTTATTTGTTAAGACATCAGATCTCCCTTTTTTATATGAGCTGTACTGTCAACAACAATGCCTTTAACATAGTCATAATAAGAAAAAAAATTTGCTGAGAATTTGAGTTGGTACAATTTTTCTTTTTATACCTTATTGTCGAATGTATTTTCTCCTTACAGGGTTCATTGCTCCTTCAAGATCATACCCAAGTGGTGCCATTACAGAATGGATTGAATGCTGAACTTATGCTCAATGGTGCCATTTCATATGATTTTGCAGGGCAGATTCAGATTTCTCTGTGGAATCGAAATGCTCATAGTCTTGTTGAAGTTGGGTAAATATAAACAGTTTTTCTTCAAAAAAGTTTAGGTGGTTTTTTCATTTCAGTTCATTGAGCATATAATTTTACCCCTGATTGTGTAAGTAGATATCCCTTAAGATTTCATTGACAAATTATCTTTGCTATAGCAGTTTGAAAGCAGCTTTCAGGAAAGTAAATGTGCCGAGATGGTGTGGTCCTGATGAAAGAATGAATACAAAGAATTATCAAAAGTGTAGATGAGTAAGATAGTTTACTGATAAATATGAGTTAGGACTGAAGATTCTAACTGTGCAAATATTTCACTCAGAAAGTGCATGCATGTTCCTGATCTATCCATTAAAATTAGGAATGGTAAAATGTTTACAGGTTGCACCTCCTTAATTCAGCATCCTTAGTACCTGACAATTACCAGGCTACAGAAAATGCTGGAAAATAGAAATTGACCCTTTTAAAGGTCCTCTGGTGAACACTCTTACCAGTTACCATGAGTTTGGTTTTATGTGTTCTTGCAGCATTGCTGCACTCAAGAATTGTTACCCAATCTTTGGAATCCTTACCCTGAGATGGAGACTCCTCAATATCTTGGGCAAGGGTTTTTTGTGGCATTTGATACTAATACAGGGGAGATTCATCAGCATTATGCACTTGTCCTGGGGCTTTAAGAAATTAACAAGACTGTTAATTAGCTCGGCTGCAGTGTAAACAGATTTTGGCACCTTAGCGCTGCTAACAGTACCGCCCTGGTGGCAGATTCAAAACGTGCCAGACCATGGGAGTTGCCTGACCACAGAGCACTGGACTAGAGAGGTACAACTTGTTCAGGAATATTTTGCAGATTTATAGGGATGGGTAAAAGAATGAGCAACAGACCATCAGAGCCTCACCTCTTTTAGGAGATCAAGCCTCTAAGCACCCAGAACATGGACTTAGAATACTTCAGAAACTTTGCCAGTTCCATGCCTAGATGTCTGCAGATGGTAATCAAGGCCAAAAGAGACATAATTTAGTATTCAAATGTGAATGTGACATCACCTTTTAAAATGTATAGGGAGGTAAACAAGTTCTTTGCTGACACTGTATGCCAAATACTGTTAAAAAGAATTAAGGTGGAAAATGAGAAAAAGAGAGCATGAGAGTAAGAAGAGGGTATGGAAATCAGAGGTAAATGGTTGTATAGAAGAAATTGTGTATGGGCTTACCTGCAGTGAAGTGGGAAGCATTGTAATATGTATAAGTATAGAAAGTATTTTTACGTTATGCTAGGATTTCACTAATTTCATATGTATAATGTTTGGGAAAATGTTAATACAAAACCCATATCTTATGATTTACAGAGCAGCCTTGGTTATACAAGGAGTGGCACGAGTTGACAGTTCATTTGTACAAACTCTTATAGAGTTCAACACTGGAGCACAGACACAGCTGAACTTTGTTACAGATCTTGACTTTTATGATGAGGTCATCATGTGTCTTCAAATGGTAAGATAATATAAAAATGAATTAAATTAACCATATTGCACTACATTATTACAATTATTTAACTGAAGGTCTCATAGCTTCAAGGATGCACTCCACAGAAGAGCTGAATAGATGGGCTCCTTTGGGGCAAGTAGGTCTGTGACTATTGTATGCATATGATCCCGACTTACATTGGTTTGAGTTATGATTTTTTTACTTTATAATGGTGCGATATTGATGCGCATTCAGTAGAAACCATACTTCAAATTTTGGATTTTGATCTTTTCCCAGGCTAGTGACATGCTGCACAGCAGCAGGGAGCCACAGCATCCAGTCAGCCACAAGATCATGAATGTAAACAGCAGTATCAAATTTATTTAATGTATTTTCAACTTATGATGGGTTTATATGAACGTAACCCCATCATAAGTTGGGGATCATATGTATATTGTTCTCTTTTACCCACTGACAGTGATACAGTCTTATCAGAGGTGACTACTTGCAGATGGTGTGTGATAAGTCATACTGTGATTTTTACATCAATATGAGGAGAGACGGAATGAGAAATGACATAGGATGAGAAGGATGAGAGTAAATGAAATAAAGAGAGTGCAAAGTATTTCAGGTTGCAGTGTAGTAGTGTGTAGGAATGTGTAAGATTTAGAAGACTGGATGTGGTTATATGAGAAAGGGTTTTGAATGGTGGAATAAGGATAGTGAAAGAGTAAAGATTTTATGGAAGGCATCTGCGAGGAATAATTGTGAGTAATTGGGAGATGTACAAGAGCAAGGGGCAGGAGTTCAAGAGGAAGGTGTGGGAGGTGAAAAAGAGGGTAAGTGAGAGATGGGGTGAGGAAGTATTGAACTTTAGATAGTCGAAAAATATTTTGGAAGGAGGTGATCAGTGTTAGGAGAATTAGACAACGAATGGAAATGCCACTGAGGGAAGCAGATTGAAGAGTGTTAACAGGAAAAGAAGAGGTGTAAAAGAGATGGAGTGATTATTTTAAATGACTTTTAACTGAGACATGGGTACTGATGTAAAGTGATGTCTCTTATGATACAGCAGCCTCTATCAGTTGATGTTTTCAATATCCCAGCTCTTGTTTAATGTCCATATGACACCTTTTACCGTTAGTTGTCCAGAAAAGTCTTTTTCATCACCAGCATGGTGTTAGAAAGAATTCTATCATCATTCTTCCCACAGCCAACCTTTATAAGTGTAGGTCTTGTTTACATGTTGACTCAGCAAAGAAATGCCTATAGAGATTGACAGATAGGCCTTATATTAGGTATTATGGGTAAATGGTTTAGGAGGAAAGCTGTTAAATGCATTGAGTTCTTACTAGGAGAGTAATAAGTGTATGCAAATAGGAAGGGAGGAGAGTGAGTTATTGTAAGTGAAGGTGGGTCTGTGTCAAGGGGGTTTGATGTCACCATAGGTGTTTAATGTTCATGGATTGGATGGTATATCTCTTATCTATATCTCTGATATCCGTTCTGTGTAAGAACTCCCTCAAGGGAGTGGCCAAGGCAAAAGAGCCTCCATAACTTTTGAACTCCAGTGCTGCTTCTTAGCATTGAAAAGGCTACTGGCAGAGGACGATTCTTGTTTAATGTTTTCAGAGACTCTTACCTAATTTTCCAACTAACTACTACTACTTAACGTGTCTATTTAATATTCCAGCTTCATGTTACAAATTGGTACTTCTGCCTAATGCAACCAGGTAGTGCTTCAACCTACTATCTGTTTATTTCTCTGTATCTCTGATGCCTCTTCCCACTTGGAACTCCCTCAAGTGGGGTGGCTGCATCAATAGATTTTCCATAACTAATAAACTCCAGTGCCACTTCTTAGCCTTTAATGCCTCACCCTTAACAGGCCACTGGTAAAGGCTAACACTAATAGTCTTTGCAGAGGTTCCTCCTTAATGTTCCTACTGACTATTCCTACCTTCTACCTCTGCCCAATTTTTCTACCTAAAGCTCCTCTCTAACATTCCTACCTACTGCTTCTGTTTATCGCTCCTACCATTTTGCCAAAAGGCACTGCTAGTGCAGAGCACTCATAGTAGGAAAGTCTAGTTGTTAAGAATGAGTTATGTGTGTTATGTGTCGTTAACTGTTATTTGTGACAAGGTGAGGTTGTATGTTTGTGGGCAGAATACCAGCAGTCCATGTGTAGGTGAATCAAAAAGAAAAGGCATCTACCTGGGTCAAAGGAGTGCAGCTGGACAACCACTGAAGTGCTAGCTTACTACACAGCCATCTCTAACCCCCTGAATACCCAGGGACGTAATACTGGTGATATACCTCCTTAGTTGGTGTTTGCCTGCCAACTGCTACCTACAGGACTGGATTGGGTGGTGAGGGAAGTAAATGTGCCACCAGAGCTGTGTCATCTCTAAATAGCTACTGACTCACTTCACAGCATGCTGTAGATCCATCTCCGCTCCAAGACCTTCACATTATTCCTCACTCTTCACATGACACCCACTTTACACAGATTCATCGTCACATGGAGCCACTAATCCTCCTTCCTTTGTACTTGTACACACACCTTACTCTCTTGTTAAAAACTCCTTGCAGCATTAGTAGCTTTTCGTCCATGCAGTATGTTCATAAGAACTTCCACAGGGCATCTTTTATTAGCCATAAGCTTTTTATAGGTATGTAGGTGCCACATACAGATTATTCTCTTTCTGCAAGTATTTCTCTCGCATATTCTTCAAAGCAAACACTTGGTCCTTATCGTCTGTCATTCCTATACTCATCCTGCTCCAGCCCAGTCTTGCTCTGTGCATGCCACCTTCTGAGTCATCACTCTTACATAAATCTTACCAGTCATTCTCAATAGATTTATACATCTGTAATATAAGCATTTACTTTAGTTCCCCTTGCCTTTGTACATGGGTGTTATGCACACATTCTGTTAAAAATACTGGCATTTCTTAGGAATCATACACAGAAGTGGGATATTTCCTTTTTCCAGCAACTGTACTGTTACAGTACTGTACCTTTATCAGACCAGTATTTACCTAACTAAATTAGTAAGTCTATATAAATTTATTGTAAAGCTTGTGGGTATTACCTAAATTCTTGATAATTCATCATCATTTCAGGTGCAACCGAATTTCGAGGTGATAAACAATGTGCGCAAACTCGAACGCATCCCTGGCAGTAATTACATGCTAAAGAAGTACAAAAAGAAATTATTGCCTGTATCAGGAAAAACGTATGTAATGAACAAGAAAAATACAGAACTTTGTAATAAAATGTTTAATAAATAAGTTAAATCTATATCTATAGCTATACTGAATGATATATTCTTAGACTTTTGGGATGTAAAAATGAATATTTTTCATAGTTTATAATACACTTGAAAATTTAATGTGATATTTCTTATGAACAGACCTTTTTTAGAACTTTTAGCCCTGAGGACTTCAAGATTTGTAAAAGCTAACCAATAAAAGGTAAGGTCCTTTTTAGAGTACACAATAAAACAGAATTGTGTGAAGCCACTTTTCTATTAGAATGTAAGTATTTTTTGGGCTGTGCTATTAGCATTATTTGTTTTATGTAAGCTCTTAGTGCTCTTAATTCTTTTCAAACAAATTGATGCAGTTGCCATTCTTTAGACAAAGTAGAATAAAAAGCATATTTAGAAAGCATTAACTGAAAGAAATGTAATTCAGTCCCAGGATGCCTTTATGGAATTCTTGCATTTCTGAGGCTGTGCTTCACATAGGAGCAGAGCATTGATGGATTCCTTTGCAACAAGATGGTCCTGTCCTCTTTGCTGTCCCTTGACAATGATACAGCCTTGCTGAAGGTGCTTCCTTGCTCATAGTGTAACCACCTGCAGGCAGAGTCCAGTAACACTGGTAATAAAGTGTAGAAAGGTTAAAGAAGACTAAGGTGCATTCTGTATTTTATATATGTAAGTGTGTGAATCACATAGTTGACTTGCAAATATGACTGTAGAGATAATCTTTTAAAGCAGATTCACCAATGATGAAAATTAATCTTGTTATTAGTATTGACAGGACGATTTAAAAAGTACAGATCAGAATAGATAGGCAGCTCTAATATTCATGCTTGACAACTTTACTAAGATAACACTAGTCATTTTGATCATTTTGAAATTCACCAGATCTATAAAGGAAGATGAAATTTTTACTGTATGAACATATTCTAGCAAGTTTTTTTTTTTTTTTTTTTTTTTTTTTTATATACTTTGTCACTGTCTCCCGTGTTTGCGAGGTAGCGCAAGGAAACAGACGAAAGAAATGGCCCAACCCCCCCCATACACATGTATATACATACGTCCACACACGCAAATATACATACCTACACAGCTTTCCATGGTTTACCCCAGACGCTTCACATGCCTTGATTCAATCCACTGACAGCACGTCAACCCCGGTATACCACATCGCTCCAATTCACTCTATTCCTTGCCCTCCTTTCACCTTCCTGCATGTTCAGGCCCCGATCACACAAAATCTTTTTCACTCCATCTTTCCACCTCCAATTTGGTCTCCCTCTTCTCCTCGTTCCCTCCACCTCGGACACATATATCCTCTTGGTCAATCTTTCCTCACTCATTCTCTCCATGTGCCCAAACCACTTCAAAACACCCTCTTCTGCTCTCTCAACCACGCTCTTTTTATTTCCACACATCTCTGTTACCCTTACGTTACTCACTCGATCAAACCACCTCACACCACACATTGTCCTCAAACATCTCATTTCCAGCACATCCATCCTCCTGCGCACAACTCTATCCATAGCCCACGCCTCGCAACCATACAACATTGTTGGAACCACTATTCCTTCAAACATACCCATTTTTGCTTTCCGAGATAATGTTCTCGACTTCCACACATTCTTCAAGGCCCCCAGAATTTTCGCCCCCTCCCCCACCCTATGATCCACTTCCGCTTCCATGGTTCCATCCGCTGCCAGATCCACTCCCAGATATCTAAAACACTTCACTTCCTCCAGTTTTTCTCCATTCAAACTCACCTCCCAATTGACTTGACCCTCAACCCTACTGTACCTAATAACCTTGCTCTTATTCACATTTACTCTTAACTTTCTTCTTCCACACACTAGCAAGTTACATAGGGATAAAATATAATGCAACCTGGCTTTTCCAAAGTGAATGTTGTTATTAACGAAGTAACTATAAATGTCTTTTCATCATGATTGATAGTCATATGTATCTATCACTGGTGTTCATTGCCCCTGAAAGGTCTACACCAGCAATGCTCACTCCAGCTTGATACCTTTCAAGTTAGACCTCAGAACAATCAAACTCTGAGTTGACCAAACTAACATGGACATAGCAAAGTACACCAACAGGACAGTGTCAATGGAAGGGCTGTCAGTAACAGGTGTAATGTGGGCATATGCAATGTAAGTAGCACAGCGAGCAGCCTCCGCCACTGGTGCCCACCTCCATCTGTCATATATGGCAGAGACCACACCCACAGATGTAAATATAAAGACCAGGAATCTGAGGACAGTCAACCAGGAAGCTGTCTGAAAACAGAAATGAGAATTTTTTGTGACTATTATCAGTGATCATAATTGCGATATTGAATTATTACAATCAACACATGGAGGAATACCGGAAGCTGAAATGTTGGTTTATGCATAATGGTGAAGTTAGGGAACACACTTTGTCTCATAGGTCAAGCACACCATTAAAGAGTGTACTATAGTATACAACATTTTTTAGTGAATAAAGTTCACAGGCCTATAAAGAAGTATGTGAAGATTTTCCACTGTAGGTTTTTCTACCATAACTAAACCTACTTATGATGCATGGAGGCAGGAGGTCCCCATGAGTGGGTACTCCTGTTGGTATACTGTGATATGGAAGAGAGACTTACTGTGTACTGAGCAACTACCTGCTGCTGAGCTAGTAGTGCCAGGAGCAAGTGAGAGCAGACATATATCACCTGCCACAGGGGTAGCTGGGGGTCATATTTTTTCCTAGGGGCCTTAACGTTGGGGAAGGTGCTTGGGTCCCCAAGGCGAGGTGCCCCTGGAGACCAACCAGGTCCATAGAATAAGGCCTTCAGAGAATCTCCCCAGGTGCTCATGCTTTTTACTTTATTGTACAGCACCCCAAAATAGAAGAACTGTGGAAGAATTATCTTTAGAAGCAGCTTTATGTTTTGCTAAGACATTAAGATTTACCAAATATAAACTAACTTGATGATGAGAATGATTGACATATTTGAGGATGATCTTGTAAAACATAATCCACATCAAATTTGCTTTGGTTTTAGGCCATAAACTAACAGTAAAAAGTGTCTTAACAAATAACAAAAAAGAAAGATACCAAAAATCATACAATAATGGATAGAGTTTATCCAACCATCTATCTATTATTGTTACTCCATTCCATTTGATCAGGCACCAATGGCCCTCAAACATCACATCCACTCATCTGTAACCTCTGTCTAACGTAATAAAATGATTGGGCACCAGTTATAAAAATGCTTCCTTTCTTTTTACATATCAAACTTATTCATCAAGTGAGGTGAGTATCTCATTTCATACCACCTCCTTACACAAGATACCTGAGATTTTCCCATGAACACTGTTACTCAGGATAAAAATGAACTTGACATAACGGCAATCCACACTCATAACGTTGTATACACAAAATGTGCTAACAGAGCAGTTGTGTTTCATAAAACACACCCAATAGGAGCAAGAGTGATACTGAAAGTGTATTGAGCCCACTTGTGTGGTATGTATGTCTGCCTATTTAATCTCAACCCTGAATACCTTCCTTGTTCATGACTATCTTGGCCTTCTCTCATGCCAAAGAGCAGAAAGACCTGACTGGAATTTTCAAGTGGACAAATTCTGACATACTACTTTTTTGTGATTCAGATTATCAAGGGATTTGCAATCAGTAGACAACATTTGCTAGGCAATGAGAGTGAAAATTTAGCTGAGATGACTTGGCTATAAAGTGCTTTGTACAAAATTAAGCAAGGAAATCTACGATATATACACATATATATATGTACATGTGTATATATGTCTATGTCTGTGTATGTATATGTATGTATACGTTGAAATGTATAGGTATGTATATGTGTGTGTGTGGACGCTTATGTATATACATGTGTATGTGTGTGGGTTGGGCCATTCTTTCGTCTGTTTCCTTGTGCTACCTCGCTAACATGGGAGACAGTGTCAAAGCAAAATAGAATAAATTAAAAAATAAAATATATATATTGAAGAACAACGATTGTAAGATACTACACAGGTAGAAGTCTGAGTGAATTTGGAATGTACTTTACTCTTTTATATGAACTGTTTCACTTATAAGATTAGGCAAAGGTATGTATTCAGATTCAAAATGAGGCTACAACACTGGAGATTTTCGTCTCTACAGTCAACTACAAGGCAAAGTTTGTCAGGGTATTTCTCTCCTATACTTTGCTAATGTCATGAGATAAGGATTTAGGGAAGCAACTGATCCAAAAGTTGATTCACTTCTTAATTCTTATTGACATAGTCAATCAACTTTCTCTTTCACTACCACAGAAAATTTTAGTTTGAACAGAAGGAAGACATTATACCTAACATTGATTATTATTTGCTGAAAGTTAAAGCAAGCTTATTTCATTGTCACATTTATATATGTGAAAAAAATGATAAAACTGCAAATAAATATATTCAAAATACTTCAGACTGGCTACATCAAAAGCCTTCTTGGCCTGAATGTTCAATTAAAAGGGGAAACTTTCCACCTATCTGGAGATGTCCTTTTGTTGTAATACACATAAACAATGATAATCATTACTACACAAGTAATGCTACAGTATGATATTATGATACTGACCTCATGCCAAAGAACATTGTGGGTCTGAGGCTGCTCAGTGAGACCATACACAATTTCTTCGTTGTCCTTCTCTTGCTCGAAAGTGCCAAAGATGCGGTCCCAGATGACAAAGACACTGGCATAGTTCTTGTCCAGGCACCATTTGTTTGCACCTGGGGAAACGTGCTTCATTAAAACTGGATAATTGTGAAGTTCAATGAACCAGGGCATGTGAAGTCTCCGAGGTAAACCATGGAAAGGCCTGTGGGGCCTGAATGTGGAAAGGGAGCTGTGGTTTCAGGCATTACACATGACAACTACACACTGAGTGTGAACGAATGTGGCCATTTTTTTTTCTGTTCCTGGCACTACCTCACTGGAGTGGGGAGGGGGATGCTATTTCATGTGTGACGGGGCAGCGACTGGAATGGATGAAGGCAGCACGTATGAATATGTACATGTGTATATATGTATATGTCTGTGTATGTATATGTATGTATGTGTGAGCGTTTATGTATATACATGTGTATGTGGGTGGGTTGGGCCATTCTTTCGTCTGTTTCCTTGTGCTACCTTGCCTACATGGGAGACAGCGATAAAGTATTATAATAATAATAATATACTTTTTACATTTATATATATATATATATATATATATATATATATATATAGGGGAGAAAGAATACTTCCCATGTATTCCCTGCGTGTCGTAGAAGGCGACTAAAAGGGAAGGGAGCGGGAGGCTGGAAATCCTCCCCTCTTTTTTTTATTTTTCCAAAAGAAGAAACAGAAAGGGGCCAGGTGAGGATATTCCCTCAAAGGCCCAGTCCTCATCCTCTGTTCTTAATGCTACCTTGCTAATGCGGGAAATGGCGATTAGTATAAGAAAAAAAATATATATATATATATATATATATATATATATATAAAACTGGAGGAAGTAAAGTGTTTTAGATATCTGGGAGTGGATCTGGCAGCGGATGGAACCATGGAAGCGGAAGTGAATCATAGGGTGGGGGAGGGGGCGAAAATCCTGGGAGCCTTGAAGAATGTGTGGAAGTCGAGAACATTATCTCGGAAAGCAAAAATGGGTATGTTTGAAGGAATAGTGGTTCCAACAATGTTGTATGGTTGCGAGGCGTGGGCTATGGATAGAGTTGTGCGCAGGAGGGTGGATGTGCTGGAAATGAGATGTTTGAGGACAATGTGTGGTGTGAGGTGGTTTGATCGATTAAGTAATGTAAGGGTAAGAGAGATGTGTGGAAACAAAAAGAGCATGGTTGAGAGAGCAGAAGAGGGTGTTTTGAAATGGTTTGGGCACATGGAGAGAATGAGTGAGGAAAGATTGACCAAGAGGATATATGTGTCGGAGGTGGAGGGAACGAGGAGAAGTGGGAGACCAAATTGGAGGTGGAAAGATGGAGTGAAAAAGATTTTGTGTGATCGGGGCCTGAACATGCAGGAGGGTGAAAGGAGGGTAAGGAATAGAGTAGATTGGATCGATGTGGTATACCGGGGTTGACGTGCTGTCAGTGGATTGAATCAGGGCATGTGAAGCGTCTGGGGTAAACCATGGAAAGTTGTGTGGGGCCTGGATGTGGAAAGGGAGCTGTGGTTTCGGGCATTATTGCATGACAGCTAGAGACTGAGTGTGAACGAATGGGGCCTTTTTTGTCTTTTCCTAGTGCTACCTCGCACACATGAGGGGGGAAGGGGATGGTATTCCATGTGTGGCGAGGTGGCGATGGGAATGAATAAAGGCAGACAGTGTGAATTGTGTGCATGGGTATATATGTATGTGTCTGTGTGTGTATATATATGTGTACATTGAGATGTATAGGTATGTATATTTGCATGTGTGGATGTGTATGTATATACATTGTGTATGGGTGTGGGTTGGGCCATTTCTTTCGTCTGTTTCCTTGTGCTACCTCGCAAACGCGGGAGACAGCGACAAAAAAAAAAAATGAGATGTTTGAGGACAATGTGTGGTGTGAGGTGGTTTGATCGAGTAAGTAACGTAAGGGTAAGAGAGATGTGTGGAAATAAAAAGAGCGTGGTTGAGAGAGCAGAAGAGGGTGTTTTGAAATGGTTTGGGCACATGGAGAGAATGAGTGAGGAAAGATTGACCAAGAGGATATATGTGTCGGAGGTGGAGGGAACGAGGAGAAGAGGGAGACCAAATTGGAGGTGGAAAGATGGAGTGAAAAAGATTTTGTGTGATCGGGGCCTGAACATGCAGGAGGGTGAAAGGAGGGCAAGGAATAGAGTGAATTGGAGCGATGTGGTATACAGGGGTTGACGTGCTGTCAGTGGATTGAATCAGGGCATGTGAAGCGTCTGGGGTAAACCATGGAAAGCTGTGTAGGTATGTATATCTGCGTGTGTGGACGTGTGTATGTACATGTGTATGGGGGGGGTTGGGCCATTTCTTTCGTCTGTTTCCTTGCGCTACCTCGCAAACGCGGGAGACAGCGACAAAGTATAAAAAAAAAAAAAAAAAAAAAAAAAAAAAAAAAAAAAAAAATATATATATATATATATATATATATATATATATATACTTTTTCAGTGTCTTGCTCATAAACTTGGTCATCATATGGAAAGAAAATGTCTTTAGAATGTTATCATTTGGAGGCGTTTCTGTATCTCTGGGTTCTCAGTGCAGCAGAGCCTATGAAACTATTATGGTAATAGTACTTCAGTTAATACATTGGTTTCAGCATCACTTCCCACCTGGGATGACCAAGGGATCAAACAGGAGCATTTCACAATGTTTGTATTAAATAGTGGTTATGCAGGGAAAAGCATGGGTAGCAGGAGATCCCATATTTAACCAATATTATACAGCAACTAATGAATAGTTATGGCATGGACGATACTGGAAGTAGAATGAAAAGCCTTTTCTCATTTCCACTTTCCTTTACATATGCTTGACTTGGTGACATCCTTTAGCAAGATTTTTATAAAGTTCTCTATAACTCTATACCAAAACATGAACTCAAACCGCACCTGGAAATATACTTACCATGGTGGACGCGATGGTGGGAAGGTGTCATGAAGATCCAGCCTATGGGTCCAAAAGTGCCAAAGAATTCAGTGTGAACCCAAAACTGGAACAGGAAGTTGAAGGCAGTATGAACAGCAACAGTGGGTAATGGGAAGCCAAGAAGTGCTAGAGGTTGATAGAAGCCAAAATGGGCAGCGCGCTGTAGTACTGAGACTCGGAGTGCCGTGGTCAAGTTAAGATCTTCAGATGAATGGTGAAGCTGGTGTATTGCCCACAAGATATTCAGCTCTAATTGTGTGAAAACCAAGGTAGTCTTTATACAGGGTACATTGGGTTTATTCTTGATTGGACAACTGTCATTGTTATGAAAGAGAAATTACTTTAAATATGCTGTCATATTGGACTACCAGTCAAAATACTGCTATAAGAAACTTGATAAATCTAAAGCTCAGGTTGCAGCATTGGCTCCATCCTCTGAAGCCTGGGCTATATGGAGAACTTTAAGGCTTATTCATTACACACACATAACCAGGTCATGCAGATGAATTTGAGTGGACCAAGGTGTATTAAACCTGAACCCAATCTGTCACCATACACGGACTGCTTGGTGCTTGAGCCATTATTATTACAACAAAAGAACATCTCGACCTATGTAACTAATACAGTATACAATACTTAGTGTTGTACATACCATGGTTTGCTCTGTGGATCCAGTAGTAACAGAAATCAACAAGGATGAAGGCACCAAACCATGTGTAGGGAGAGTCCCATGGCAGGTCCCACAATCTATACTGGTAAAGCCACTCATATCCTAGTAAGACAATCGATGATGATAGGAATCTGTGTGTATGAAGGTAATCATCATGTCAGTCAGTAAATTGAATGTTGGTAGAATATTACTGACCAGTGTAATCAGTATATTGTTACTGTGTCTTTTAAATGCCCCAAAGAACTTCATCAAATTGTACTATGACACACAGACTGACATAATTCAGAGGTTTGTAGTACAATCCACTGTGCTCTTCCATCTGCCCTCGTTTGTGATCTATCTGTCCCTCCCTATGTATTTACTCAATGTCCTCACCCTGTAGCCTCGTGAAGGACCCCTACTGCTAGGGAGGAGAAGGCCTCGTTTATTCTTGCTGGTTTCCCTATCATATAGCGTACTGTCAATTCCAACAGGGCAAGGAATGTCATCACTGGAACTGCCTGGAAAAGATAATACATCAAAGTCTATATCATCACCATATCAGCTGTCTTAAAAAAAAATCCTTATGCGATGAACTATCAGATTAGCAGCTGTCAGGTTTTACTTATTTGGCTCAGGTTGCTGTCTTCTTTGTGTCTCATCCATACATGAGTTTTTCACACTCAGCCCATAAACATACTATAGGTATCTGCATATCGCATGCATAACACCAGACAACATGTTAGGTCACATGACTTATTCTTCATAGTTGTAGTGTCTGCATAACCTTGTCTGCCTTCATATAAATTTTCAAAGTTAATATCACATATATGATTTAGTCCTGTCACCTCTCCTTTGGCCTTGATTACCATCTGCAAACGTCTGTGCATGAAACTGGCAAGGTTAATGAAGTGTTCTAGGTCCATGCTTTGTGTCCATAGGGTCTTGATCTCCTGAATGAGGTGAGGCATTAATAAGGTGTTGCAGGAAGCAGCTGCCTTATTGTGCACACAGTGCACTTAGAAATCTTACATGTGTATCCATATTTTCTTGCTTCCAAGTAAGAATGCAGGTTTACTCCTTTAAAAGGTAAGGGCCAACCATCTTGAAGCACAAGGAGAAGAAATACAGCACCCAGAGGGAAAATTCCTGGAATGGAGTGGCAGTCTGGAAGAGTAAAGAAAGAGTATCCTTCCCTCAAGGTAGCCTAAGGAACTTTGAGGCTGGCTACCAGGCTCACACTCAAAAACTGGTTATAGTGACCAGATATACTATGATTTTACCCTGAGAGTATCATAAGCTACCTACAATAAACTTTAGCCGGTTATCGCCTTTGAAAATATTTGAGGGGCAGACTGATTTTTGCTGACAGCATATTTTCCTTCAAAGGGTGCTGCACACTAGCCCTGCCTTTTGGCAAAATGCCATCGTGCGTACTTCCTGAAGTTGATATGATGACTAGGTCATCTTCCTCTAACGAATTAATACAACCGATTACTTTAACAAATTTATGAAAATCTAGTGTTTTGTTTCATCGGTAACTTGCAGAGGTTACTAGTAGCAGGAAGAGGTGTTGAACTACATTTTAACAGAGTTATATGATGGAGAATCATTTGGTGTTCATTACCTTCTGTATGTTACTAGAACTATTAATCTAAACTCTAATATCTAAGTATCCCCCAAAATATTACTCGAAACAATAACATTTATTGTTTAGATCTATTACAATATGATTTAGCCACTTCCAGCGACATTTCAGCTGGCAGCTGTAATTGATGATATATATCTAACGTCATAGGTATTATTTCCATTGCCATTACTTCACATGATGTAAAGGAAGTGTTTAGTACACAACTTTAAATTTCGATCGCTTCCTGACTAGACAACATATTTCACTTATAGTCATGTATCAACTTTGTGGCTGCTTAGATAAACTGACTTGTGGGTCATGATATGAAAAAATGTAAGGTACAGTGAGCTACAAACGCGACGGTATTTGGTTGTAATGGTCATCTACTATGAAAATGTATTTACATAGAAAGGATCATGTAATATGAGATTAATCACTAGCTTCTTTTATAACATTACAACTGTTTTCTATTGTAACAGTATTGTTGCCACAGTGAATATCCTCTGTATTTCTTTCTGTAATTCTTTCATTGCAAGTAATCCAGTAATGATGAGTTTTTCGCTTTCCATTTGTTCTGCAACCGCAATGCAACAGGGGTCTCTAGAAAGGTGGTTTCAATAAAAAAAAAAAGACCGGTTTCTAAGATGCAGACAGTTTCGTCTAATTTTTTTTTATCTGTTGGAAAGGTATATTATGACATGCATTTTACTGTATATCCTTAGTGTTGGAGATATATATCATATATTGTTATATGTTGGACGGGATATCTCGTGTCAACATCCGGACAGTATTTAACGGCTATGACAGGCCACGACGTACGACTGCAAATTTACTGTTAAACTGCATGCCGTTCGTCGTCTCCGTACTAAGACGATTAAACATGGATTCAGAAGACAATTAAAGCAGTGTGTGTGTGCAAGAAGCGTTGCGGTACTCAAGGAAAATTTGTTAACTTCCTGTATTGCAGTGATGGACGCCAAGGAAGGTACAGCCTTCACTGCGACGCCCAAGGTACGTACAACCATCATTAAATAGTGGTCTCCTCCCACCTTGATTTAGGTGTGTTTATGTGCGACGTGCTCATCATTCATATGTGCCTCTTAACAGCATTGTTTGTATATGTATCGTTTTGTAGTTTCATAAAGAATAGGTCTATCCTTACGGTAGGATAGTGAGGCTTGAATATGTAGGAGTGGGGAGGCAAGGGCTGGATAGAAGGAACTTGGGCGATGTGGTATATTTCCCTCATACGAAAAGCTTGTTTGTGCAAGGGTTTAAAGGAAATGGCTCTGCCCTAGGCCTCTATTGGCGATGTGGTATGTGTGTAGAATGAGAGACTCACACCAGCCAGGTAATGCCACGTGATGTACATACAGCATGTACTGTGGGTAACAGGGTGGGTTTTCCCAGCTTTGTTAGGATGTAAGTCATCTCTGGCTCCAGACGCTCCCTCCCTCCTCCAGTGTGATGCGTAGAACATTTTTCCTATAACAGGTATAAGAGTTGAAGAAAAATATCATTTGTATCACTACAGTAACTAAATCGAATAATTTTTGTTTCACGAACCGCTAAGAAGCCATTTACGTATCAATTTTTATAGAGTAAAAATGAATCGATGGCTCACAGACAAATTTTCTGTTTACGATTTCACTGATTCCGAGAATCAGAGAATTTCATATATATATATATATATATATATATATATATATATATATATATATATATATATATATATATATATATATATATATAGAGAGATGTGTGGATCAGGTGTTTGCTTTGAAGAATGTATGTGAGAAATACTTAGAAAGCAAATGGATTTGTATGTAGCATTTATGGATCTGGAGAAGGCATATGATAGAGTTGATAGAGATGCTCTGTGGAAGGTATTAAGAATATATGGTGTGGGAGGCAAGTTGTTAGAAGCAGTGAAAAGTTTTTATCGAGGACGTAAGGCATGTGTACGTGTAGGAAGAGAGGAAAGTGATTGGTTCTCAGTGAATGTAGGTTTGCGGCAGGGGTGTGTGATGTCTCCATGGTTGTTTAATTTGTTTATGGATGGGGTTGTTAGGTGAATGCAAGAGTTTTGGAAAGAGGGGCAAGTATGAAGTCTGTTGGGGATGAGAGAGCTTGGGAAGTGAGTCAGTTGTTGTTCGCTGATGATACAGCGCTGGTGGCTGATTCATGTGAGAAACTGCAGAAGCTGGTGACAGTTTGGTAAAGTGTGTGAAAGAAGAAAGTTAAGAGTAAATGTGAATAAGAGCAAGGTTATTAGGTACAGTAGGGTTGAGGGTCAAGTCAATTGGGAGGTGAGATTGAATGGAGAAAAACTGAAGGAAGTGAAGTGTTTTAGATATCTGGGAGTGGATCTGGCAGCGGATGGAAACATGGAAGCGGAAGTGGATCATAGGGTGGGGGAGGGGGCGAAAATTCTGGGAGCCTTGAAGAATGTGTGGAAGTCGAGAACATTATCTCGGAAAGCAAAAATGGGTATGTTTGAAGGAATAGTGGTTCCAACAATGTTGTATGGTTGCGAGGCGTGGACTATGGATAGAGTTGTGCGCAGAAGGATGGATGTGCTGGAAATGAGGTGTTTGAGGACAATGTGTGGTGTGAGGTGGTTTGATCGAGTAAGTAACGTAAGGGTAAGAGAGATGTGTGGAAATAAAAAGAGCGTGGTTGAGAGAGCAGAAGAGGGTGTTTTGAAATGGTTTGGTCACATGGAGAGAATGAATGAGGAAAGATTGACCAAGAGGATATATGTGTCGGAGGTGGAGGGAACGAGGAGAAGAGGGAGACCAAATTGGAGGTGGAAAGATGGAGTGAAAAAGATTTTGTGTGATCGGGGCCTGAACATGCAGGAGGGTGAAAGGAGGGCAAGGAATAGAGTGAATTGGAACGATGTGGTATACCGGGGTTGACGTGCTGTCAGTGGATTGAATCAAGGCATGTGAAGCGTCTGGGGTAAACCATGGAAAGCTGTGTAGGTATGTATATTTGCGTGTGTGGACGTATGTATATACATGTGTATGGGGGTGGGTTGGGCCATTTCTTTCGTCTGTTTCCTTGCGCTACCTCGCAAACGCGGGAGACAGCGACAAAGTATAATAAATATATAAAAATAAATATAAATAAATAAATAAATATATATATATATATATATTTTTTTTTTCATACTATTCGCCATTTCCCGCATTAGCGAGGTAGCGCTAAGAACAGAGGACTGGGCCTTTGAGGGAATATCCTCACCTGGCCCCCTTTATATATATATATATATATATATATATATATATATATATATATATATATTTTTTTTTTTTTTTTTTTTTTTTATACTTTGTCGCTGTCTCCCGCGTTTGCGAGGTAGCGCAAGGAAACAGACGAAAGAAATGGCCCAACCCCCCCCCCCCCATACACATGTACATACACACGTCCACACACGCAAATATACATACCTACACAGCTTTCCATGGTTTACCCCAGACGCTTCACATGCCTTGATTCAATCCACTGACAGCACGTCAACCCCTGTATACCACATGACTCCAATTCACTCTATTCCTTGCCCTCCTTTCACCCTCCTGCATGTTCAGGCCCCGATCACACAAAATCTTTTTCACTCCATCTTTCCACCTCCAATTTGGTCTCCCTCTTCTCCTCGTTCCCTCCACCTCCGACACATATATCCTCTTGGTCAATCTCTCCTCACTCATTCTCTCCATGTGCCCAAACCATTTCAAAACACCCTCTTCTGCTCTCTCAACCACGCTCTTTTTATTTCCACACATCTCTCTTACCCTTACGTTACTTACTCGATCAAACCACCTCACACCACACATTGTCCTCAAACATCTCATTTCCAGCACATCCATCCTCCTGCGCACATCTCTATCCATAGCCCACGCCTCGCAACCATACAACATTGTTGGAACCACTATTCCCTCAAACATACCCATTTTCGCTTTCCGAGATAATGTTCTCGACTTCCACACATTTTTCAAGGCTCCCAAAATTTTCGCCCCCTCCCCCACCCTATGATCCACTTCCGCTTCCATGGTTCCATCCGCTGACAGATCCACTCCCAGATATCTAAAACACTTCACTTCCTCCAGTTTTTCTCCATTCAAACTCACCTCCCAATTGACTTGACCCTCACCCCTACTGTACCTAATAACCTTGCTCTTATTCACATTTACTCTCAACTTTCTTCTTCCACACACTTTACCAAACTCAGTCACCAGCTTCTGCAGTTTCTCACATGAATCAGCCACCAGCGCTGTATCATCAGCGAACAACAACTGACTCACTTCCCAAGCTCTCTCATCCCCAACAGACTTCATACTTGCCCCTCTTTCCAGGACTCTTGCATTTACCTCCCTTACAACCCCATCCATAAACAAATTAAACAACCATGGAGACATCACACACCCCTGCCGCAAACCTACATTCACTGAGAACCAATCACTTTCCTCTCTTCCTACACGTACACATGCCTTACATCCTCGATAAAAACTTTTCACTGCTTCTAACAACTTGCCTCCCACACCATATATTCTTAATACCTTCCACAGAGCATCTCTATCAACTCTATCATATGCCTTCTCCAGATCCATAAATGCTACATACAAATCCATTTGCTTTTCTAAGTATTTCTCACATACATTCTTCAAAGCAAACACCTGATCCACACATCCTCTACCACTTCTGAAACCGCACTGCTCTTCCCCAATCTGATGCTCTGTACATGCCTTCACCCTCTCGATCAATACCCTCCCATATAATTTACCAGGAATACTCAACAAACTTATACCTCTGTAATTTGAGCACTCACTCTTATCCCCTTTGCCTTTGTACAATGGCACTATGCACGCATTCCGCCAATCCTCAGGCACCTCACCATGAGTCATACATACATTAAATAACCTTACCAACCAGTCAACAATACAGTCACCCCCTTTTTTAATAAATTCCACTGCAATACCATCCAAACCTGCTGCCTTGCCGGCTTTCATCTTCCGCAAAGCTTTTACTACCTCTTCTCTGTTTACCAAATCATTTTCCCTAACCCTCTCACTTTGCACACCACCTCGACCAAAACACCCTATATCTGCCACTCTGTCATCAGACACATTCAACAAACCTTCAAAATACTCATTCCATCTCCTTCTCACATCACCGCTACTTGTTATCACCTCCCCATTTGCGCCCTTCACTGAAGTTCCCATTTGCTCCCTTGTCTTACGCACCCTATTTACCTCCTTCCAGAACATCTTTTTATTCTCCCTAAAATTTACTGATAGTCTCTCACCCCAACTCTCATTTGCCCTTTTTTTCACCTCTTGCACCTTTCTCTTGACCTCCTGTCTCTTTCTTTTATACTTCTCCCACTCAATTGCATTTTTTCCCTGCAAAAATCGTCCAAATGCCTCTCTCTTCTCTTTCACTAATACTCTTACTTCTTCATCCCACCACTCACTACCCTTTCTAAACAGCCCACCTCCCACTCTTCTCATGCCACAAGCATCTTTTGCGCAATCCATCACTGATTCCCTAAATACATCCCATTCCTCCCCCACTCCCCTTACTTCCATTGTTCTCACCTTTTTCCATTCTGTACACAGTCTCTCCTGGTACTTCCCCACACAGGTCTCCTTCCCAAGCTCACTTACTCTCACCACCTTCTTCACCCCAACATATATATATATATATATATATATATATATATATATATATATATATATATATATATGATTGTGTGTACTGCAATTTACTAATTAGTTTACAACGTTGGATTAGGACTATGGATGAAAATATTTGAATGCCAGTCATTTACACTTAGTTGTTTGATGAGATAAGGAAGATTACTCTGAAAGTTATGAAGGTTATATTTTTGAAGACAAAGGAACGGAAAACACGAACAAATCATTAGATTCTCTCGGGGCTGTGTTGTTGAGAGAGAGAAAAAAGCAAAGCTCACATGACTTGATACGCAGGAGTGAGCTGGTGATGTTAATTAGGGAAGTCGGTAATGGTGCCGACATTAATACAGTCTTCATTTGTCTTGTACTTAGGTACCAACGACACACAAACACACACTGGATGATGTGATTATTACACGAAAGTGCGCTTGCGAACTTATCGTGTTTCATTACCCCGTGGACTCGTAGAAATATAAATATTTACAAGCCTGCCTGTTGGTTCAAGAGGAAGTGAGTATGAGTGTCTCTATATATTGATTGCTAGAAGTTTATAATACATTTTTCCTTGCTTTCTAGAAGTTTATAATACAATTTTCCTTGCCGAATATGTGATACTTAATTTTGTCGATAACCAGAGTAGTGCTGTGAGTTAAAAGCTCAAAATCCGTATTTGAACTAAAAGAGTATAACAGTAGAGGTACAATTATGCTCCTGGGACTCCATGAGAGCCGTTTATACTTGAATTATCAAATATACTAAAATAGTGATTTGATGTAAACATTAAAAAGGATTAAAGGATTCTACCTTCTCCATATAAGCAACTATGTAAAGTTTGATCAGTCAAGTGATTAATACAAAATCAAGAGCGCTGGTTTTACAATGAATGAGGATAAGTGTTTTTTCCTTAAGACTTTTAACATATGGAATACTGTGCCAGTCGGATAAACAAAAAAGTATCATGTTTAAAAGCACACGATGATTTTTTTGCGTAAGTCCATGGCCGGTAATATGTGCGCCTCCGTCCGTAGATATCTACCAGTCACTACCCAAAAGTATTTCTCCACAATGGCCGCCAAAACTTTTGCTGTACTAAATTCGTTATAGGTTTTAGTCTGCTATAATTACCATACAAAATTTTCACTTAAGTGGGTGCGATTTCTCTGTGAGAAGTTCTTACCAAGGATGTAAGGCATGTGTACGAGTAGGAAGAGAGGAGAGTTACTGGTTACCAGTGAATGTCAGTCTGCGGCAGGGGTGTGTGATGTCCCAAGGGTTATTTGTTTATGGATGGGGTGTTAGGAAGGTAAGTGCAAGAGTTTTAGAGAGAGGGGCGAGGATGCAGTCTGTTGTGGATGAGAGAGCCTGAGAATTGGGTCAGTTGTTGCTTGCCGATGATACAGCTCTAGTGGCTGATTCGTGTGAGAAACTGCAGAGGTTGGTGACTGAGTTTGGAAAAGTGTGTGAAAGGAGAAAGTTGAGAGTAAATGTGAATAAGATCAAGGTTATTAGGTTCAGTAGGGTTGAGGGACAAGTTTATGGGGATGTAAGTTTGAATGGAGAAAAATTGGAGGAAGTGGTGTTTTACATATCTGGGAGTGGACTTAGCAGCGGATGGAACCATGGAAGCGGAAGTGTCACAGGGTGGGGGAGGGGGCGAAGGTTTTGGGAGCGATGAAGAATGTGTGGAAGGAGAGAACGTTATCTTCGAAAGAAAAAATGGGTATGTTTGAAGGAACAGTGGTTCCAACAATGTCATATGGTTGCGAGGTATGGGCTATAGATAGGGTTGTACTGAGGAGGGTGGATGTGTTGGAAATGAAATGCTTGACGGCAATATGTGGTATGAGGTGGTTTGATCGAGTAAGTAATGTAAGGGCAAGAGAGATGTGTGGAAATAAAAAAAAGAGTATAGTTAAGAGAGCAGATGAGGGTGTGTGTCCTCTCGTTTTTTAGTTTAAAAAAAGGTGGTGCCAAGTGAGAATATTCCCTCAAAGGCTCAGTCCTCTGTTCTCAGCGCTACCTCGCAAGAGCGGGAAATGAGAGAGAGAGAGAGAGAGAGAGAGAGAGAGAGAGAGAGAGAGAGAGAGAGAGAGAGAGAGAGAGAGAGAGAGAATACTTCCCACGTTTTCCCTGCGTGTCGTAGAAGGCGACTAATAGGGGAGCGGGGGGCTGGAAATCCTGCCCTCTCGTTTTTTTTTTGTTTTTTTTTTTAATTTTCCAGAAGGGGAACAGAGAAAGGGGCCAAGTGAGAAGGCTCAGTCCTCCGTTCTTAGCGCTACCTCGCTAATGCGGGTAATGGCAAATAGTATGAAAAAAAATACACTAGCTGAGAGACAGAAGACTAGTTCTTCATATACAACTGGCTCTCACTGAGTGTGTTGAGGGCACAACAGCCAAGAAAATTTACCATTTAACTCTTGAGCAAGACCCAAAGTTTATAATCAAGACCAAAGACTATCTGAGTCTTTGATCAAGACATTATGATACGATAGTAAGATCCTCGAGTACGAAGCCACGACCCTTTGATATTCTTTCGCAATCTTTGCTCATAACATTCACTGCGCATGGATCCTATATTATGGTATTACAATGCAGTTAGGTGACAGCTATAAGGATTTAACTGGTAAAAATTCTAAATCTGCATTAGATTTAGATGATATCAATTACCTCGTTGATATAGTTGGGCACGTCTTCCCGGTGGCGAAAAGTGGTGGTGTTGGGCCCCACCAGGTAGAACAGGCTACCCACCCGCTGTGCCATGGACGCCATAGTCTCTGGATGAGCGACGGTTTTACGATTTCTGGGTGCCCGAGGGACGGACTGACTGGCTGTAGTAGTAGTAGTGACTGTCACAGTGGGTGGATGAGAGCAGCTGGCTATCAACTGTCTGTGTAGTAGTGACTGTCACAGTGGGTGAATGAGAGCAGCAGGCTGTGAACTGATCTGGGTGCAGTGGTGGCTGTCACCAGAAGCCGTGATTGGCTACGGAGATTCACTAACGATCCCGGGGCGATGTTACCTTCGCGAGACCGTGATGGGAACTACGTCTTGAGAGGCGGTGGTGTGCTCTTGGCTATAAGCCTTTGTCATAAATTAGATCGTATGTTTGCGATTTTTACTTAAGAATTTTTTTTTCTTCTAGATTTTTTTTCAAGTGATTATTTATGTAAGATACAGATACTCTTCATTTATAAGAATTTGTGAATGCATTCATGGATACATTTATACACATATTCAGCAGGTGTGCTAACAAGGACAGAAAGTATCTTGCTCCTCAGGCAAGTGACATGAAATATGTTAAGTTTTCAGTCGACTTAGCCTCGACTTAGGCATGATTTACCTATAACATGAGGATACTAAAATGGGCCTAATTGATACTGCAGAGACGTCTGCAGCTTGTAAAGTGGTGGGTCACATTGGAGCAAAAGCCAGTGATGCGAATGCGGCGATGCAGCAGCATACTGCAGTTCTGTACAAGTGAGGCTAAACAAAGTGGGGGGCTGAGGCCCATTGCTTTTCGAAGTAGGGGGCTCCCCCACTGCTCCACCGCCACTGCATACTCATTATACATACGTATATGGGCACCTGACACAGGGATTTGTTTACATGCGTGTATGTATGTGTGTGCGCGCATACAGACGAGGACAGATGTGGTACACATACTAGATTGAGAAGATGGGACAACACGAATGTAAAGATCCCGTAAAACGCAGATAGAAATCACCCACCCACACACCTAGCAAATAGTAATCACCCACCTAGCAAATAGTAATTACACACCACTTTGAAAAGCAGTGGGCCTCAGCCCCCCACTTTCTTTAGTCTCACTTGTACAGAACTGCAGTATGCTGCTGCATCGCCGCATTCGCATCACTGGCATTTGCTCCAATGTGACCCACCACTTTACAAGCTGCCGACGTTTCTGATATGTCATACATAATACATAATACCATTCTCACATGCATGAATATGCTCTTACATTTATATATATATATATATATATATATATATATATATATATATATATATATATATATATTTTTTTTTTTTTTTTTTTTTTTCATACTATTCGCTATTTCCCGCGATAGCGAGGTAGCGTTAAGAACAGAGGACTGGGCCTTTGAGGGAATATCCTCACCTGGCCCTCTTCTCTGTTCCTTCTTTTGGAAAATTAAAAAAAAAAAAACAACGAGAGGGGAGGATTTCCAGCCCCCCGCTCCCTTCCCTTTTAGTCGCCTTCTACGACACGCAGGGAATACGTGGGAAGTATTCTTTCTCCCCTATCCCCAGGGAATAAATAAATAAATATATATATATATATATATATATATATATATATATATATATATATATATATATATTATACTTAATCGCTTTTTCCCGCGTCAGCGAGGTAGCGCAAGGAAACAGACGAAGAATGGCCCAACCACTCGTAAACATATATTGGAAAGGATCACAATTTAGTGCGTGATCAAGTACATTCCTATGAGTCCACAGGGGAAATGAAACAAGATAAGTTCCCAAGTGCACTTTCGTGTAATAATCACATCATCAGGGGAGATACAAAAAAGAAATATGTCAGTTGATATACAACGAAGAGACATAGCTAGGACGCCATTTGGCAAACCGACATTCGCTGGGAACCACTCACTTTCCTCTGACTGTGTTTTTGATTGTTGGTAAGGATATTCAGTGTATGTATATATCATGGTGAAATGCCTGAGGATTGATGGAATGCATGCTGCTCCCTCCCGCACCTGTATTACAAGCATCATGCTGCTCCCTCCCGCACCTGTATTACAAGCATCATGCTGCTCCCTCCCTCACCTGTATTACAAGCATCATAATGCTCCCTCCATCACCTGTATTACAAGCATCATGCTGCTCCCTCCCGCACCTGTATTACAAGCATCATGCTGCTCCCTCCCTCACCTGTATTACAAGCATCATGCTGCTCCCTCCCGCACCTGTATTACAAGCATCATGCTGCTCCCTCCCGCACCTGTATTACAAGCATCATGCTGCTCCCTCCCTCACCTGTATTACAAGCGTCATGCTGCTCCTTCCCTCACCTGTATTACAAGCATCATGCTGCTCCCTCCCTCACCTGTATTACAAGCGTCATGCTGCTCCCTCCCTCACCTGTATTACAAGCATCATGCTGCTCCCTCCCTCACCTGTATTACAAGCATCATGCTGCTCCCTCCCTCACCTGTATTACAAGCATCATGCTGCTCCCTCCCTCACCAGTATGGACAGGCTGCAGGCGAGGCATGGTGGCGGGAGACCTAATGACGGCTGAGCCCTTGTGCTTTGCATTCATGGCGGCCGCCAGCACCACCACCACCATGATCATGCTGTGTCCCTGGGTTTCCCATGTTGGCGCTCCTGTAGGTACAAGGTTGTGCTACAATCAGTGGCAGAAAAGTGATGTACACCTTTGGAGTAAGAAGTTGTAGTTTTTTTTTGTCCACTGAGGATGATCGAGCCTCATGGTCAAAAATGCCCCATCATGGCTCTCAATATATATATGTATATACGAATAAAGTGCATATGAACGCGCACCTTCATAGAACATAGAAACCTCCAACAGCTAGAATCGAACCCGGGACCCCTGTGCAAGAGGCAGGAATGCTATCCGCTAGCCTATGGGACTGTATAATAGTGAACAACTATTCGATATATATATATATATATATATATATATATATATATATATATATATATATATATATATATATATATATATATATATATATATATATATATTGAGATGGTTGTATAATGGCAAGGAAGACTATGGTTAGTGTTCGAACTGCACGTTTATTGAGTGTACCTGGTAAGTTCTATGGGAGACTAGTGATTGAGAAGATGAAGGCATGTACAGAGAATCGGATCGGGGACGAAGAGAGTGGTTTAAGGAGTGGTAGAGGATATGTAGATCAGATATTTACAGTAAGGCATGTGTGTGAGAAATACTTAGAAAAACAGAATGATTTTGATGTGGCATTCATGGATCTGGAGGACGCATATAAGAGGATGGATACAAATGCCTCGAGGAAGGTCTTACCAATATATGATCTGGGAGGAAAGCCACTTTAAGCAGTGCGAAGTTTTTATCAATAGTGAAAGGCATGTGCAACACTAGGAAGCGAGGAGGGTGAGTGTTTCCACGTGAAGGTCGGTGTGCGGCAGGGATGTGCGATGTCACCGCGGCTGTTTGTTTGTAGTTGGGGATGCTAGGAGGGGCAAATGCAGGGATCCTGGAGAGGGGCAAGTAAGTAGTCTGTAGGGGATGAGACGGCGTCAAGGAGTGAGTATGTTGTTCTTTGCTCATGGCAATATTAGTGGCTGATTCGACTGAGAAACAGCAGATGTTGGTGACTGAGTCTGGGAGAGCATGTGAGAGCAACTTGTGAGTAAATGTGAAGGAAAGCAAGATCTTTAGGTGGAGCTAGTCTGTTTGGAATGTGCATTGTGCTGGAAAAGAAAATTGGTGGAAGTGAAGTGTTTTAGATACCTGGGAGTGGACGTGGCGGCGAATGGCACCATGGAAGTGGAATTGAATCGTAGGATGGTGAGTGAGGAAGGGTTCTTCCCACTCCTGGCAGCATTAAGGAATGTGTGGAAAGTTAGTCTAGGAGTAGGAGAATGGGTATGTCTTATGGTATAGTTGCGCCACCGATGTGATATGGATGTGAGGCATGGGCTACATATGAGGATGTGCGAATAGTAGGTGTGTTTGAGAATAATATGTGGCGTGAGGAGGTTTGATCAAGTAACTAAGAAGAGGGTAAGAGAGATGTAGTAATAAGAACAATGTGGTTGAGAGAGCTGAAGAGGGTTAACTAGAATGGTTTGGACATATGGAGAAAATGAGTGAGGAGAGGTTGACAAGAGGATATGATGTGTCAGAAGTGCAGGGGACAAAGAGAAGGGGTAGACCAAGTTGGAGATGGAAGGATGGAGTGAAAAAGATTATGTGTAATTGGGACCAGATCATGCAGGAGAGTGAAAGGCGTGCACGGGGTAGAGAGAATTGGAATGATGTGATATACCGAGGCCGACGTGTTGTCAATGGACTGAACCAAGGTACGTGAAGCGGCCAGGGGAAACCACTGAAAGATCTGTAAGGCCTGGTTGTGGATAGGGAGCTGTGGTATAGGTGCATTACACATAACAGCTAGAGAATGGATGTGACGGAAAGAGAGAGAAAAAAGAAAAGGAAAGGAAGAGAGCCCGGCGGTCCCGGTTGTGATGTCGGAGGTCGAGATGAAGAAAGTGTATGTGGTCCTTCTTTGGCTGTTTCTGGCGCTACCTCACTCGGTCTCTAGCTGTCATGTGTAATGCACCGAATCCACAGCTCCCTTTCCTCACCCAGGCCCCACAGACCTTTCCATGGTTTACCCCAGACGCCCCACATGCCCTGGTTCAATCCAGTGACCACGTCACCCCGGTATACCACATCGTTCCAATTCATTCTATTCCTTGCACGCCTTTCACCCTCCTGTATGCTCAGGCTCCGATGGCTCAAAATCTTTTCCACTCCATCCTTCCACCTCCAATTTGATTTTCCGCTTCTCCTTGTTCCCTTCACCTCTGACACATATATCCTTTTTGTCAATCTTTCCCCACTCATTCTCTCCATGTGTCCAAACCATTTCAACATACCATCTTCTGCTCTCTCAACCACACTCTTTTTATTACCACACATCTCTCTTACCCTTTCATTACTTACTCGATCAAACCAACTCACACCATACATTGTCCTCGAACATTTCATTTCCAACACATCCACCCTCCTCCGTACAACCCTTTCTATAGCCCATACCACACAACCATATAACATTGTTGGAACCACTATTCCTTTTAACATACCCATTTTTGCTTTCCGAGATAACGTTCTCGCCTTTCACACATTCTTCAACGCTCCCAGTACCTTCGCTCCATTCCCCACCCTGTGACACTTCCTCTTCCAAGACTCCATCCGCTGCTAAGTCCACTCCCACATATCTAAAACACTTCACTTCCTCCAGTTTTTCTCCGTTGAAACGTACACCCCAATTGACTTGTCCCTCAACACCTCCTGAACCTAATAACCTTGCTCTTTACATTTTCTCTCAGTTTTCTTCAAAACACTAATGTCACTCCGCAACTCCCCGAAGTTTTCCTAGTAAATCAGTATTCTCTACATAGATACTCGCTATACTTCTCACGTTGAGAAACAGCATCATCCTGTTGTGACGCTGCACGGCAGGGTGTATTTATGCTGTATACATACTGTCTCGAAACTCACTTTATTCCATTCATCCACCCCTGCAGTATGAGAATACTGCTTTTCTTCCGTTGTGACAAATATCTTCGTTTATTTCATGTTGTAGCCTCTGTATGTTCTATCCCTACAACTTATGAAGAACTCTATTTACATCATGCTGGTTGAAAAACGTTTATGATTATGATTGTTATCAAATCACCCTTCACTCTTCTCTCCTTTATGGTGAGCAAACGTAAGACCTTTTTCCTTGTGCCTTAATTCTCATCTTTTCTGCCCATCACTGGACCGTTTTTGTAAGTTCTGTGTCTTTAAGGTAAAGTAACCAAACTTGAGAAGCATGTTCTGGTTTGGGCCTCTTGTAGAGATGGTGTGATCAGCTTGCTGAATATTCCCTTAAGTTCGACTGATATTAGCTAGTAGTTTGTCACTTAACTATTCTATATTTGACTATGGCGACAGGTTCGGGACGACAACTCCCAAATTCCTCTCACACACAGATTGCAGGAAGTTACTTCATGTTAGAGTAATGTTCATGTTTAGACCTTTGACATACATCTTCAGTATGTTTCATGTGTGTGTGGCCTGCTGGTCAAGGTCTATAATTCTATATGATCACACGTTTCTCGGTTGTTTTTATTAATCTATTTATGAATGTTAAAAAGTTATTTCGCTATTTATGGTTTATTTATGGTTTAGGGAACCGTTCTGATAAGAGCAATGTGGAAAAAATTATTGTTTCTTCTTTGTCTGGATACGAACTTAATTCTTTATATCAAACATTGTTTTACCAGATCACTTGAACGCAATTACAACATGGATGACATTGTTTTGTTTTGGTACAGAATTTTTGTGACTAGCGTCCAGTAACGAAATGATTTATGGGTCATAGATCTCACAGAGGGAAAGTTCAGAAATATGAATACTTTCATCATAAATAATATATATATTTGTGTCAGGTAAGAGATGCATAACTGAATTTTGAACTGAGACAGGGTCGTATCAAGGGGAAATAACGCCTATGGCAAGCACTGAAATTGTGCCCCTGGCTTGATTAAAAATGTACCTACAGTGGGTGTATATAAAAATTTATACAGTGTAATTATAAACTGTTGAAGAGTTAGGCCAAATTTGAATTTATATATACTCTTAAAGACTTAAAAGTTAAGGACTTATTTGATTAAAATTGTAACGTAGAAGCGGTAATGCAACGGATAGCTGCAAAATATTACTATAGTTGAAAAGTAGGCGAGTTTCTTTTTTATCTCACAAAACCAAACCGCTCAAAATGTCAGTCGGGTAACATATGTCAGAAAGTGAACCTGAGTGGCGCCCCTCTTCAAGTGGCGCCCAGGGCACCTGCCCTACCTGCCATACCCTAGATACGCCACTGTCACTGTTACCTTCAATTTTTGGTATTTTTCTCAGAAAATAAGATTACTTTTGAAAACTCATTATAAGAAGTGTTTTTCATGCTGAATATAAGTCTGGTGTTAGAATAACGTTTAGTCCTCTTAATAACACTCAATTAAGCTGTTAAATTAAGTCAGTTTTAGAATATTTCTGTTTTGCATCTTATTTACTGATTATGTATCAGTAACTGAGAGCATTATGATATATTTTCCATGATTATTACACGTATAGAAGTGTTTGAATATCTTATCTTTCAATTTTGAAACAGAGTTTTTTGAGCTGAAAAATACCATGAGCTCTTATCTACAATTTTTATTATTTTTCTGAAAAATAGATTTCCTGTAAAAATAATTATAAGAATTTCTCCTGATGAATACAAATCTGGTGTTAAATATCGTTTGGTCTTCTTAATGACATTCAATTAAACTGTTAAATGAAGTCAATTTTAAGATATTTTCTGTTCCTTTGCACAGTGTTTACTGAGTAAGTATTGGATACATACCCAGTAAATACGACTCAAAGGAACAGAAAATATTTCAAAAATCTTCATTTAACAGCTTAATTGAGTGTCATTAAGAGGACTAAACGTTATCTTAACACCAGATTTGTATTCAGCATTTTTGGTATTTTTTCTCAGAAACAAAAAACATATTTCCTTTCAAAACTCATTGTAAGATGTATCTTTTTTCAGATATGTTGAAACTTGCTGGAAAAGAATAATAGAAGTATTAAGATGTGTGAGAGTCTGCTGGTGCCAAGTGGCGCATCCCTGTTACACATCTCCAGATGATGCACAATGCACATCTCCAGATGGCTGGGGATAACTTAACCTTAATTTCTACACTCAAACGATGTATATCTATGTTGCTGATAAGGCTTTTCTGAATCTGTCATCAAAGCTAGATGCAGGCTTGCTGCAAAACTAGGGCCAGGCTCTTTTAGATAAGGTAAGGTTTTCAGTACACTGTATGTTTATATAGGCCTCCAGCAGTGCCTTGGTCAACACCTTTAGTGACTCGTTGTTCTTCCCTTGATCAGAGCTGTTGCTTCTCTTTGTCCAAGTATGGGATGTTGTAATCTTGACATTTACTTCTTTTGAAAAGTTGAATGATTTTAACTGGGCTCTGGTGTGACATGTGCCATTCTTTGCTTAGGTATATATTTTTTTTATTTCTTTCTCTTACTGAAGGGATGACCCTTTTACGGCTGCCCAGAAGACCACATTAGTTATTCCACTTTGTTGGACATTGTCAGATGTTGTCTTAGAGTCTATGAATACTGCTCAGTCACCTCTGTGATGGCTAGGCTATTGCTCTGTCTTTGTCATGGGGTCCATTCTCTGTTTAAAAATGGCCTTGCAGATTTCATCCACAAATATTCTCAGTGAACAGTTAGACCAATATCTTCAATAGAGTAATGTTCAAAACAGGAACATAGTTTGAATAAATGGTTGTAATCTTTATCCCTTTAGTATTTGCTTCATATTCAATTCAGTTGGTGTGATTATTTGTAAGTGCTTAAAGAAGGGGACTTCCGAACTCCTTTAGGACTCTCTTTTAACCTCTCTGTGATATTCAGTATTTTGAATTTCTTAAACCTCTCTGCATTTAAATTTTTTTCACTTTCCCTGACACTCACCATTCTCTCCTTTTTCCTCCTCTCTTCCAGAATGTGATTACTGTTTGTGTGTTACAGGGAGAGATTTTTACATTTGTGTTGCCCCATATATTAACCTTATATGTATCTACCTTGTTTTTACTCTTGTCTACACACACACACACACACACACACACACACACACACACACACACACACACACACCCTAGCCTATGCCGGATAATTATTTTATCGACCAGCCCCTAGGGGAGGATGAACAGCTGGGTTTGTTTGGATTAACTGCTGTGACCAGTATTTGAGCCTATGTGGGTTTGATCCTCGTCAATGTGCATGCTCAATGGTCAGAAATGCTAACTGCTACATAACCTAGATAGTCTGTAATTCTAGATATCTAAGAGAAAATTGAAATGGGAAAAGTATAGATATCCAGTTACATAGGTGTTATTTTTTTTTAATTTTGTAGAGAACACTGTGTCTAATATATAGAAATGGTAAGTTAGATTTTTGAGGAAAATGTTCACATGATTGTTTCTTAATTTTCCTTATGTCAGTTACCTGTCCATTCAGTTACTTGCAGTTTAAGAAAAGGTTATGCATGCAGAGTTAGCTTGGAAACAGTGTCAGTTTGATGAGAAATTGTGTACATGAAGAGATGTAGACTAATGTTTTTTTATTATTTCAGAGTGAGAAACATCTTTGGTATGAAGTTGAGAAGTTGTAACATTAAGATGTGGCAACTGATGTGTAGCTCTTCATCAAGGAATCTTGGAGTGGCAGACCCAGTTAACATTTTACAAACCAGCCATTTATGCCATCCATGCTTTACAAACTATACATGATAGTTACATAACCTGAGAGGTAATATGTGTACCAAAGAGAACTTTGCTTATTTTTGTTACATAATATGTATCAGCAGTCCTTTTTTGTTAATGGAAAATGAATGCTTGATTTGCCACAGTCTTATTTTATTCCTCATATACTTTTCGATATACTGTTATCAAGATATAGTTTTTCATTTTATCTATCTTCCATAACTTTTTTCATGGTGGATATACAGTATTATTAATAGATAATGAGGTAGAGGGAGTCTGATACTCGATTGATCAGGGCAGAGGGTTGTAAGCTCTAGAAATTTATTGACTCACTACAGTGCCTGCATTACCTGGTCAATTACAGGCCTCCAAACTTCCCCCTTGCTAGTGCTAATGTGTGTTAAACATTTCTTTTGCTAAAAGTATCCTCCATTTTACAACACTTGCCCAGAGGCACACAGTTTGTTAAATCTACTTTCTTCTGAATCAGGTATATTTTGTCCATGGCAGAGCTAGTCCTGGTCTTAGTAAGATTTAAGGTAGGTCTCTAAAAACTAGGCAACCCTATATTAGTTCAGAATTTATAGCTTCTTTTGCAAGGTATTTGCATTAGTGACTTATATCCTCACTTGCTTTAAAGTAAACTTTCATTGTGATGATGGATGTCTAGATTTAGTGGCTGCCAATTTTGACCTTACAACCAAAGCCCAGTATGATGATATTCCAACTACCCATAACCAAGATTGTTTTTTATGGCTTTTATTGTATGGATTGGGTCAGAGGTTAGATTTGTGAGCAGTTCTTTTCACAGTGCTATCAGTGTTTTCTCCTATTGTGAGGTTATATAGTAACCTATGGGTGGGAACAACTAGGCCCACCTTTGGTTCATAAATGTGTCTTTGGCATGAATTCCTTTTGGGAGTGACGGAGCCCCCATTCCCACCATGACAACAGACAACACAACACACTTGAACTTGAGCCATCAGTTGTATTTGCATTGATTATCGTGATTGGAATAATTTGATTAATGAGATGTTATTTAAAAACCTTTGTACAATTTAGATTTAAGAACAAAGTTATCGGAGGTATTTTATTTACGTGATACTGTTTTGTTAGTTGAATTGGAGGAGGCATTGGATGGAATGGTGGAATGGTATGGTGTCTATTTGATTCATGTCGGACTAGTTTACTGAAAAGTAAATACAAGTAAAACTAAGGTTCTGACTTTTAAAAGAATTAGAATGCTAGTTTGAATTGTGAAGAACTGAAAGTTGTTGATGAGGTTAGTTATCTTACTATGAAAATCAGTAAGGGTGGCAGTGAGATAGCTAATGCTCGGAGTAGAGTCTCACAAAAGAGAATAATTTGAGCTGTACTTTACTGAAAGCTTTAGTAACTGGAAAGAATTTTGCATTTACTGAGCAAGAAGTTTTCATGAAAGATTGTGCATCAGAGATCTTAGATGTGAAACCCATGTTTTTATAGACCAGGACAGGTGAAAAATCAAACAACAGAGATGGAAAACTTGTGTAGTTAGCTGGAATTAACTAGATAGAATTAAAGAATGATTATGTGGGAAGGATAGCATGTGGCAAGCTGGTTAGAAAAGTACATAGCAGTAAAACCAAAGGTACAAAACGAGGTTGACAGATGAAGATGTCACATTTATCTCATGTGACAAATCAGCATCATATGCAAAGTAATATGGTTAGAAGTACGAAATGGTAATGTGGAGGTTCATGTCTCCTTATAACACATAGGAAATGGCTTGAGAATGTGTACAAATGGACTGAGTGACTAGAGGCAACTGACCTATTTTGTGTGAGTGAAAATGGAATTAAAAGTGGTAGATGGATGTATGTTGCAATTAGAGTAAATTGTTTGCTATATGTTTCCATTGAATATTGAGTCTCTTTATGGATGTAATAGAACTGAGAGAAACTTTCTGCAGCTGCATTATTAGCATGGCTATATTCACCAGATTAGTTGTGTTTTAGTTGGAAATATTTTTTACCAAATATTCTTAGATTTTGAAAAGAATTAATTTTTGGTCTTTCTGAATATCTTTTGATGACTAGGAAAGTGTACCTGTGTATTCCAACTGTGAGCATCCTGTGGCGTGCATGACTATTTGACATATCTTCCCATGAAAAGTATAAGAAGCGACATGATATCTGTGTGTGGTACAGCATAATGAGCAAAACCTGTGAAGATAATGAGGTAAGTAAATGAGAAATACATATAATTCTCTATTTACAACATAAAGATTATGAATGTATTATTTTATACATCATATTTATTTAGATTGTTACATATGTACATCATGCTATATTTTTTGGAAAATGTTTATTAAGAGAATCCAGAAATATTATCAAAATGACAGTTGCTTGTATATTTGTGTGAGAGAGTACCTGTTAAGATGTCCATGAAATTTAGAAAACCAACAATGCCCAAGGTTTTTGATCAACCTCTTCCTGATGCTACCTTGCAAATGTGGGAAATGGCAGTCAAGGATGGAAAAAAATATATGACAGCTAGAGAATGGATATGAGCAAATATTGAGGTAAGTTGCTAGAATCAGTGAAATGTTTTTTTCCAAGGATGTAATGATAATAATAATGATAATATAGGAATATATATATATAAATATAAATATATAATCCCTGGGGATAGGGGATTAAGAATACTTCCCACGTATTCCCTGCGTGTCGTAGAAGGCGACTAAAAGGGGAGGGAGCGGGGGGCTGGAAATCCTCCCCTCTCGTTTTTTTTTTTTTTAATTTTCCAAAAGAAGGAACAGAGAATTGGGCCAGGTGAGGGTATTCCCTCAAAGGCCCAGTCCTCTGTTCTTAATGCTACCTCGCTAACGCGGGAAATGGTGAATAGTTTAAAAGAAAAGAAAAAGAAAAATATATATATATATATATATATATATATATATATATATATATATATATATATATTCTTTTCTTTCTTTTAAACTATTCGCCATTTCCCGCGTTAGCGAGGTAGCGCTAAGAACAGAGGACTGGGCCTTTTTTGGAATATCCTCAACTGGCCCCCTCTGTTCCTTCTTTTGGAAAATTTAAAAAAAAAAACGAGAGGGGAGGATTTCCAGCCCCCCGCTCCCTCCCCTTTTAGTCGCCTTCTACGACACGCAGGGAATACGTGGGAAGTATTCTTAATCCCCTATCCCCAGGGATATATATATATATATATATATATATATATATGTACAAAGGCAAAGGGGATAAGAGTGAGTGCTCAAATTACAGAGGTATAAGTTTGTTGAGTATTCCTGGCAAATTATATGGGAGGGTATTGATTGAGAGGGTGAAGGCATGTACAGAGCATCAGATTGGGGAAGAGCAGTGTGGTTTCAGAAGTGGTAGAGGATGTGTGGATCAGGTGTTTGCTTTGAAGAATGTATGTGAGAAATACTTAGAAAAGCAAATGGATTTGTATGTGGCATTTATGGATCTGGAGAAGGCATATGATAGAGTTGATAGAGATGCTCAGTGGAAGGTATTAAGAATATATGGTGTGGGAGGCAAGTTGTTAGAAGCAGTGAAAAGTTTTTATCGAGGATGTAAGGCATGTGTACGTGTAGGAAGAGAGGAAAGTGATTGGTTCTCAGTGAATGTAGGTTTGCGGCAGGGGTGTGTGATGTCTCCATGGTTGTTTAATTTGTTTATGGATGGGGTTGTTAGGGAGGTAAATGCAAGAGTTTTGGAAAGAGGGGCAAGTATGAAGTCTGTTGGGGATGAGAGAGCTTGGGAAGTGAGTCAGTTGTTGTTCGTTGATGATACAGCACTGGTGGCTGATTCATGTGAGAAACTGCAGAAGCTGGTGACTGAGTTTGGTAAAGTGTGTGAAAGAAGAAAGTTAAGAGTAAATGTGAATAAGAGCAAGGTTATTAGGTACAGTAGGGTTGAGGGTCAAGTCAATTGGGAGGTGAGTTTGAATGGAGAAAAACTGGAGGAAGTGAAGTGTTTTAGATATCTGGGAGTGGATCTGGCAGCGGATGGAAACATGGAAGCGGAAGTGGATCATAGGGTGGGGGAGGGGGCGAAAATTCTGGGAGCCTTGAAGAATGTGTGGAAGTCGAGAACATTATCTCGGAAAGCATAAATGGGTATGTTTGAAGGAATAGTGGTTCCAACAATGTTGTATGGTTGCGAGGCGTGGACTATGGATAGAGTTGTGCGCAGGAGGATGGATGTGCTGGAAATGAGATGTTTGAGGACAATGTGTGGTGTGAGGTGGTTTGATCGAGTAAGTAACGTAAGGGTAAGAGAGATGTGTGGAAATAAAAAGAGCGTGGTTGAGAGAGCAGAAGAGGGTGTTTTGAAATGGTTTGGTCACATGGAGAGAATGAGTGAGGAAAGATTGACCAAGAGGATATATGTGTCGGAGGTGGAGGGTACGAGGAGAAGAGGGAGACCAAATTGGAGGTGGAAAGATGGAGTGAAAAAGATTTTGTGTGATCGGGGCCTGAACATGCAGGAGGGTGAAAGGAGGGCAAGGAATAGAGTGAATTGGAACGATGTGGTATACCGGGGTTGACGTGCTGTCAGTGGATTGAATCAAGGCATGTGAAGCGTCTGGGGTAAACCATGGAAAGCTGTGTAGGTATGTATATTTGTGTGTGTGGACGTATGTATATACATGTGTATGGGGGTGGGTTGGGCCATTTCTTTCGTCTGTTTCCTTGCGCTACCTCGCAAACGCGGGAGACAGCGACAAAGCAAAAAAAAAAAAAAAAAAAAATATATATATATATATATATATATATATATATATATATATATATATATATATATATATATGGGAAAAGAATACTTCCCACGTATTCCCTGTGTGTCGGAGAAGGCGACTAAAAGGGGAGGGAGTGGGGGGCTGGAAATCCTCCCCTCCTGTTTGTAATTTTCCAAAAGAAGGAACGGAGAGGTGGGCCAAGTGAGGATATACCCTCTAAGGCTCACTCCTTTGTTCTTAATGCTACCTCGCTAACGCGGGATAAGTGAATACTTATGAAAAAAAAATTACATGCGTGCTTGCCATTTTCCACGTGAGGTAGCATCAAGAACAGATGACAGAGCCTTAGAGTGAAATTTCCTTTCTTGGCTCTCTGATTTGTTCGTTCTTTTGGAAAGAAATGCAGGAAGGGAGGATTTCCAGCCACCTACTCTCACCCCTCCTAGTCGCTCTCTACGACACACATGGAATGTGTGGGCAGCATTCTTTCTCCCCTAACCGGTGGACATGGCCAGTTTCCTGAGTGCTGCTTGGGCCTTATAAGGATAGAAGGGATTCCTTGGGTAGGAAGGTAAGATAAAGTATGCACACCGTCATATATCTTTTATACATGATACCATGTCCTGCCACAGTGAAGTAGCATCAGTTTGCTTAGTAAGATGCAAATATAGTCAGTTTTATCCTTGCAAACAAACAGCATTTGTTTGTGTTTAGTATACACAAAAGGATCAGTTTATCTTTTTTAGAAGAAGTTAGATTGAATGATTACAAGAAATGAAAATCAAGAAGAAAAATCATGATGATGAAATTTCTCAAAGGGCTGAGATGTTATTCATTGTTTTGTTTTCCCCACACGTTACCGTATTAGATATTGTTCACTAGCTGACTCGGTTAATAGTCTTGATGTTTGTTCCAATCGATGATGTTAGATGCATATAAAAGTTATACACTAGCAACCCTCATTCCAGCTTGTTACTTTTGAAGTGTGTACTTAGAACACCCAAACTCTGAGTTGTCCAAAGTAACATGGACATAACAAAGTACACTAACAGGGCAGTGTCAATGAAAAGGATGTCAGTGACAAATGTGTTGTAAGCATATGCAATGTAAATAGCACAGCGTGCAGCCTCTGCCACAGGTGCCCACCTCCATCTGTCATACATGGCAGAGAGCACACCCACAGACATGAAAATAAAGGCCAGGAATCTGAGGACAGTTGGCCATGAAGCTGCCTGAAAGTAGAGATAACATTAATTTTTTGACATAATTGTTGGCAACAACTGTTGTTAGTAATAATAAAATTATTTACCCTTTAGGTTTGCAGACTATCACCCTGAATTTTTATGTTACCTAGTTCAAGAACTATGGTCATCATAAGATGAAATGTGCTTGACAAGGGTAACATAATGTTGATCCATTTATCATAATGTTGTAAGGGTCTGTAATTACCTATTTATGATTATCTATTTGTACTGTACGGAGAGGGAATTCTACATTCCAGAGGCCTTATCTCTTGAACATTCTCCACTATCATGCAAACTTTTTGAATTTGTGCATGCTGTCTATTTATATCTCGGATGCCTGTTCCAACTGGAACTCCCTCAAGGGGATGGCCACAGCAATAGTCTTTATAACTAGTGGACTCCAGTGCCGGTTCTTAGCCTTAATGCCTCACCATTAACAGGCCACTGGCATGCTTTCTGCATTAACCATCTCTTCAGACATTAAGTTCCCTTCAGCCATCACTCTTATAACACAAAATTATTTCTTTACATTCTCTTTACAAGTTTTGTACTTAATTTCATGTTAGGTCCAGGTCCTTTAGTTTCTCTGTCCCCACATCTCTCAATGAACTGTTTGCTGCCCACATCATTTATCTTTTTAAAACTTAAAGGCTCTTTTTTTTCTTCCAATGTGGATGAATTTAAAGCCTCTACCTTTCCTTGTAACTTTATTGATTCTGGTTTGAACTGTGTTGCCTTCTCTGGACCTTCTCTATGTGCTCTATCTGCTTTTTTAGGTGTGGTTACCAAACTTGAGAAGCATATTCTGGTTTTGGCTTTATGTAGGATATGAAATGTGCTAACTGTTTCCTTATCCGTAAACTTGAAAGGTGTTTTGATATTTGCCAGAACATAGATTGTTTCCCTAATGATTCTCCTAAAATGGGACTCTGGTGGAAGGTTATGGATGATATTGACTCCCTAGTCCTTCACACAAACAATCCTGTTTCTTAATTCCAGCCAGGTGATATCATATTGAGGTTTGGCTCATCTTAATACTTTACGTTTGCTTGGTTAGAATTTCATCACCTACATTTCAGTCCAACTTTGGAGTCTGTTTGGGTTCTCTTATAAGCTGATGTAGACCTCCTTGCTTTTCACTTTCATCAGGATCTTTGCATCATCTGCAAACATTCAGGTAGGATTCTATACCTTGAGGCAAGTCTTTGATGGTAATCAAGAAAAGTAATGATCCCAGAACCAAATCCTGTGGCACTCTGCTCAACCCATTTGGAAAGACTCCTTTAACATTCGTGCTTTGTTCTCTTCCACTGGGTTAATCTTTTAAGTGTCATTTATATTTGTGATGCTGTCATGTCCATGTTCGAGTAAGACTAATGTTTAACTCCTGAATATCCCCTTAAATTATCCTTTCCAACCCTCCAATCATAATTGTGAAGTAGTTAAAAAAGTATTTAACCTTAACCTTACAGTGTTAAGATATTCTGGATAACAATTGAAAAAAGTACATAAAAGTGTATATCATTTATTACTTTCACTTCAACAATGTGTTGAAGTTTTGTAGATCTTTTTGGCTCGTACTTAAGAGTGCAAGATTAAGGGCTTAAAGTCAAATGGGTTGGCACTGCATGTTTTATCATCTATTTCACCAACACCTAAATGTTGATTACTGGTTATTTTATGTTTTATTCATTACAATAGATCTGTAATTGCTATAATCAATGCAATTCACTGATCAGTTTTTTGTAACAGCAAAACTATAAAAGTTTGTAAGATTACTAGCTGCAACAGTTAGACACAGTACTGTCACTATCAGGCAGATGCTGGCAGCATTGCCTCCACTTTTGCTAGTTTAAGTTTGTACATTGTGAAGAGGAGGAGCAACTTACTGTGTACTTGGCAGCTAGCAGCTGCTGAGCCATTAGTGCCAGAAGCAGATGAGAGTAGACATACACCACCTGCCACATGGGTAGCTGTGGGTTGTATTTGATTCTGGGAGCCTTAACATTTTGAAAGCTGCTTGGGTCCCCAAGGCGGGGTGCCCCAGGAGACCAACCAGGCCCGTAAAATAGGGCCTTCAGAGAATCTCCCCAGGTGCTCATGTTTCTTACCTTGCTGTACAGCATACCAAAATAGAAGAACTGTGGGAGAATTATCTGTATAAGCAGCTTTGTAACTTGCAAAGGCATAAGATTTACAGAATATAAGCTAACCTTATGATGAGGGTGATTAAGAGATTAGAGGATGGTCTTTAAAAGACAAGTTATTGCAACTATGATGTCAGTTTAGGCCATGAACTAACAGAAAAGTGCATAAAAGAGAAAAGTGAAGGGCATCATTAAGCATGCAGTATATTGAAACTGAATTTCTGTGTATCTACAGTATCTCTTCATTATCATTATTCCATTCTCTATTTGATAAGTTGGATCAGGTACTTAACAGCCTCGAGATATCACATGCCCACACCCTCGACCCATGCCCAGTGTTTTAAGGTGAAATGTTGACTCCACAGTTATAAAAGTGCTTCTTACTATTTTGCATTACACCCCAAATATGACTCACCAGGTGTGTCAAAATGCTCAAGAATTTTTGTTCTGGAGTAATATATTATTGAGGATGAAATTGAACTTTGGATATACCTACACTTTTTACTAATATATAGTACACAAGAAGACAGAAGAGACAGAGCTATTGTGTTTCATGAAGCTTGCTTATTGGGAGCAAGAGTTACAATGGAAGTGTATTGCTTCACTGATCTTATTCCTGAAAAGTTTGTACATGACTGTATCTTAGGCATTTTTTATGCCAGACAGCGTAAAGGCCTGGCTGCATTCTTCAATTGGGAGAACTCTAAATTGCTACAGTTTTGTTCGTGTAGGATTCAGAATATTGCAAAGAATTTATAATATGCATACAGGAGTTTCGAGACAATGTGAGTGGCAGTTTATTTTGGATGATAGTCCAGAGCCTTGTACGAATTTAAGCAAGGAAGAGATAGTTTTACGTGTTAGAGTGCTGAGATTGTAAGATACTGCACCAAGTGTGATTGGATTAAGGATATGCTTCACTTTGTTGGATGTCCTGCATCACCTTCTAAAATGGGTAGGGGCATGTAAAGATTTGAAATGAGGCTACAACATTAGAGATGGATATTTTGCTTGAAATCAAATTAAGCTAATAATTTTTTGTTGAGATTTCATGTTAAAGTGATATGTAAAGCCCTCAAAGGAATATATATATATACAAAGTATTTCTTGTTTCATACTTTAAATATTGTGTCAGCTGTAATGTTTATTGGAACAAAATAGATCTGTCTACTTCTCTTGAAATGAACATAAATTGTAATAATTGTTATTACAAGAATATTGATATGATATAATGGTACAGTAACTGACCTCATGCCATAGAACATTGTGGGTTTGGGGTTGCTCGGTGAGACCATACACGATCTCTACATTCTCCCTTTCTGGCTCAAAGGTGCCAAAGATGCAGTCCCAGATGATGAAGACACTGGCATAGTTCTTGTCGAGGCACCACTTGTTTGCTCCTTGGGAAACATATATCAGTAAAACTGATTATTTGTTAATCCTGTCCCAGACTTATGTACCAACCATTATGTACTGACTTGCTCTGTGTCCTCCCAAACTTGGTTGCAGTGTGTCTTTTGAGAGATTAATTTGCAAGTTTTTTAGATTTTCTTTGTCAAGTTGAGTTCATAAGGATGATATGGGAATATAAGTAAGATACAGTAGTTTATGCAATGGTTTCACCATCAGTTCCCACCTTGGATGAGCATAGGATCAAATAATAGCATTTCACAGCATTACTAGTGGACAAGAGTGGTTCTACATGGCAGGAGCTAGGGTGGCAAAGCCCTCACATGTAACAAATATCATTAGATACAGTTGCTGATTCATAGTTACAGAATTAACAGTATTGGAAGTAGAATGGAAAGCCTTTTATATCCACATTTTTTGAAGTATATTTTTTTCATACTTGTTTGCTATATCCCCTATTAGCAAGGTAGTGCCAGGAACTGACAAAGGAAAGGGCTTCTTTCACACACATCCATTCTCTGTCATGGATGTCAAATGTTTCATAAAACTGTGCCAGAACTAGTATTGATCTTTAGCAAGACTTTCAGAATATTTGTATACCCCTACCAAAGCATGAGCATAGCAGTTACTCATGGAAATACACTTACCATGATGGACTCGGTGGTAGGATGGTGTCATGAAGACCCAGCCTATTGGTCCAAGGGTGCCAACAAAATCGGTGTGGACCCAAAACTGGAACAAGTAGTTGAAGGCAACATGGACAGTAACGGTTGGCAGTGGGAAGCCTAGAAGTGCCAGGGGCTGGTAGAAGCCAAAATGAGCTGCACGTTGCAGTATTGACAGTCGCAGTGACGTGGCCAAGTTAAAGTCTTCGGATGAATGGTGGAGCTGGTGTACTGCCCACAAGATATTCAGTTCTGATTGTGTGAAGAGCAAGATAGTATTTACACAAGGTGCTTGGAATATATTCTTGGTGAAGATTGTTCTTTCTTATGAGACAGAATGAAGTGTATACCTAACTTCATTTGTCCTGACTTTAAATTCCTCGTCATGATTGATTACCAGTCAAAATACTGCTCTAAGAAGCTTGATGAATTTAGAGCTTGGGCATATTGATTGGAGCTTTGAATTTTTCTGTGAAGCCTTGGCTGTATGGAAGACTCAAAGGCTTATTGATTGTACACAGATAACCAGGTCATGAAGATAAATTTGAATAGCCCAACACTGGATTGAACCCAGACTGTATTTGTCACCTGATAGATTTCTAGATGCTTGCACTATCTGAACTTGGCTTGTATTTCGACAAATTGACCTGTGTAACCAGTACCTTATACATTACTTAATGCTGTACCAACCATGGTTAGCTCGATGGATCCAGTAGTAACAGAAATCAACGAAGATGAAAGCACCAAACCATGTGTATGGAGAGTCCCATGGTAGGTCCCACAGTCTGTACTGGTAGAGCCAGTTGTAGCCCAGCAAAACCACCCATGATGATAGGAATCTGCAAAGAGAACCACCATATTCAGCTTTATATTAAATACTAACAGGATATTACTGATTCATGCATTTTTTACCGTAAAGAATTTCATTCATTCTGTGACATACAGATTAATATTACAACTGTCCTTCAACATCCGCTGTGTTCTCCCTCTCATCTTCCTTCCTTCATGTTCCCAACCCCATCCTTCTTCCCTCGTACACTCTCCTCACCCAGTAGCCTCATGAAGGATTCCTAGTCCCATAGAGGAGAAGGCCTCGTTGAGTCTTGTTGGTCTTCCCACCAGATAATGTATAATGGATTCCAGCGTAATTAGGAATGTCATCACTGGAACTGCCTGAAACAGATCATTCTTCAGCTGTATATATCAATTACATTACAGTGTGTTAAAAGCATTACATTCTTTATGTCACAGACGAAAGACCCATATGAGGCCAGTCCTTGAATATTAGAATGGGTGAACATTGGAAAGTAGAGAAAAGAAACAGGATTATGTCGTATCTGTTATGGAAGACATTAGTCTGTAATGAATTCCAAAGCTTGGCACTGTTAAAGAAACGTGTGAAGGTCTAGAGGAGGGCAACAATTATGGTACTAGAATTAAGAGAGTCTAGTTACTATGTGAGGTTAGAAACCTTAAACTTGTTCTCCATGTTCTGAACCACTCTAACAGTGTCAGTTAAAAGCATTTCCATGAAAGATGCACAGATGCACAGAGACTATAACATGAAATTAAGCAAGAAGCTTCTTAGAAGTAAAGAAGTATTTGTGTGGCATGGGTAGTGGTTGAATAGAACAACACAGATGATGAAACTGCAAAACTTTGGTAGTATACAAAAGTCTAAAGAACTTGTATGACAGTAGGAAAATTTAGATGGGGTTCCACCAGCATACATCTCACCACACTGGACACACAAGTTAGGTACAAAATAAGAACAGTATTTACAATGGTTTAGAGTAGAGTTGCCACCACTGGTCACTTTGTAATGATGTGTTGCAGTAGCATGCTGTGTAGTAGTACTACGTGGTCTGGCTAATGGCAGCAGCACACAACCAGCCAATTTTTGGGCTTAGAAACAGTAATATCTATAGATGAGGGGAAGAGAACCACTCCTGCATAAGGCAAATAGGTCAAGTTTTAAGCTCAGAATGGGAAACTTCATTGGTTTGATTGATTGGGACTTGACAGCCAAGTATGTAGAACTAGGACTTACCAGATGTAAGAGAAGGTCTCCATACAATAACCAGATCACTCCTTTATATAATGATCCGATTGGCCGTTCAGAAGAGAAGTGTTCACGGCATCTGTACAGGGCTCCCAATTTGTAAGAGGCAGACTTGAACATTTGTAATGTTTGGTTTCCAAGAGTGGTTAGATGTTATGGTGATACCAAGTACATGTATTGAGTAATGAAATTAAAAAGCAACCGCTGGAAATATGTTTTTGAGAAGCATAAAAGAGAGAGATTTTAGAGACATAGAATACAGTCAACAGAACCGAAGACCTCATCTCTCACCATGTAGAAGTCGAAATTTACTTAATGTTCATTTCATAGGAGATGCTACACCTTGAATCACCCTATTAATCTAGTGAACAGAGTGTAAGGAATTGCATTAGTCCCACTCTTTAAGTCAGAACCCGGCTGTAGACATTACTGAACTTATTAGCCGGGGGTACCCAACCATTGACTAACTGTTCAGCATGTACGTTAGTGTAGAATTCAAAGAATAATGTGCCAACATTTGCGGTGTCTTGGTGCGTTATGTTATATTGAACGATGGAAGTGAGAATCTTGATGCATTTAACTTAATCTAACTTTCGAGGCAGAGCTAAGATAGACTTTTACGCTTTTACCTTCAGGATGAAGTACTCTGCCTTACATGATATATGTATATATATATATATATATATATATATATATATATATATATATATATATATATATATATATTATATATATATATAATATATATATATACAAAGGCAAAGGGGATAAGAGTGAGTGCTCAAATTACAGAGGTATAAGTTTGCTGAGTATTCCTGGGAAATTATATGGGAGGGTATTGATTGAGAGGGTGAAGGCATGTACAGAGCATCAGATTGGGGATGAGCAGTGCGGTTTCAGAAGTGGTAGAGGATTTGTGGATCAGGTGTTTGCTTTGAAGAATGTATGTGAGAAATACTTAGAAAAGCAAATGGATTTGTATGTAGCATTTATGGATCTGGAGAAGGCATATGATAGAGTTGATAGAGATGCTCTGTGGAAGGTATTAAGAATATATGGTGTGGGAGGCAAGTTGTTAGAAGCAGTGAAAAGTTTTTATCGAGGATGTAAGGCATGTGTACGTGTAGGAAGAGAGGAAAGTGATTGGTTCTCAGTGAATGTAGGTTTGCGGCAGGGGTGTGTGATGTCTCCATGGTTGTTTAATTTGTTTATGGATGGGGTTGTTAGGGAGGTAAATGCAAGAGTCCTGGAAAGAGGGGCAAGTATGAAGTCTGTTGGGGATGAGAGAGCTTGGGAAGTGAGTCAGTTGTTGTTCGCTGATGATACAGCGCTGGTGGCTGATTCATGTGAGAAACTGCAGAAGCTGGTGACTGAGTTTGGTAAAGTGTGTGGAAGAAGAAAGTTAAGAGTAAATGTGAATAAGAGCAAGGTTATTAGGTACAGTAGGGTTGAGGGTCAAGTCAATTGGGAGGTGAGTTTGAATGGAGAAAAACTGGAGGAAGTGAAGTGTTTTAGATATCTGGGAGTGGATCTGTCAGCGGATGGAACCATGGAAGCGGAAGTGGATCATAGGGTGGGGGAGGGGGCGAAAATTTTGGGAGCCTTGAAAAATGTGTGGAAGTCGAGAACATTATCTCGGAAAGCAAAAATGGGTATGTTTGAAGGAATAGTGGTTCCAACAATGTTGTATGGTTGCGAGGCGTGGGCTATGGATAGAGTTGTGCGCAGGAGGATGGATGTGCTGGAAATGAGATGTTTGAGGACAATGTGTGGTGTGAGGTGGTTTGATCGAGTAAGTAACGTAAGGGTAAGAGAGATGTGTGGAAATAAAAAGAGCGTGGTTGAGAGAGCAGAAGAGGGTGTTTTGAAATGGTTTGGGCACATGGAGAGAATGAGTGAGGAAAGATTGACCAAGAGGATATATGTGTCGGAGGTGGAGGGAACGAGGAGAAGAGGGAGACCAAATTGGAGGTGGAAAGATGGAGTGAAAAAGATTTTGTGTGATCGGGGCCTGAACATGCAGGAGGGTGAAAGGAGGGCAAGGAATAGAGTGAATTGGAGCGATGTGGTATACAGGGGTTGACGTGCTGTCAGTGGAGTGAATCAAGGCATGTGAAGCGTCTGGGGTAAACCATGGAAAGCTGTGTAGGTATGTATATTTGCGTGTGTGGACGTGTGTATGTACATGTGTATGGGGGGGGGTTGGGCCATTTCTTTCGTCTGTTTCCTTGCGCTACCTCGCAAACGCGGGAGACAGCGACAAAGTATAAAAAAAAAAAAAAAAAAAAATATATATATATATATATATATATATATATATATATTACGTAGCCGGGGTACCCAACGACGATAGCGCTCTGTTAAATATTTCATCAACGAAAAGGAAACCTATGTTCTGTACAATCGAACTAGGAATGCCTTGTTTCTTCTTTGATAAACGAATGAAACATGTGTAGTGTGATTGGTCAGTGCTTCGTCTGTAATGATGTGATTGTACATGGCGTTCTCAGCCGTGGTAATTGGCCAACACCACCCCCCGTTTGAATGGTAGATATCATCATTAAAGTGGGCGTTTTTTTTTTTTTATGGCTAGGGGTGATAGACGTGTGATCCCCTTATTACTACTATGTATTCATCTGTGTCTATATGCTGTATCTTAGTAATATTCACAGCTGAAACCATGGGTATAAACTTGATAAAAAGAAAAGAAATTAATGTGCGTGGATTGCTTACCCCTGAATGTTTTTATATGGTAAAAAATTTTTCCACGTATTTTTTGTAGTAGCCATCTTCCCCCTCCCCATACACACACACACACACACACACACAGAAAATACACTTATGACCCCAGGGTGAGACTGGTTATCACGATGTCCGGTTGGTAGGTACCATCAGTAAGTTGTACGGCCTGTGATGCGGTGTTGTGTACATAAGTCTATCCCCATTATTTGAACACGTTATCAGGATCACCGTCCCGGTCATGCATGACTGCATGTAGCATTATTTGCTTCTCATCGCTCAGTCCCCCTGGCAAGGTTAGTCTCCCTCGACCCGTCCTTCCCTTCCCATTAGAAGTGCTCGAGAAAAACCCAAACAAAATTGAATTTCATTTTGAAGCAGGTGCGTGCGTGCGTGCGTCCGCCTTCTGCCTCCACTGCAGTCTGTGCATGTCTGCGTGTTATTTTTCTTTTATCCGTGTACACGATAACCTTCTGCCGTGTTCCCCTGACGTGAACAGTGTGATATGAATATCTGGATATTAATATTAACACTTAATAACCCTATCTATACCTGTTGTAGGATATAACCACTAACTAGATGTTTGGCTTTTGGGTAAAGATTTAAGTGGGGAAGAGATGAAAAGACCCTCTCTTGAACATGGCTGTCTCTCCATGATTTTAAGAGTTGAAATGGAAAAGAATTAATGACAGAAAGTTAAGTACGACGGTACGACGCTTTGGTATAACGAGGTGATCTTTTTCTGAACTATTTCCCAGTAATGTATCATACATTTGATTATCAGTACGATTGTATGCTACACAAAAGTAAGAATAAGCAGACTAGTAGACTGAAAAGTACTTGTAGGTAAATCATTTTGGATTTTCAAGAAGATGTAAGATGATATCAGTTACCTCGTTGATATAGTTGGGCACGTCTTCCTGGTGGCGAAAAGTGGTGGTGTTGGGCCCCACCAGGTAGAATAGGCTACCCACCCGCTGTGCCATGGACGCCATAGTCTTTGGATGAGGGACGGACTGACTGGCTGTAGTAGTAGTGACTGTCACAGTGGGTGGATGAGAGCAGCTGGCTGTGAACTGGCTGTGTAGTAGTGACTGTCACCACAGGTGGATTGAGAGCAGCCTAACCTATCCGGCAGTAACGTAGACCATCTGATGTATCGTCGTTATCCAGTTAGTAATCCTATATATTTACTCTGGTCGTGTTTGCAAGTCTGTAATTTAGAGAACATTTTTATACATCTTAAGTAATCCTGTATATGAATACAAATAGTTGCATACGGAACACATAATGTACATGAATGAATTGAAGTTGGATCGTTTTTTACCTTTTTTGATATATGGGTGTAGTGCGGAAAAGTTTTGGATCCATGAGAAAATATTCTGCAAAAGATATGGATTCTCTGTGGTCACATCTTTAGTCTCCCTAGGGGCTCAAAAATTGAAAAAGGTATTAAAACGCGCATTTATAGAAAAATATAAAGCTGAAAATATGTATATATTTTAATTGAGGTAAGGTTAGTTTTATAGAAACACATTCAAAGTATTTCAGAAATCTGCAAGTAATTGAACAACTTCAGCCCCCCTTCCCTCCAAGGAAATTGAAACTAAAGCATTTTTTACTAAAAAATACCAATTTCAAAAAATCGAAAAAAATCTATTTGCAGTATTTTTCAGCTATAGTTGAACTAACAATGATGAATGTAATTGAAGTATATATGAACAGCATTAGATTGAAATGACAACTCATTCTTCATTACAGGGGAAAAAAAAAAAGGTACAAGCAGAAGCAAGCGCATTTGGCAGCGTGATCCAGTAAACCATACTAGTGGAGGCCGGGGCTTGGCGGACCGTACGCACTCTTCTCAAACTTCACTCAAAATTTCCAGTGAAGCACTGGTAAGTCTGCAGCATATGGACGTATACCAACATACATATATTAGCATTAGTACACATAAACTCGCATTGTTGTAAATAAACATTTCTGCGACAGACTTGTATACGTTAAGAATGCGTATACGACGCATGTGATCACTACTTATTTCTGATGTATACATTCACGTAAATAAGAGAGAATCTAAGGACGACCAGCACGGGGCATGTGGTGTATCCCACCTGTATAATGCCGAGTCCAGATGATGGCAACTTGGGCAGTGTGGTTGGTTGGGTCGGTCACTGGAGTTGGACTGACCCATCGCTGGCCTGGCTGGCTGGCTTGCTGGCTCAATTTTCCAAGGTCCTTTTTTTTTTTTCCATTCGTACGCGTCTTTTTTTTTTTTTTTATTTTAAGCATTTGTACTATATCCACTTATGGAGTCTGTCTATTACGTGATGTTTACCGGGATAGATTGAAAACGGATCGATTCCTATTGAAATTGCCGTCAAATATTTAATTTATTCTTTTTATCGAAGGATGTGTCGTTAGGTTAGGTTTTTGTTGTATTTTTTGCAGAGGGAACATAAAATATTGCGAAACCTACGCTTACTATTTAAATATAAACGTATAAGCAGTCCGTATATTTACTTAAGTAAATATTACTGCACACACACACACACACACACACACACACATTTTATATTTTATTATACTTGATCGCCGTTTCCCGCGTCAGCGAGGCAGCACCAGGAAACGTTATCTCTGAGGGTAAAATGGGTATGTTTGATAAAATAGTGGTTCCAACAATGTTATATGGTTTTGAGGCATGGGCGATAGATAGGGTTGTGCGGAGGAGGATGGATGTGTTGGAAATGAGATGTTTTGAGGACAATATGTGGTGTGAGGTGGTTTGATTAAGTAATGAAAGTGTAAGAGATGTGTGGTAATGAGAAGAGTGTGGTTGAGAGAGCAGAAGAGGGTGTATTGAAATGGTTTGGTCACATGGAGAGAATGAGTGAGGAGAGATTGACAAAGAGGGTATATGTGTCAGAGGTGGGGGGGAACGAGAAGTGGGAGACCAAATTGGAGGTGGAAGGATGGAGTGAAAAAGATTTTGAGCGATCGGAGACTGAACATACAGGAGGGTGAAAGGCGTGCAAGGAATAGAGTGAATTGGAACGATGTGGTATACCGGGGTCGACGTGCTGTCAGTGGATTGAACCAGGGCATGTGAAGCGTCTGGGGTAAACCATGGAAATTTCTGTGGGGCCTGGACGTGGAAATGGAGCTGTGGTTTCGATGCATTATTACATAACAGCTAGAGACTGAGTGTGAACGAATGTGGTCTTTTGTTGTCTATTCCTAGCGCTACCTCGCGCACATGAGGGGGAGGGGGGTTGTTATTTCATGTGTGGCGGGATGGCGTTGGGAATGAATAAAGGCAGACTATGAATTATGTACATGTGTATATATCTATATGTCTGTATATGCATATATATGTATGCGTTGAGATGTATAGGTATGTATATTTGCGTGTGTGGACGTGTATGTATATACATGTGTATGTGGGTGGGTTGGGCCATTCTTTCGTCTGTTTCCTTGCGCTACCTCGCTAACGCGGGAGACAGCGACAAAGTGAAATGTATATATATATATATATATATATATATATATATATATATATATATTTTTTTTTTTTTTTTTTTTTTTCTGTTTTACTTTGTCGCTGTCCCCCGCGTTAGACGTTTCCCATGTTAGCAAGATATCGTATGGAACGGATGATGAAAGGCCTCATTCGCTTTAGCTGTTATGTGTAATGCTCTGGAATCACTGCTCCCTGTCCATAACCAGGCCTCACACACCTTTGCGTAGTTTCCTTCGGCTGCTTCGTATGTCTTGGCTCAATCCATTGACAGCACGTAACCCCCTGTATATCACATAATTGCAGTGCACTCTATCCCATGGTCGCCTCTCACCTTCTTTTAGGAAACTGTTCTTATTTTACATTCGGCCAAAACTAGTATATGCTTCTCAGGTTTGTTAAAGAATCATAGTGAACTGGCCGAGGTGCACATCTGTGTTCCCTGGTTATTTTCACGGTGCTTTGTTTACATGGATATTGAAATGAGTGACACAAGTGTAATGTATGTGTCGCCTAGTGTCGGGGCTGACTCGTGTATGCTACTGTGAAAACACTTGTGTACTTGTCATTCAGTCTCCGTGCATCATCATGGTCGTCTGTAACCCTCGCCTCTGAATGCTATCGTATGTTAGTTGCTTTTAACTGGAATTTGCTCCTGATGAATGTATGGAGAAGTTTTGGGTTACGCCCAGCATTGTCCACAACATTGTTTTCATTAGTCACTTCGTTCCACTTTTCTTATCTTGTCTGTGGGCTCTTCCGTGAGTGAGCCCTAACATGCTTAGGTTACTTTGACGTTATCTCAGTACAGCCGCTAAATATCTGTGTAACTATGAGAAGTGGACTAACATAAGTGAAATAGGACCTGTAACACCTGCGTGAGAACTTCCTCTGCTGGACGCACCATCAGCGTCAGATGTTGCATGTAGCAGAGTATTGACCCTGTGTCATGTGTTGTCGACACTCCCTGGGTGTGTGTGGGGGGGGGGGGGGGGGGTGTTTCGTGTCACCCGCTGGGTGTAGGTTTAGAGAGGGTTCATGGTTGTGACGTCACATACCGTGCGATGAAGGCGGAATGAGAGAATAGCTAGATCCTGGACGGGAGGGTCTGGGGGGGGGGGCTGCATACCACACAGGGAGGGCGGGGAAGGCTGCGTCCTTTTGCGATGTCCAAGGTTACGGTGACGTGCAGGCCTTGGCGTCACCAGGAGGAGCACCTGGATCTATCAGTCACCAGAACAGGAGCCTGATAATCCCAGCGTCACCAGGAGGGACATCTGGGCCATCCATCGTCACGAGCATGAGCACCTGAACACCTTTGTCATTAGAACAGTCACCAGGACCCTCAGGGTCACCAGAGCGGGTACCTGGTCCCCCCAGCATCACTAAGATGGGTACCAGGACCCTCAGCGTCACCAGAGCGGGTACCTGGTCCCCCCAGCATCACTAAGATGGGTACCAGGACCCTCAGGGTCACCAGAGCGGGTACCTGGTCCCCCCAGCGTCCCTAAGATGGGTACCAGGACCCTCAGCGTCACCAGAGCAGGTACCTGGTCCCCCCAGCATCACTAAGATGGGTACCAGGACCCTCAGCGTCACCAGAGCAGGTACCTGGTCCCCCCAGCATCCCTAAGATGGGTACCAGGACCCTCAGCGTCACCAGAGCGGGTACCTGGTCCCCCCAGCGTCACTAAGATGGGTACCAGGACCCTCAGCGTCACCAGAGCAGGTACCTGGTCCCCCCAGCATCCCTAAGATGGGTACCAGGACCCTCAGGGTCACCAGAGCGGGTACCTGGTCCCCCCAGCGTCCCTAAGATGGGTACCAGGACCCTCAGGGTCACCAGAGCGGGTACCTGGTCCCCCCAGCATCACTAAGATGGGTACCAGGACCCTCAGGGTCACCAGAGCAGGTACCTGGTCCCCCCAGCGTCACTAAGATGGGTACCAGGACCCTCAGGGTCACCAGAGCGGGTACCTGGTCCCCCCAGCGTCCCTAAGATGGGTACCAGGACCCTCAGCGTCACCAGAGCAGGTACCTGGTCCCCCCAGCATCACTAAGATGGGTACCAGGACCCTCAGGGTCACCAGAGCAGGTACCTGGTCCCCCCAGCGTCCCTAAGATGGGTACCAGGACCCTCAGGGTCACCAGAGCGGGTACCTGGTCCCCCCAGCATCACTAAGATGGGTACCAGGACCCTCAGCGTCACCAGAGCAGGTACCTGGTCCCCCCAGCATCACTAAGATGGGTACCAGGACCCTCAGGGTCACCAGAGCGGGTACCTGGTCCCCCCAGCGTCCCTAAGATGGGTACCAGGACCCTCAGCATCACCAGAGCAGGTACCTGGTCCCCCCAGCATCCCTAAGATGGGTACCAGGACCCTCAGCGTCACCAGAGCGGGTACCTGGTCCCCCCAGCGTCACTAAGATGGGTACCAGGACCCTCAGCGTCACCAGAGCAGGTACCTGGTCCCCCCAGCGTCACTAAGATGGGTACCAGGACCCTCAGCGTCACCAGAGCGGGTACCTGGTCCCCCCAGCGTCCCTAAGATGGGTACCAGGACCCTCAGGGTCACCAGAGCGGGTACCTGGTCCCCCCAGCATCACTAAGATGGGTACCAGGACCCTCAGGGTCACCAGAGCGGGTACCTGGTCCCCCCAGCATCACTAAGATGGGTACCAGGACCCTCAGCGTCACCAGAGCGGGTACCTGGTCCCCCCAGCGTCACTAAGATGGATACCAGGACCCTCAGCGTCACCAGAGCGGGTACCTGGTCCCCCCAGCGTCACTAAGATGGGTACCAGGACCCTCAGCGTCACCAGAGCGGGTACCTGGTCCCCCCAGCATCACTAAGATGGGTACCAGGACCCTCAGCGTCACCAGAGCAGGTACCTGGTCCCCCCAGCGTCACTAAGATGGGTACCAGGACCCTCAGGGTCACCAGAGCAGGTACCTGGTCCCTCCAGCATCACTAAGATGGGTACCAGGACCCTCAGGGTCACCAGAGCGGGTACCTGGTCCCCACAGCGTCACTAAGATGGGTACCAGGACCCTCAGCGTCACCAGAGCAGGTACCTGGTCCCCCCAGCGTCACTAAGATGGGTACCAGGACCCTCAGCGTCACCAGAGTGGGTACCTGGTCCCCCCAGCGTCACTAAGATGGGTACCAGGACCCTCAGCGTCACCAGAGCGGGTACCTGGTCCCCACAGCGTCCCTAAGATGGGTACCAGGACCCTCAGCGTCACCAGAGCAGGTACCTGGTCCCCACAGCGTCCCTAAGATGGATACCAGGACCCTCAGCGTCACCAGAGCGGGTACCTGGTCCCCCCCAGCGTCACTAAGATGGGTACCAGGACCCTCAGGGTCACCAGAGCAGGTACCTGGTCCCCACAGCGTCCCTAAGATGGATACCAGGACCCTCAGCGTCACCAGAGCAGGTACCTGGTCCCCCCAGCATCACTAAGATGGGTACCAGGACCCTCAGCGTCACCAGAGCAGGTACCTGGTCCCCCCAGTATCACTAAGATGGGTACCAGGACCCTCAGCGTCACCAGAGCAGGTACCTGGTCCCCTCAGCGTCACTAAGATGGGTACCAGGACCCTCAGCGTCACCAGAGCGGGTACCTGGTCCCCCCAGCGTCACTAAGATGGGTACCAGGACCCTCAGCGTCACCAGAGCAGGTACCTGGTCCCCCCAGCGTCCCTAAGATGGGTACCAGGACCCTCAGCGTCACCAGAGCAGGTACCTGGTCCCCCCAGTATCACTAAGATGGGTACCAGGACCCTCAGCGTCACCAGAGCAGGTACCTGGTCCCCCCAGCGTCACTAAGATGGGTACCAGGACCCTCAGCGTCACCAGAGCGGGTACCTGGTCCCCCCAGCATCACTAAGATTGGCACCAGGACCCTCAGGGTCACCAGAGCAGGTACCTGGTCCCCCCAGCATCACTAAGATTGGCACCAGGACCCTCAGCGTCACCAGAGCAGGTACCTGGTCCCCCCAGCATCACTAAGATTGGCACCAGGACCCTCAGCGTCACCAGAGCAGGTACCTGGTCCCCCCAGCATCACTAAGATTGGCACCAGGACCCTCAGCGTCACCAGAGCAGGTACCTGGTCCCCCCAGCATCACTAAGATTGGCACCAGGACCCTCAGCGTCACCAGAGCAGGTACCTGGTCCCCCCAGCATCACTAAGATTGGCACCAGGACCGTCAGCATCACCAGAGCAGGTACCTGGAGCCTTCAGCGTCGCTAAGATGGATACCAGGACCCTCAGCGTCACCAGAGTGGGTACCTGGAGCCTCCAGCGTCGCTAAGATGGATACCAGGACCCTCAGCGTCACCAGAACGGGAGCATGGACCCTCCAGCCTCACCAGAATGGTTACATGGGCCATCATCAGTATTTCAAATGACTGCTTTTCGTATTATGATGCCTTTAATTACCCCTTAGATTAATTATAATAGAATGAATAAGCTAACTACTCGACGAATTACACGAATTTATGGATTTTGACCACAGATTCGTTTTTAGCATACCTAAAAGTATGTATCCGTAAATTTTCAAGAAAATCCATATTTTGAAAAAATCCAGAAAAATCCAAGGCCTTGCATTTTGCTCAGATTTTCAACTTCTTCAGATTTTAATGGAAATTTGGGTATAGATGTTATTTTACATGCTGATTAAGTGTTTCGAGTCAAATGATTGCATTTTGTATTATGAAGCCTTTAATTACCCCTTAGATTAATTATAAAATTATTATGCTAATTACTCGACTAATTACACGATTTTTTGGGTTTTGACCACAGATTCGTATTCAGCATACCACTAAGCATCTATCCTGAAATTTTCAAGAAAATCCATTTTTTTGAAAAAAAAATCAAGAAAAATCCAAGGCCTTGCATTTTGCTCAGATTTTCAGCTTCAGATTTTAATGAAAACCTGGGTATAGATGTTATTTTACATGCTGATTACGGATTTCGAGTCAAATGACAAATCGTGTAATTATTCCAGTAATTAGAATATTAATCTTATTATAATTAATCTACCGGGCAATTAAAGACTTCGTAATATGAAAAGCAGTCATTTGACTCGAAATCCGTAATCAGCATGTAAAATAACATCTATACTCAGGTTTTCATTAAGATATGAAGAAGTTGAAAATATGAGCAAAATACTTTGCAAGGCCATATAATAATAGGCCTTGGATTTTTCTTGATTTTTTCAAAATATGGATTTTCTTGAGAATTTCAGGATAGATGCTTTTCGGTATGCTGAATACGAATCTGTGGTCAAAACCCAAAAATTCGTGTAATTAGTCGAGTAATTAGCATACCAATTTTATTATAATTAACCTTAGGAGTAATTAAAGGCATTATTAATGCGAAATGCTGTCATTTGACTAGAAATCTTTAATCAGCATGTAAAATAACATCTTTACGCAGATTTTTATTAAAATCTGAAGTTGAAAATCTTGATTTTTTTCAAAAAATGGATTGTCTTGAGAATTTCAGGATAGATGCTTTTAGGGATGCTGAATACGAATCTAGGGACAAAACCTAAAAATTCGTGTAATTAGTCGAGTAATTAGCATACTGATTTTATAATTAATCTAATGGATAATTAAAGGCATTAATAATGCGAAATGCTGTCATTTGACTCAAAATCCTTAATCAGCATGTAAAATAACATCTATACGCAGATTTTCATTAAAATCTGAAGAAGTTGAAAATCTGAGCACAATATTTTGCAAGGCCTTGGATTTTTCTTGATTTTTTAAAAAAAATGGATTTTCTTGAGAATTTCAGGGGAGATGCTTTTAGGTATGCTGAATACGAATCTATGGTCAAAACCTCAGAATTCGTGTAATTAGTCGAGTAATTAGCATACTGATTTTATTATAATTAATCTAAGGGGTAATTAAAGGCATTAATAATGCGAAATTTTGTCATTTGACTCGAAATCCTTAATCAGCATGTAAAATAACATATATACGCAGATTTTCATTAAAATCTGATGAAGTTGAAAATCTGAGCAAAATATTTAGGAATATCTGGGTATAGATGTTATTTTATATGCTGATTAAGTATTTGGAGTCAAATGACTGCATTTCGTATTATGAAGCCTTTAATTACCCCTTAGATTAATTATGATAGTATTAATATGCTAATTATTCGACTAATTACTCTAATTTTTGGGTTTTGACCACAGATTTGTATTCAGCATACCAGAAAGCATCTATTTTGAAATTTTCAAGAAAATCCATTTTGCTCAGATTTTCAACTTCAGATTTTGATGAAAATCTGGGTATAGATGTTATTTTACATGCTGATTAAGTACTTTGAGTCAAATGACTGCATTTCATATTATGAAGCCTTTAATTACCCCAAAGATTAATTATAGAATTAATATGCTAATTACTCGACTAATTACACCAATTTTTGGGTTTTGACGACAGATTCGTATTCAACATACCAAAAAGCATCTATTCTGAAAAGCATCTATTGCGAAAAAAATCAAGGAAAATCCATTTTGCATTTTGCTCAGATTTTCACCTTCAGATTTTAATGAAAATCTGGGTATAGATGTTATTTTACATGCTGATTAAGTATTTGGAGTCAAATGATTGCTTTTCGTATTATGAAGCCTTTAAGTACCCTAGAGATTAATTATGATAAAATCAATATGCAAATTACTCGACTAATTACACGAATTTATGGGTTTTGACCACAGATTCGTATTTAGCATCCCAAAATGCCTATATCCTGAAATTTTCACGAATAACGATTTTTCGAAAAAAAAATCAAGAAAAATCCAAGGATTTGCTCAGATTTTCAACTTCTTCAGATTTTAAAGAAAATCTGGGTATATATGTTATTTTACATGCTGATTAAGTATTTCGAGTCAAATGATTGCATTTCGTATTATGAAGCATTTAATTACCCTTTAGATTAATTATGATATAATTATGGTAATTACTCGACTAATTACACGAATTTTTGGGTTTTGACGACAGATTCGTATTCAACGTACCAAAAAGCATCTATTCTATTATTTTCAAGAGAATCCATTTTTTGAAAAAAAATTAAGAAAAATGGAAGGTTATATATAGTATATAGCCTTGTATTTTTCTCAGATTTTCAACTTCTTTAGATTTTAATGAAAATCTGGTAATAGATGTTATTTTACATGCTGATTAAGTATTTCGAGTTAAATGACTGCTTTTTGTATTATGAAGCCTTTAAGTACCCTAGAGGTTAATTATGATAAAATCAATATGCAAATTACTCGACTAATTACACGAATTTTTGGGTTATGACCAAGTGTTAATTAAACGCTTGATATTACGAAATGCAGTCCCTTGACTGCAAATGTTTAATTACCATATAGAGTAACATCTATACACTCATTTTCATTAAAATCTGGGTAAGTTGAAAATCAGAGCAAAATGGAAGGCGTTGAAATTATCTTTTTTTTTTTCTGAAAAAACGGATTTTCTTCAAAATATCATCATATATGCTTTTTATTATGCTGAATATGAATCTATGGTCAAAATCTAAAAATTCATATAATTAGTTGAGTAATTAGCATGTGAATATTATCAATTAATCCTAGTGTTGATTAAACGCATAATATTTCGAAATGCAGTCTTTTGACCTTAAATACTTATTCACCATATAGAGTAAAAATCTATACATAGATTTTCATTAAAATCTGAGGAAGTTGAAAATCTGAGGGAAATGCAAGGCATTGTACGTTTCTCGATTTTTTTGAAAGAATGGATTTTCTTGAAAATTTCAGCATAGATGCTCTTAAGTATGCTGAATAAAAATCTGTGATCAAAACCTAAAAATTCTTATAATTAGTCGAATGATTAGCATATTGATATTATTATAATTAATTCAAAGCTATAGTCTTGGATTTTTCTTGATTTTTTTGAAAAAATGTATTTTCTTGAAAATTTTATCATAGATGCTCTAAATTATGCTGAATAAAAATGAAGTATTTTTCATGCTGAATAAAAATCTGGTGTTAAAATTATCGTTTAGTCGTCTTTGTGACATTCAGGTTAGCTGTTAAATGAAGTCAATTTTAAATTATTTGTTTTTCCTTTGCATCGTATTTATTGAGTATATATCGGTGACTGAGAGCATTATGATATATTTTTCATGATTATTTTAAGTATAGAAGTTTTTTAATATCTTATCTTTCAGTTTTGAGAAAAAGTATTTTGAGCTAAAAAATACCCCAAACTATTCAGCGGCGTATCTAGGGGAAATACCGCCTATAGCAAACACTGACATTGTGCCCCTGGCTTGATTAAAAATGTACCTACAGTGGATGTATATAAAAATATATACAGTGTAATTAAAAACTGTTGCAGAGTTAGGCCAAACTTATATTTATATAAACTCTTAAAGACTTAAAGACTTATTTGATCAAAATTGTAACATAGAAGCGGTAATGCAACTGATAGTGGCAAAATATTTCTTTAGTTGAACAGTAGGCGAGTTTCTTTTTTTTATCTCATAAAACCAAACCGTTAAATGTCAATCGGGTAACATATGTCAAAAAACCAACCTGTTGAGTGGCGCCCCTCTTCAAGTGGTGCCCAAGGCACCTGCCCTACCTGCCATACCCTAGATACGCCACTGCCTGGTTGGGCACCAGGTCCTTCAGCGTCACCAGAAAGGGAGCATGGACCCTTAGCATCATAAGGATGGTTAGCTGGGCCCCTCAGCTTCAGAATGGGAGCTTGGACCCTCCAGCGTCATCAGGATAGGTACCAGGACCTTCGCCGTCATCAGAATGGGAGCTTAGACCCTCCAGCGTCACCAGGATAGGTACCAGGACCTTCGCCGTCATCAGAAAGGGAGCCTCGACCCTCCAGCGTCACCAGGATAGGTAACAGCCCCCCCCCCTCCCCCAGCGTCACCAGAACGTAAGCCTGAACCCTCCAGCGTCACCAGCACGGGAGCTTGGACCCTCCAGCGTCACCAGGATGGGTACCAGGACCCTCAGCGTCACCAGCACGGGAGCTTGGACCCTCCAGCGTCAAGAGGATGGGATAACTTGGCCCTCAGCATCACCAAAACGGGCGCTTGGAACCTCTAGCATCACCAGGATGTGTACCAGGGCCCTCAGCGTCACCGGGGACGAGTTCCTGGCCTTCTGGTTGTTCTTACCACGCTATTCCGGGTCCTTGTCTCTACTACCGTCCTTATTACCATGGTTTACACTCGTGTTGATAAAGACTCCAACGCCTTAATGTAACATACTGCAGATGATCAAGTGTCTGTTGGTCATCCCAGCCTGAGTCAGATCACAATGTTGCCAGCTTCCTGCAAGGGTTAGGAAGGTCTGCATTACTGCGTAAATCAGTATCAAGGTCTTTTTTTTTTTTTTTTTTTTGTATGGTTCATGCCGGGGATTTGTTTCCTGGAAGCAGTTGTGCGAAAAATGCCACAAAAACTAGCCCTTTTTTTTTTTTTTTTATTGTAACACCTGATTGTGTCGTGTGCCCACACCAGTCCGTCAGCCTCCCAACCATCGTATTTGCGTCCGTCTTTTGTTACCGGATGCGCAGTACCTCGACGCGTTGACTGTCGGATTAACCTAGCTTTGGACGTGGAGTATTTATACCTTAGCTTATTACCTGAACTATCTGTTTATAATCTGGACTCTCGGGGGGGTTGTTTACGACGCCACGGAGATTGCTTTGTGGGCATACGTCGGCTGCGGAGGCTCGTGCGACCGTACTAGTACGCATGGGGTGTGTGACGGAGGAGGAGGAGGAGGAGGAGGCCAGCTTTCCCCAAGAAGAGTAGTGCCTCGCTGTTTACGTCTGGCACAGTCGTTGTCAACGGTTGAATTCCCTTACGACCTGTGACCTGGAAGCGGCAGGGGCATTTGACCACTGACACCAGGACTCTCTCTCTCTCTCTCTCTCTCTCTCTCTCTCTCTCTCTCTCTCTCTCTCTCTCTCTCTCTCTCTCTCCCCGCCTCCGTCAGGTGTGTCGAGGTCGTCATCGGTCACTGACAGCGTTACCAAAGATGACAGGAATACGACTTTTGTGCTGGGACGTAGTCGTCAAATGACGACCCTGTGTGGACTGCTGTATCATTGTATTGTGTGTGATCTTGCGTGGCGCGGGTCGTGTATTCTTTCCAGTGATCACTTTTTACGATACTCATTCGCGTCATGGAAGACCAAAAAACGTATCCCACAGTCACGAATCGAGGCAAAACAAGAAAAAAAAAATCGCTCCACCAGTTTACAAGTGGTGGTAAGGTAGCGACGCCCTTCTTGCAAGGAACATTGGTCAAGACCATTGACTTATTTGGATAAGTTTAGCAAACACCTTCATCCTAGAATGACTCCAGACTTACAAAATGGACGTAGATTTAAAGAAAAATAGAACTTTATATATCTTTCTATATCGCGATGTAACATATAAACGAATAGCCTTCAGCACACGGACCTACGTCTATGTGATGGAGGTGGAGGTTCGTGCGTTGACGTCTTGGTAGTGATGATGATCATAGTAAAAGTACCATCCAAACGTGGACACTTGACGTGTTAACAGACGGGTTGGAAAACTATACCCGAGTGACGTGATCTGGCGTCGGTCTCCACCCACATCACACGATCAGGGGGGGGGGGGGGGGCAACACCATGCGCAAAAGGGGACATAGGTCACAAAGCGTCATAGTCAAACCCCCAGTGTGGGTTGATATTACGTAGGTTGTTACAAACCTGATTCTCAGTAGTTTCTTACTTACTAGATGCATAAAGCTGACACAGTCATAAGATTTTAGGGTATCATGTTGTTAACAATTGAAAGTAGTAACATTTTTTTGCAGTGTTTATTGACATCGATCCTACATTTTCACGTTCTATGACATAGTGATCTAGTCTTGTGTCCAAATCTTGGACCACAAATTTTACAGTTCACCTGGTTGACATGTCCAGATTGGCCAAAACGCCAATCGTACTTATATCCAAGCCTCAAGTCCAGCAGTTACAATATGCTGGTCTTATTACTTTCTCCATAGGCTTGTTATACTTTGGAGGGGCCCTTCCCCAGCCTCCATGACTCAGGAGTATCCTGGGGAGTCCTAATACTCCGTAAAGTTGATGTTGAGTAGCCGTCCCACGAGCTGCCACACCTTGAGAATGCTGGTGTTGAGGACCTGTGTGACGGTGAGGCTGCAGGAGGGGTAGAGCTCCTGACACAGGCTAGGTTGGCCCGTCACACCAGCCCGTGATGCCCTCAGGTACCGCCAGAACCTGTTCCTCTCGTCCTCCTGCACTGGTCCGTGGCGAGGGCTGCCGGAATAAGGTCGCTTGACGGATGTGGTTTTTTTTTTTTTAAGGACAGGATGAACAAGTGGACGCCCAGCGCCCCTAATGAGATCACGTCATTAACACACACACACACACACACACACACACACACACACACACACACACAAGTGGTGGATTTGAGTTACGACTTACCGAAGTTCCTTTAATAATATGTCCGACGCCGGGTAGTACTCCTCGGGACTGGTAGCAAGCTCACACAAGAGGCGCTGCCGACACGCTTCCTCCTCCACCTGCAGTACGACAAGTGGTTAGCGACCGCGTGAATGGACCTTGTGGTGGGCAGTTGTCGCCTCATTCAACTTCCGAAAACAAACAGTGCGCCTTACCCGCAGGAACATGAAGTACGACCTGAGCCTGGCGACCTCGGCGAGGTAGTGGGGGTCGTCGTACAGTTGGAGGTCGGCGTCTGGCAGGGGCGTGTCGGAGACCAGGTTGTGGTGCGGGACGGGATGACCCACTAGGGCACGACCGTGGTAGTGGTGTCGACGAGAGAGGATGGGCAGTGCCAGGGAGATGGGCACGTTCAGCAGGGCGGCTGGAGAAGTCAGGAAGCTGGATTAATATACATGAAATATTTTCTGCCGAAGAAGACTGGCCCTTCCGTTTATTTACCCTCGTTATCTGCAACTCTCTCTCTCTCTCTCTCTCTCTCTCTCTCTCTCTCTCTCTCTCTCTCTCTCTCTCTCTCATACACAATGGGTAGGTAGGTGGTCAGGTAATGGGAATGGGTAAGTGTCCGGGTTTAATGGTAACGGGAAGGCTGGGAGGCTGTGTGAACGTGAGAGGCGTGGTAGTTAATGAGTGTGTGTGGGGGGGGGGGGGGGGGTGGAGGTAATGGCTGGTTCGTGTTTATTCTTATCTCTCACATCGTTAGGGGGGGGGGCAGGATCGAGAGGATGATATGGAACACTGGGAGTGGGTGAGGAAGACAAGGTACAGGGGGGGGGGGGGGGGAAGGGACGAGAAAGATACTAACTTTAAAAAGTCGAATATTTTGGTAAATGAAATTAGATGCCTGAGTGTAGTCCACTACATATATGTTATTTCTTTATAGATCCAAGAGAGAGAGCGAGCACTGTGGTCCCCTCTTACACCGCCGACGTTGATGATCATGGTTACTGACGATGCTGGCCCGGTGCGACGATGCTGGCCAGGCGCCACACGTCTCACAACAAACCTAGGCTTGCATATCGGGTCTGGAGAGTCTCCATGGAAGCTACCGGTATTTAGCCATTTCTGTTTTAAGTAGCTCCCCTTATTATACAGTTATTTAATCACTTCCCCTTATGATTTTGTAACTCATGATTATTCAGTGTTGTATTATCAAAAATATAATCAGGTTTTGTATTATCTAAACATTATTTGGGTCATTTCAGAGTGCTCCAGCCAGTGTCTTGTCTGCAGAGAATGAGGAGAGCAAGACGGTGCCCAGGGCTACCCCTGGGCTGCCAGATGTAAATTATAGACTTCAGAGCAAGAGGAGAGCACATGCTTAGCAGATCATTCTTTTTATCAAGGCAAGCAACCCTTTTCTGGTCTGTATAAGGTTGAACCTCACTTACCGCTTATAGGGTTGATACACTTGCCAGTTTTATAAGGTTGAAATCTGTTACTACCTTTATGATAAGGTTAAGATGCTCTCTACCTCCTGTAAAGTTTAAGCTCATCATTAACTATTAAGAGGTTGAGAAACCTATCCTCAACCTCCTTGTAAGGTAGAGAAACACATTACTCCACCTCCTACATCTGTTAGTTATAGGGAACACCTTCCTCAACCTTCCTGTGGGTAGAGGAAGCACACACAAGTAGACTCTGGCCTTACATATGGTTAATGGAGACTCGGTGTTGATGTAGATATATCTGGCTTCCATCTCATCTGTCTCCTGCAAGGCCACCATCTTCACCATCATCACGATCACCACCATCTTCACTATCACACTGTGGAGGCGAGTGAAGAATATACACATATTAAAGAATAGGGACATAGGGACAATCATGTTGACACTTATCACCATAAATATTTTTATTGTCACCTTTCTCACCATTTTAGGATAATTTTGCATGTATGGAAGAGATATTGCAATTATGCATTGAAAAAAAAAGATTCACCCCAGGTTTCAGGTGATTTTGGTGACAGACAAAACCAGAAGTCACGTTTGGCATGGGTACTGTAGCCCACAGCAAACTTGAAAGTCATGTAATTAACATGATTAACCCCTTAAGTACAATGACTTATCTTTAGGACAACAGTGAAGCCCTTAAGTACACAGATTAACTCAGTGAGTAAGAGAGGTGCACAACAGTGAAGCCCTTAAGTACACAGATTAACTCCTAAGTAAGAGAGGCTGCACAACAGTGAAGCCCTTAAGTACACAGCTTAACTCAGTGAGTAAGAGGGGTGCCCAACAATGTTCTTAGGGGTCCTTTCTCCCTCCCTTGTTTTTAAAGGACTGATTAAAACAAGATCCCAGATGAAGACAACAGTGGCTTTGTAAACAAAGCAGAATGTGAGGTACTTTGTAGCTCTACATATGGAATACAATTTAATGGGATTTGGAGGAAAAATTTGAGTTCGGCCCCAGGAATAGGACCCCTTTCCCCAGGCGAGCCTGCCTTCGAGTCCTAACAACGACTTAAACATCCACAAGGGTCAAATCTTTGTATTTAAAGTCTTTGTTATGCTCAAGTTGCTAAAGTGTCTCTGACTCCTTGAGGCTCACTACAGAAGTATTGTAATGAATATCACTCAAACACTAGTGCGGAATACCAATTGGTGAAGAAGGCATAATTCCTAGAGACATTGCCAGTTATGAAGCAGACTTCAAAGAAATGCAGTTCATTGCAGTTTGTTCCGTCACACAGATGTCTTTTTTTGTAGAGTTACATGCACATTAGAGATATTGTATCAAAACTATGTGTACCTTAGGATTTTGATCCCCCAGAATTGATTAATCTCATCCACATATTTGTAATTCATAAGATATGTAGATGTTCGTGGTTCAGGTAATTGGAGGGAAGAACACAATATTTCTATAGGTTTATGGGTGCAGTGATTTCCAAGATAAGCAATAGACAATTTCCCTTTTGTGTGAGTTTGGTTTGTATTGAGGGCAAACACTGATACGGAGAATAACTCACCTCATCATCCTTATTTTCCACCAGCAGCTTTGAGCCCGTTCACATGGCCTTGCGTTCTCTTCCATACTGGCTGCTTGGCTTCCTGGACGACCTATATCCCTCACACACACCTCATGTCTCTCTCTCGTGGTATGAGGGACAGAGGCTTATCACTATCCCGTTAGGTGTGGGTGGGGAGGAGAGCTCATTACTTCCTGACGGTCATTAAGGTATCCAAGAGTCCATTGTTGTCAAATGATCTCATCTTTCTTGTTGGATTAGTGAAATATTCCCTCTGGCATATATATATATATATATATATATATATATATATATATATATATATATATATATATATATATATATATATCCTCGATAAAAACTTTTCACTGCTTCTAACAACTTGCCTCCCACACCATATATTCTTAATACCTTCCACAGAGCATCTCTATCAACTCTATCATATGCCTTCTCCAGATCCATAAATGCTACATACAAATCCATTTGCTTTTCTAAGTATTTCTCACATACATTCTTCAAAGCAAACACCTGATCCACACATCCTCTACCACTTCTAAAACCACACTGCTCTTCCCCAATCTGATGCTCTGTACATGCCTTCACCCTCTCAATCAATGCCCTCCCATATAATTTACCAGGAATACTCAACAAACTTTTTTTTTTTTTTTTTTATACTTTGTCGCTGTCTCCCGCGTTTGCGAGGTAGCGCAAGGAAACAGACGAAAGAAATGGCCCCCCCCCCCATACACATGTATATACATACGTCCACACACGCAAATATACATACCTACACAGCTTTCCATGGTTTACCCCAGATGCTTCACATGCCTTGATTCAATCCACTGACAGCACGTCAATCCCGGTATACCACATCAATCCAATTCACTCTATTCCTTGCCCGCCTTTCACCCTCCTGCATGTTCAGGCCCCGATCATTCAAAATCTTTTTCACTCCATCTTTCCACCTCCAATTTGGTCTCCCACTTCTCCTCGTTCCCTCCACCTCCGACACATATATCCTCTTGGTCAATCTTTCCTCACTCATTCTCTCCATGTGCCCAAACCATTTCAAAACACCCTCTTCTGCTCTCTCAACCACGCTCTTTTTATTTCCACCCATCTCTCTTACCCTTACATTACTTACTCGATCAAACCACCTCACACCACACTTTGTCCTCAAACATCTCATTTCCAGCACATCCACCCTCCTGCGCACAACTCTATCCATAGCCCACGCCTCGCAACCATACAACATTGTTGGAACCACTATTCCTTCAAACATACCCATTTTTGCTTTCTGAGATAATGTTCTCGACTTCCACACATTCTTCAAGGCTCCCAGAATTTTCGCCCCCTCCCCCACCCTATGGTCCACTTCTGCTTCCATGGTTCCATCCGCTGCCAGATCCACTCCCAGATATCTAAAACACTTTACTTCCTCCAGTATTTCTCCATTCAAACTTACCTCCCAATTGACTTGACCCTCAACCCTACTGTACCTAATAACCTTCCTCAACCCTACTGTACCTAATAACCTTGCTCTTATTCACACTCTTAACTTTCTATATATATATATATATATATATATATATATATATATATATATATATATGGATGGGGTTGTTAGGGAGGTAAATGCAAGAGTTTTGGAAAGAGGGGCAAGTATGAAGTCTGTTGGGGATGAGAGAGCTTGGGAAGTGAGTCAATTGTTGTTCGCTGATGATACAGCGCTGGTGGCTGATTCATGTGAGAAACTGCAGAAGCTGGTGACTGAGTTTGGTAAAGTGTGTGGAAGAAGAAAGTTAAGAGTAAATGTGAATAAGAGCAAGGTTATTAGGTACAGTAGGGTTGAGGGTCAAGTCAATTGGGAGGTGAGTTTGAATGGAGAAAAACTGGAGGAAGTGAAGTGTTTTAGATATCTGGGAGTGGAACTGGCAGCGGATGGAACCATGGAAGCGGAAGTGGATCATAGGGTGGGGGAGGGGGCGAAAATCTGGGGGCCTTGAAGAATGTGTGGAAGTCGAGAACATTATCTCGGAAAGCAAAAATGGGTATGTTTGAAGGAATAGTGGTTCCAACAATGTTGTATGGTTGCGAGGCGTGGGCTATGGATAGAGTTGTGCGCAGGAGGATGGATGTGCTGGAAATGAGATGTTTGAGGACAATGTGTGGTGTGAGGTGGTTTGATCGAGTGAGTAACGTAAGGGTAAGAGAGATGTGTGGAAATAAAAAGAGCGTGGTTGAGAGAGCAGAAGAGGGTGTTTTGAAGTGGTTTGGGCACATGGAGAGAATGAGTGAGGAAAGATTGACCAAGAGGATATATGTGTCGGAGGTGGAGGGAACGAGGAGAAGAGGGAGACCAAATTGGAGGTGGAAAGATGGAGTGAAAAAGATTTTGTGTGATCGGGGCCTGAACATGCAGGAGGGTGAAAGGAGGGCAAGGAATAGAGTGAATTGGAGCGATGTGGTATACCGGGGTTTACGTGCTGTCAGTGGATTGAATCAAGGCATGTGAAGCGTCTGGGGTAAACCATGGAAAGCTGTGTAGGTATGTATATTTGCGTGTGTGGACGTATGTATATACATGTGTATGGGGGGGGGGTTGGGCCATTTCTTTCGTCTGTTTCCTTGCGCTACCTCGGAAACGCGGGAGACAGCGACAAAGTATAATAATAAAAAATATATAATATATATATATATATATATATATATATATATATATATTTTTTTTTTTCTTTTTTTTTCAAACTATTCGCCATTTCCCGCGTTAGCGAGGTAGCGTTAAGAACAGAGGACTGGGCCTTTTTTGGAATATCCTCACCTGGCTCCCTCTGTTCCTTCTTTTGGAAAATTAAAAAAAAAAACGAGAGGGGAGGATTTCCAGCCCCCCCGCTCCCTCCCCTTTTAGTCGCCTTCTACGACACGCAGGGAATACGTGGGAAGTATTCTTAATCCCCTATCCCCAGGGATAATATATATATATATATATATATATATATATATATATATATATATATATATATATTTTTTTTTTTTTTTTTTTTTTTTTTTATACTTTGTCGCTGTCTCCCGCGTTTGCGAGGTAGCGGGTTTGGATGGTATTGGTGTGGAATTTTTAATAAAGGGGGTGACTGTGTTGTTGATTGGTTGTTAAGGGTATTCAATGTATGTATGGTTTATGGTGAAGTGCCTGAGGATTGGTGGAATGCATGCATAGTGCCACTGCACAACAACTGACTCACTTCCCAAGCCCTCTCACCCACAACAGACTGCATACTTGCCCCTTTCTCCAAAACTCTTGCATTCACCTTCCTGACCACCCCATCCATAAACAAATTAAACAGCCATTGAGACATCATGCACCCTTGTCACAAACTGACATTCACTGGGAACCAATCCCTTTCCTCTCTTCCTACTCATACACATGCCTTACATCCTTGGTAAAAACTTTTCACTGCTTCTAGCAACTCACCTCCCACACCATATACTCTTAATACCATCCACAAAGCATCCCTATCAACCCTATCATATGCCTTTTCCTGATCCACAAATGCTACTTACATATTCATCTGTTTGTCTAAGCATTTCTCACATTCTTCAAAGCCAACACCTGATCCACACATCCTCTACCAATTCTGAAACCACACTGCTCTTCCCCAGTCTGATGCTTTGTGCATGCCTTTACCCTCTCAAAGCAATACCCTCCCATATAATTTCCCAGGAATACTCAACAAACTTATACCTCTGTAATTTGAACATTTACCTTTATCCCTTTTGCCTTTGTACAATGGCACTATGCAAGCATTCCACCAATCCTCAGGCATTTCACCATAAACCATACATACACTGAATATCCTTACCAACCAGTCAACAACACAGTCACCCCCTTTTTTCATAAATTCCACAGCAATGCCATCCAAACCCACCGCCTTGCCAGCTTTCATCTTCTGCAAAGCTTTTACTACCTCTTCTCTGTTTACCAAACCGTTCTCCCTGACCCTCTCACTTCACACACCACCTCGACCACAACACTCTATATCTGCCACTCTGTCATCAAACACATATAACAAACCTTCAAAAACTCGCTCCGTCCCCTTCTCACTACTTGTTATTACCTCCCCATTAGCCCCCTTCATCGATGTTCCCATTTGTTTTCTTGTCTTACGCACTTTATTTACCTCCTTCCAAAAATCTTTTTATTATCCTTAAAATTTAATGACACTATCTCACCTGAACTCTCATTTGCCCTGTTTTTCACCTCTTGCATCTTTCTCTTGACCTCCTGCCACTTTCTTTTATACATCTCCCTACTTCCCTGCAAAAATTGTCCAAATGCCTCTCTCTTCTTTAACCACCAATCTTACTTCTTCATCCCACCACACTACCCTTTCTAATTTGCCCACCTCCAACCTTTCTCATGCCACAAGCATCTTTTGCGCAAGCCATCACTGCTTCCCTAAATACAACCCATTCCTCCCCCACTCCCCTTACGTCATTTGCCTTCACCTTTTTCCATTCTGCACTCAGTCTCTAACTGACATGTATAATGCACCAAAACCTACAGCTCCTTTTCCACATCCAGGCCCCACAAAACTTTCCAGGTTTACCCCAGATGCTTCACATGCCCTGGTTCAATCCACTGACAGCACATTGACCCCGGTACACCACATCGTTCCAATTCACTCTATTCCTTGCACACCTTTAACCCTCCTGTATGTTCAGGCCCCAATCGCTCAAAATCTTTTTCACTCCATCCTTCCACCTTCAGTTTGGTTCCCTGTTTCTTCTTGTTCCCTCTACCTCTGACACATGTATCCTTTTTGTTAATATTTCCTCGCTATATGTGACCAAACCATTTCAATACACCTTCTTCTGCTCTCAACCACACTCTTTTTTTTACCACACATCTCTCTTACCCTTTCATTACTTACTCGATCAAACTACCTCACACCACATATTGTCCTTAAACATTTAATTTCTAACACATCCACCTTCCTCCGCACAAACGTATCTATAGCCCATGCCTCGCAACCATATAACATTGTTGGAACCGCAATATATATATATATTTTTTTTTTTGCTTTGTCGCTGTCTCCCGCGTTTGCGAGGTAGCGCAAGGAAACAGACGAAAGAAATGGCCCAACCCATCCCCATACACATGTATATACATACGTCCACACATGCAAATATACATACCTACACAGCTTTCCATGGTTTACCCCAGACGCTTCACATGCCCTGATTCAATCCACTGATAGCACGTCAACCGCGGTATACCACATCGATCCAATTCACTCTATTCCTTGCCCTCCTTTCACCCTCATGCATGTTCAGGCCTCGATCTTACAAAATCTTTTTCACTCCATCTTTCCACCTCCAATTTGGTCTCCCACTTCTCCTCGTTCCCTCCACCTCCGACACATATATCCTCTTGGTCAATCTTTCCTCACTCATTCTCTCCATGTGCCCAAACCATTTCAAAACTCCCTCTTCTGCTCTCTCAACCATGCTCTTTTTATTTCCACACATCTCTCTTACCCTTACGTTACTTACTCGATCAAACCACCTCACACCACACATTGTCCTCAAACATCTCATTTCCAGCACATCCATCCTCCTGCGCACAACTCTATCCATAGCCCACGCCTCGCAACCATACAACATTGTTGGAACCACTATTCCTTCAAACATACCCATTTTTGCTTTCCGAGATAATGTTCTCGACTTCCACACATTCTTCAAGGCTCCCAGGATTTTCGCCCCCTCCCCCACCCTATGATCCACTTCCGCTTCCATGGTACCATCCGCTGCCAGATCCACTCCCAGATATCTAAAACACTTTACTTCCTCCAGTTTTTCTCCATTCAAACTTACCTCCCAATTGACTTGACCCTCAACCCTACTGTACCTAATTACCTTGCTCTTGTTCACATTTACTCTTAACTTTCTTCTTTCACACACTTTACCAAACTCAGTCACCAGCTTCTGCAGTTTCTCACACGAATCAGCCACCAGCGCTGTATCATCAGCGAACAACAACTGACTCACTTCCCAAGCTCTCCCATCCCCATATTCACCATTTCCCACATTAGTGAGGTAGCGCCAAGAACAGAGGACTAAGTCCAAGAGGGAATATCCTGATTTGGCCACCTTCCTTCCTTCTTGTGGAAAATTAAAAAAGGGAGGGGTGATTATCAATGCTTATGCATCTGGCCATGAGAAGAACGATGATGAGAGGAAATTGGTTTGGGGAGCAGCTGAGTGACTGTCAACAGTTTTGATGGAAGAGATAGGGAGTTAGTGATGATTGATTTAAATGCATAGGTGAATAATGTGGCAGTTAAGGATATTAAAGAGGGACATGGGGTGCTCAGTGATAACAGGCAGTGATGACATGAGAGGAGATGAGTATCTTGAAAGTTTGTTGCATTTGATAATAGGGCTTTAGCTGTATGGTGTTTGAGTCTGGGAAGTATGTGGAGTGTGAGAGTCATGGAAAGTGGTTTGTTTTAAAGAAAGGGGGTGAAAGACTTTTGTAAGATTGAATGTTGCGTGGTGATTGGTTTGGATGGTATTGTAATCGAATTTCTTAAGAAGGGGGATGACTGTGTTGTTGATTGGTTAGTTAAGATTTCATTGTATGCTTGAATCATGGTAAGGTGCCTTAGGACTGGCAGAATATATGTATAGTGGCACAGTATAAAAGTTATCGACAAAGGTCAGTGTTCAAACTGCAGAGGCAGAAGTTTGTTAAGTGTACCTGGTGAGTTATATGGGAGAGTAATGATTGAGAGGATGATGGCTTGTACAGAACACCATAGTGGGGAAGAACAATGTAGTTTCAGGAGCTTTAGAGGATGTTTGGATCAGATGTTTGCTTTAAGGAATGTGCGAGAAATACTTAGAAAAACAAAAGGATTTGTATGTGGCATTTATAGGTCTGGAGAAAGCACATGTTAGGGTTAGTTGAGATGCATTATGGAAGGTCTTACGAATGTTGGATGTGGAAGGAAAGTTGCTAGAAGCAGTGAGAAATTATTATCAAGAATATGAAGCATGTGTATGAGTAGTGAATGGTTTTAGGTGAAGGTTGGTTTGCGGATGCCTTGCAGAAGATGAAATCTGACAAAGTGGCAAGTTGGGATGGTTTGCAGTAGAATTTATTAAGAAAGGGGGTGACTGTGTGGTTGATTGGTTGGCAAGAATATTCAATGTATGTATGGATCATGGTTAAGAGAGAAGAGGTAGTGAAAGCCTTGCAGATGAAATCTGGCAAAGCAGCAGGTTTGGATGGTATTGCAGTAATATTTACTAAGAAAGGGAGTGACTGTTGTTAATTGATTAGTAAGGGTATTCAGTGTATGGATCATGGTGAAGTGCCTGAGGATTGGCGGAGTGAATACATCATGCCATTGTGCAAAGGCAAAGGGGATAAAGGTGAGTGTTCAAATTACAGAGGCATAAGTTTGTTGAATATTCCTGGGAAATTATAATGGGATGGTTTTGATGGAGAGGGTGAAGGCATGTTCAGAGCATCAGATTGGGAAAGAGCAGTGTGGTTTCAGAAGTGGATTTATATGTAGCATTTATGGATCTGGAGAAGACATATACATACACATACACAGACATATACATATATACAAATGTACATATTCATACTTGCGTGCCTTCATCCATTCCTGGCACTACCCAGCCCCATAGGGAACAGCATCGCAACCCCCTGTTTTAGCAAGGTAGTGCCAGGAAAAGATAAAAAAGGCCACATCCGTTAACACTCAGTCTTTAGCAGCTGTCATACATATGTATGTATTCACCATTTACCACGTTAGCAAAGTATCACCAGGAACAGACTTAAGAAAGGCTGCATTTAGGTTTTTGTCCCTTGATAATTAATGCTTTGATGTGTAGGCATCTTGTCTTTTGTTCATGGTGTAGTATCTTTGTAGATTTAATAATTGTCTGTTGAGTTAGGGTAGCGTAATACTTCTTGTTGTTGAGTTTAGTGGAGCCCTCTTTTAGTAGCATGGTAAATCTTCAGGACATTGTATGGTTGTACTTCCTACGCAGGTAATGTTGGTAAGGAAGTCTCCATGCTGACATTTGAATTTATCAGTCAAGTAGGATTCTTGAAGTGTCTTGTTTTTGATATAGTTAGTTGTTCAGGATGAGGTTGCTTGTATTTTGTTTTGTATTTTGTTTCTTAAGTAGATATCTAGCTTGGCTTTGTTGTCTTGTATGTTGCAGTTGATATTTCTGGAGAGGATGTCTTGTTGGCAGTTAACATCTGATTGAAGTAATATATTTTGTGTATTATTGTGTTACTTGAGTTTTAGCCACTGTTAGTTTGCTTTGCGTGAAGTATTTTAGATGTTTGTCAAAGTCTTATTTCTTGTGGCTGTTCTTAATAAGGGTCTATTTGATCCGCACTATTTCTGTGTGGAAGATATGCCAGTCTTTTCTGCTGGATGTAACATTGTGCTAAATGACTCCAGTTATACACAGTCATGCATGCTTGGTGTTACATTGCATTAATGACTAGTCTTGTAGCACTGAGGACATTCACTGGGTATTCACCCAGTGAGTGTCCTCAGCTGACATCAGCTGAGATCTGTTGGTTTTTATGAATGGAGGTTACATAGCCATCATTGTTGCCATTCACCATAACATTTAGGAATAGAATTTTGGTATGGATGCTGTTTATGAAATTTTTTAGGTCTCTTAAGATGGTTGTGGTATGTTTCATCTCTCAAAACTAAGTGGATGTGAAAAGGGAGCTATGGTTTCAGTGCATTACACATGACATCTTTTCCTAGCGCTACCTCGCGCATGCGTACTGGGAAGGGGGGGTGCCATTTCATGTGTGGTAGGGTGGTGACAGGAATGGATGATGTCAGCAAGTATATGTACATGTGTTTATAAGTATATGTCTGTGTATGTATATCTATGTATACATTGAAATGTATAGGTATGTATACGTGCATTTATGTATGTACATGTGTAAGTGGGTGGGTTGGGCCATTCTTTCGTCTCTTTCCTTGCATTACCTTGCTAACGCAGGAGACAGTTACTAAATATATGGAAAAAAAATGATTATTTAAATTATTACTTTTTTAGAATATTCTGTAATTATCCACTTCATATTTATTGGGTGGGTACCTGTCAGCTTGGGAGGGCATTATGAGATATATTTTTTTTTTTTTGCTTTGTCGCTGTCTCCTGCGTTTGCGAGGTAGCGCAAGGAAACAGACAAAAGAAATGGCCCAACCCACCCACATACACATGTTTATACATACACGTCCACACACAGCACATATACCTATACATCTCAATGTATACATATATATACACACACAGACATATACATATATACCCATGTACATAATTCATACTGTCTGCCTTTATTCATTCCCATCGCCACCTCGCCACACATGGAATAACAACACCCTCCCCCCCTCATGTGTGCTAGGTAGCGCTAGGAAAAGACAACAAAGGCCACATTTGTTCACACTCAGTCTCTAACTGTCATGTAATAATGCACCGAAACCACAGCTCCCTTTCCACATTTTTATACTATGTAGACTCAAAGTTTTGGGTAAATATTTCAAACACATTTACTGATATATATATGTATTCAGCACCAAGAGGTACAACATGAGTTGGATTATGTGCCTATCCTACAGACTGTGTTTGTGTATACACATGAAGTGCCTGTCATATGACATTAACATTTACAGGTGTACAGAGAATAATAAAATACAAAACTGACAGTGGCAATACATTATAACAGGTTACTGTATTAAGAGGTAACTGTATATATAAAATGTATGTCTTGCATTATGAAAAGTTACTTACAATATACAAAATGATAAAACCTGTAAAGACTAGGAATGTGAGCTTCAGACGTCCATGCCAAAAGCATCATTGAGTATAAATATTATTCTTTTATAATTTATATTTCCATTTCTTGCAGTTCTTATATGATAAACTTCAAGAATAACCATAGGTATTAAATAGAATTTTGCAACAAACCTTATCAATGTTAAAGCTTTAGATGCTCTTGGCTTCATTTTTGGTTGATATGTTCCCAAAACCTCATCATTTACAAATAATGGTAATGTTCTTTTTCTAAAAAATAACATGTCAGGGGTAGCTAGGCTTCATAATAAAGCCTCATTAAGACTAGGAATGAATTTTGAGGCAACTTGAGAGTTTAGAATTATAATATGAGAGCATTAAGCTTGGAAATTGTAGTGAGAGCACCATTGCCTTTCTGGAGAGTTTTGTAACTGAAGTGAAATGGACTTTCTGCTTTCATATCTTTCACACGAGTAGTATATAAAAATATTCATGGTATGCATATGAAATACACAATTATATATCTCTGGACACACACGAACAGCCCATCTGATAATCTGAAATTCATCACAGAAGCTTCACAAGTCAAGGCAGCTTGATATGATGCATAAATCACAGAGAATGAGGAACTTTGGCATAAATTGAATTTCCATGAACAACAGTGACTGGTAACAATAAATTAAAATTGGATGAGTAGTGGTAAACATTTCATACTTTTGTTTGTGGATCAATATTGTTCAAGAGATAATATATGCCTACAATGATTTCATTCTCTGATGACTTAGCCTATGATTGTCAAATGAAGCAGCACTTTGGTACAAAGTTGGTACACAAAGCCAATCTGGTGTATTATACATTGTCTCAATCTCGGCTAGATTATATTATATACACGTCTCATATCTATAGGGATACAAACATACATCTAAAAATCCTGCCATGCTCCACATAACACAGGAATGTACACTGTGGTCCACATTGATCCTGGATAATCTTATTCGCTCCCACCACAATATATTTTCTAGTCGATATGAAACACAAAATACAAAGTTTGTTTCTTCAATAACTTTTCTGAACACATGGAAGCTCTGGTATTATCACTTTTAACAGTCCACCTTTACTGCTTTGTAAAGTTCTCTAGACTCATCTGAACTCAGGTATCTCACAGGCATTTAGCAGTAGAGGAGAAATGAAACTTACACAGGAATCTCCGAAGTTAATTCCTTGCTAGGAGTCTTTAAACTTTGCTCTCTGGTCCAACAGCATGATGCTGAAAGCTCTCTCGAATGCGTGTCAAGTGTATGGCAGTGGAATGACCATAAACTTTGTTGTACCACTCTGGTGTTCTACCCCTGAAAACAGAAAGTATAAAATGCTTAAATTGTGATGTGTATACCCTTTATCATTTAATATACAGGTGCTAAAGCGGGAAATGGTAGTGAAGTATGTGAAAAAAAAAAAATGCATTCAATCAAAAAAAATTTAATGTCCCCCCCCCCCCCCCATATATATTTACTTGAGATTCTTCAGTTCAATTTTGGAACAGGCAGTATTCTAAGTCAGTTTATGCTGTAGCTTTCCCTTTGAGAGTTCACACTGGGAACAGACATCAGGCATATTGTTTAAAGGCAAGGGGGAAAAAGGTGTGTTTGAACCAGAGGTGTAAGTTTGTTCAATGTACAATGGTAAGTTGCATTGGAGAAAAGTGATTGAGAGTGAAGGCGCGAGCAGAGTATTAGACTGGAGAGCAACAATATGGTTTCAGGAGGGGCAGAGGATGTCTGCTTTGTTTTGTAAGTGGCTGTGGTTTTGGTGCATTATTACATGACAGTTAGAGACCGAGTGTGAACGAATGGGGCCTTTGTTGTCTTTTCCTAGCGCTACCTCACACACATGAGGGGGGGGAGGGGGTTGTTATTCCATGTGTGGCGGGGTGGCAATAGGAATAAATAAAGGCAGACAGTATGAATTATGCACATGTGTATTATGTATATGTCTGTGTGTGTATATATATGTGTACATTGAGATGTATAGGTATGTATATTTGCATGTGTGGACGTGTATGTATATACATGTGTATGTGGGTGGGTTGGGCCATTTCTTTTGTCTGTTTCCTTGTGCTACCTTGCTAACGCGGTAGACAGCGACAAAGCTAATAAAATAAATAAAAATATATAAAAGTATTTGTATACGTCATTTATGGATTTTGAGAAAGCATATGAGAGCCTCAATAAAGTTGCTTTGTGGAAGTCTTATAAATGTATGGTTGGAGAGGAAAGCTAATTGAAACATTAATTTCTATCAGGGGTAAATTTAAAGCTTGTGTATGAGAAAGAGATGTTCCCATGGCTACTTTTTTTGGCTAATGGATAAAGAATAGAAATATGAATGAGAAGGAAAAAAATCACAGTAGCCTAGAAATATGAGAAGGAAAAAAATCACAGTAGCTGAGATGTGTGTCAAACTTCCCAATAAACACAAAACTCATAAAGCATTTTCATGGTGTAATGTCTTGACAAGCACCAAACAACTGTCTCACAACAAGTTGTAAAACTGACTCTGTCATGCATACTCCCATCAGGAACGATACTCCCTTAGCATTTACAGATTATACGTTTCTCATAACATGAACATTGATAAAACATATCAAAATGTTTCTTGTCCCATTCCACAATGAAGATACTGAACTGTATTACCCTAAACCTAAAAAGATAATGTACCACTGTACTGCTTCACCTTCAGTCCCATTCAGTAAACATGGTTTCTTATGAGCTAAAGAAGACCCAGTAAAAGGGGGTCATGTGCAAAAACAAAAATCATAAAAGTGACTTGACAAAATCACACGTGATTTTACTGTAATAAACAATAGCATTATATTATTGATCTTACTAAAAATGTAGATGTAGCAATTGCAAAATAATATTTCGATTTTCAGCTAAAATAGCTCTAGTCTAAGACCATATCCACAGTATATTAGTACACTGTTACCTTTCCAACCTGGAAATAAGGTTTTAAAGTCCATAAAAATACCTGTAAACTGGATTGAACAAATTACCTATGAATTTGCCACAAATGTGATTTCTCATGATTTCATGTCACCATTTTCCTGTGGGTTACCCATAAAACCATCAGTACATAAGTAATTAGTTCTTCATCGATGCTGTTAAAAGGCTTTTACAATGAAAATTAAACATGTGAGCATATGGCATTAACAGTTCACTCTTATGGAGACTATTGCCATGGCCACACCCTTTAGGGAGTAGCAGTTGGAAATAAGTGTCAGACATATATATATAGATAGATAGATAGATTGTACTTCTGAAATACATGTGCTTGTGACGAGATTTTGTTGAGTGACCATGGTTGTTTAATGTTTTCATGGATGGGGCATTATATTTAGTGAAAGTTAGTAAAGCAAAACCATGGTGGATGAATATGTTAGTTACCACAATTATTGGACTGCAGATGATGCAGATCTGTTAGCTGAATCAAAGAAGAGGGCATTTTGTGGATTTCTTTAATGATGCATGTAGAGGGAGGAGTTTGAAAATAAAAGCAAGTAAAAATTTAGTCTGTGAAAGAAATGCATGTCTGAATGGTGAAAAACTGGATTCTGTGCATGAGATTTGGTATCTTCTGAGACAATTTCACCTGAGATAGTACTGAAAATAACAGGTAAAGAAAGAAAAAATTACAGGTTCAATGAATGAAGAAAAGAAAGAAATTTATGTGTGCAAGTGGCTTGCATGAAGGAATCTATCCCGTAATTCTCATGAATAAATGTGACACCCATGTTTACACAGGTCAGAAAAAAAATGAAACTAGAACTACTAAAGAATAACGACATAAAGAAAGGTATGTGATATGGAGAAATCATCAGAAAGGGGCATGGATGAAAGTATTTTAGGATAATAATATATGGCATGTGAAAAGATGGTCAAGATATATAGTATTTTGGAAGTTACAAGAAATGGCTGCAGACAGAATTTATCAGGGTCACAAATATTTCATGTAATGTTGCTCAGGAAATGACTTTACAGCAACATGCTGTTTGGTATGGGGGAGTGACTTGACAAATCAGCTTTGAGCATAAAGTGTTACTTGACAAATCAGCTTTGTCTGTAAAATGTTGATGCATTTACAAGTGTGGAAATTCAGGTTTTAGTTAAACTAGAAACAGCTTGAGGATGGTTATGAATAAAACATGAGCTGTATGTAACAGATCAACCCCCAAGGAATTTGGGGCAGAATCAGTGACAATATACAGCACTGCACTTAAATGGACATGTGTATGTAAACTATTTCCAACACCATTCCAACACATATGATGACCTTAAAGACTACATACCTCATGTCAAGTCGTGATATGTGTGTAATCCTAGATTTCCCAGAGCCACAAGGCTGAATGAGGTACCGGGAAGCTAGCACTATGCCCCTAACACCACCAACCAGGACTGGGGCATCTCCATGTTCTACAGAGGTTTCCACAACCACACAACTTCCTCTTGCTAAGTTACTTCGCCAACATCTGATGGAAAAGGTAAGAATTTGGTTAAATGTAGATGAATTTGAAAATGTCAGAGGAAGGGCATGGGGCTACGTTGGCTTTGAAATACATTTTTTTTTTTTTTATAGTTGGAGGCTCCAGTCATGGACATAAGTCCACACCAGGGTTGGGCCTTAGTTGAAATATAAAGAGGTTAATGAATGGGAGAAATAAGATGAGAAAAAGTATTTACTAATTTTTAGGCAGTGAAAAACCTGTCATTTAAAAAATGCTAAGGAACACTTAGTGGAAAGACTTGAGGGGATAGAGTTCCAATGCTTTGAGGTAAGTGGGAAAGACTTGAGGGTATAGTGCTAAAATGCTTTAAGGTGTTGGGAAAGAAAGTTATTAAAACACCCCAACCACAAAGTAATAAATGCGATGCAGTAACTTGTAGAGTATTACAAGTGAACCAACACTGTGGTGTAGAGTTAGTGGGTCAAAAGTTAAGTTGTGTCGGTTTCAACTATATAAAAGCATCGATCAATCCTTTGTATAAAGAGTACAACTGTTTGGACAGGCGGAAACTTTGACATCTAAACAGTGCTCCCAGATTCTAAGAGGATAAATTACAGATCCATCAAAGGAGACAGGAAAGTTGAATGGAATTTTCAATAGCGAGATCAGCAGAAACTGGATCTTGGAGACACTGAACTTGACCAGATTTTGTCTACCCAACCGAGATATCCCATACAAGTTTACTGAGGAAATTGTGTCACGAAAAAGTGCAGATCAAGAGAGAGAGATCTAAAGGTTGTGGAGGAATGCAGAGATGAGTTGTCAACATATTAGAAGTCACCTATGACAAAGCTGTATCAATGTCATCAGACTGAAAAGAGTACAACAATGTCAAGGTCCTTCTTGCCTTAGAGGAGCTCAGTTTACCCTGTTCCCATGTAGAGCACAGCCTGAACACTGCAGGAGTCCTATAAAAAGGGGTTGTAAGATTAATTTTTCTGTATCTAATTGCTTCTCCCACCTTATCATGGTAGCATCAGTAATAAATGAAAAACTGACTTACTTTCACACATCTACTTTAGCTGTCATGTATTATGTACTGGAACTAGAGCCTACAATCTACAACCAAGCCCTACAGATCATTCTTTGGTTTGAGTGCTTCATGTGCTCTGGTCAATCCCGTGGACAGCATGTCAGCTACCCTATAACACATAATCCAATTCGTTCAATCCCATGTACATCTCTAACCCTCCAGAATACTGGGACATTCATATCCAAAAGCATTATTCACTCCAGCCTTACATCTATTTAGTCTCCACTCTCCCCTGTCTCTGTTTCACGTTTGCTATGTAGACTGTCTTCATCGTACTTTGCTCATCCTCTTGCGTAAAAACCATTTCAGCATACCCTGGTCAGCTTTCTATCTATCCATCTATATCTCTGACGCTCATTCCTTCTGGGAACTCCCATCAATGGGGTGTCCATGGAAAAAGTCTCCCCTTAGCCCTGTCTTACATACTTCTCTCGCATACACCGTTCCATGATGTATGGATGCAAGGCATTGGTTACAGATGAAAATATACAGAAGAGGGTGGATGCATTGGAAATGAAATGTTAGTTGACAATATGTGGTGTGAGGAGGGTTTATTGCTAGATGTCCCTTATCATGGAGAGTCTACTGCCATGGCCATCTCCTTGAGGGAGTTCCAATTGGAACAGGCATCAGAGATACAGATAGATAGATGGGAGGGTTGAGTTCATAATGATAGAGTGTGTAAATAAGAAGAGTATGGTTGAGAGAGCTGAAGAGGGTGTGCTGAAATGATTTGGACATAGGGAAAAAGAGTGAGGAGAGGTTGACAGAGAGAATATACATATCAGAAGTGGAGGGTACAAGAAGAAGTAGACCAAACTAGAGATGGAAGGATGGAATCAAACAGATCTTGAGTGGTTGTGGCCTTAACAAGCAAATGGGTGAAAAGAATTCACTGGAGCGATGTGGTATAAGTGGCTTAATGTGCTGTCAATGGACTGAACCATGGCAACCTGGGGAAACCATGAAAAAGTCAATGGGCTGTGATTTTGAGCATTGCACATGACAGAGAATGAATATGTTCCTGGGGCTACTTTTGGTAATAAGGAAAACACGAATGAGTATGAGAAACCAGGGTATAGATAGTGGTAGTGGGGAACCATGGAAAGGTCTGTGGTGCATGGTTGTGGATTGAAGGCTCTAGTTTTGTTGCAATATACATGACAGCTAAAGAGTGAATCTGAGCTAATGAAATAATTTCTTCATGTATTGCTTGCTGTACCTTGCTAAGCAGAAAAGAGCAAAAATGCTTGTTCACCATTTCTCATGTCAGCAAGGTAGTGCAAGAAATAAATGAAGAAACCTCATTTACTCACACTCCCTCTCAAGCTGTTGTGTATGATGCATCAAAGCCAAGGAACCCTATTCATCACCAGGAAACATGGGTTTTCCAATACTTTTCCCCAAATGCTTTACCTGCTATAGTTCAGCTCACTATCAGTCCATCACTCCCTATATGAAAGACTGCTCCAATTCAATCTAACCCATTCACACCCCACACCTCCTGCATGCTGAGGTCCCAATAAATCAAACCATCTTTCACTCCATTCTTCCTTGTTATCTTGTTTCTCCCCTTCTCATTCTCTCCATATCTGAGACATATACCCTTTTAGTCAGTCTCCTGGGACATATACCCTTTTAGTCTGTCTCCTTCCTTATCTGCCTCCATATGTCAATCCATTTCAGCAAATCCTTATTAAGTCTCTCAACCAAACCATACTCTTCTTATCAACCCTGTCATTTCTTAAATGATAAACTCTTAATCATTCCAGCAGAGATGTTGAACGTTCAAAAGATTAAACTAATGTTAAAGACAATATCAAAGGAACCTGGAATAGATATTTACACCGGGGGAGTAGCTGCTGAAAAAAAAAAAAAAAAAAGCATTATACAACAAGCACTAAAAATAATGGGAAAAAGAGAGGTTGTTGCAAGAACCATCATTCTTTAACATACAAAATCTTAAGAATGATGATACATGCTAGATCTGCTACTATGGCAAAATCTCTCTGTAGGTACTCGAAAGGGCTTATAGCATTGCCAGAACTGCAATATCATCACACATACCCATAGTTGCCCTTACAATAATAATGATAATAGTATTCCTACATGGGGTTGCAGGTGCTGATACAGTACAATTTGCTGACTCAAGAACCAACGCCCCTCTGGGAATAATGAACAAAATTATGAAGAGATGCACAAAAACCTCCCACAGCAACACAGGAAAAAGGTTATGTCTAGCTAACAGGATATATGTGCTTTGATCTCTGAAAAGTCTGAAAAACTGCTTTTCAGAAATGATAGGTGGGGCCTCAAGTGTGTACATCTTTTTCCCATTACCACAAACAATAATCATAAAGTACATCTGCAAAATCTAGGGTGTATCTACGATGTTACAATTTAACGGCACATAAGCAAGAATCGTAACACTGATCCACAAATGCAATTAGTAAATGACTTTCTAACAAATAGTATGATGAAAACACACCTACTAAACATTATGATTCAACGAGGAAACTATACCTTAAGACACAATAGTCTACAGGAGGTCGTGGGGGCATGGAATTGCACATGTACTGGAAAACTTCAGCCTCGCGATCCAAACGGTTAACTACTCTCCATTTTAACAAGGAATCATCCCATAAGTGCCTGAAAAAAAAAAAAAGTATCTATCATATATATACCCTACTTGAATGGACTTATCATTTCTGCAAGTAATGTACTCTTTTAATCTCTGAGTCTAGTAATGTAGTTTATCGTTGAACTCTAAAAATGATAAGTTACTGGGCACCCTTTTTAATCTACAAGTTGGGCACAGTAATTTATTGTTCAGACTAAGAAATAGCAAGTTATGGAATAACTTTAATTCATTACTTTCCTTTTACTGAACTCCATTCCAAAAGTATGCATGCACATACACCTGTGTTTACAAATGGAAGAACACATGCATGAAATGTAATTCTGTTCTTATATCCACAAGCATCTTAGTCTCATTTTTCAATACAGGATGATATGTTTGCAGAAAAAAAAAAAAAATAATACAAGTTTTTTTTGTAAGAAGTGCAATTGGGGGTGAGTATTAGTTTACACTGGGGGACCTAGAGAAGGGGGGTTCGCTATAGGAACTTATGGAAGGTAATAGTAGAGGGTGCTTTATGCACCACAGAAGATAATGCCTTCAAAAAGGTGTAACCAGGTCAGGTGTGACATTCTTTTATTTCATCTTTTATCTTTATACTTTACTTTGTTGCTGTCTCTCGCGTTAGCGAGGTAGCGCAAGGAAACAGATGAAAGAAAGGCCCAACCCACCCACATACAAATGTATATAACATGCACGTTCACACACTCACATATATATAACTATACATTTCAACGTATACATATATATACATACACAGACACATAAGTATATACACATGTACATAATTCATACTTGCTGTCTTTATTCATTCCCGTCGCCACCCTGCCACATGAGAATGACAACCCCCTCTCCCCACACACTCTCGAGGAAGCGTTAGGAAAAGACAACAAAGGCCACATTCATTCACATTCAGTCTCTAGCTGTCACGTATAATGCACCGAAATCACAGCTCCCTTTCCACGTCCAGGCCCCACAAAACTTTCCATGGTTTACCCAAGATGTTTGACATGCCCTGGTTCAATCCATTGACAGCATATCGACCCCAGTATACCACATCGTTCCAATTCACTCTATTCCTTGCACGCCCTTCACCCTCCTGCATATTCAGACCCCGATTGCTCAAAACCTTTTTCACTCCTTCCTTCCACCTCCAATTTGGTCTCCCACTTCTCCTCGTTCCCTCCACCTCTGACACATATATCCTCTTGGTCAATCTTTCCTCACTCATTTATCCCTGGGGATAGGGGAGAAAGAATACTTCCCACGCATTCCTCACGTGTCATAGAAGGCGACTAAAGGGGACGGGAGCAAGGATTGTCCAAAACATGTTTTGGACAATCACGTTTACCAAATGGCGTTCTAGCTTCGTCTCTTCGATGTATATCAACTGACTTATATTTCTCTCGTGTCTCCCCTGATGATGTGATTATTACACGAAAGTGTACTCGGGAACTTTTCGTGTTTCATTTTCCCCGTGGACTTGTAGGAATGTGTGTATATGAGTGGATGGGCCATTCTTCATCTGTTTCCTGGTGCTACCTCGCTGATGTGGGAAACAGCGATTATAATGACAATAATACATTTTTTCCAGCATGTCTTGCTCTCTGTTGGATGAAACCTAACATTTATGACATTTCCTTGTACTCTGGAAGATGTTAAGAAGTAAATAAGTGTTCTTACAATTTAAATACTTGATTTAAGGTAAACTTTTCTTTCTTTATCCTTATATAATTGAAGTGAGGTATTTCTATGAGGAAGAAAATTTCTTTCATAATATTCCTTTTTTTGTTGCTGCTGTACATAGCCACTTAGCCTAATGCACTTAAAACTTCTTTTGGAAGATGAGGTCAAAATATGTCACATACAAAAGGGTTATGTGCACAGATGGCCTTTACACTGTATACCTGGATAACAGTAAGGCTAACTGCCTGAACTTACCTCTCTCTAATGACACGATTCAACAGTTCTGAAGGTGGGGCTTCTACTTCTGTGGTTGCACGCCACAAACGTAACGGGTGACCATCCCCAACTTTCCGGTAGAGTATCTCTACATGAGAATCAGCACAATTCATATGAACCCAGCCTCGAGATCTGTAAGATATTTGAATATGAGGGAGACATCTAAAAATTTTTGCAGTTTTATATCTCTTAAAAATTTTTACAGGTTTCCCTAACATGTAGGGAAACATCCACATAATACTTCCAAGTTTATTTTTTCCTATGTAATTAAGCCAATGTAAGAACATTAAATATCTCATTTCATCTATCAAACAGATTATTTCCAAACCTTTTACCAAATACATATTCTCTACATTCTCTACACACTGAGAAATAGCAAACAGTATTAGTTGCCTAACAATACCATCTACAGGGAATATAGAGATTTACATACTTGTCTCGAGCTTCCTTTAACAAAGATGTGATGCATGCATTCATGTAAGATGCCCAGTCCCCATCCATGGTACCAGACCCTGGTGATCCAATTACACCTAAGTCCTCAAGGCACACTGGTTGGCTTTGTTCCAGGTACGTAAATCGGCAGTTGGCCAACATCTCCAAAGGGACGCATTGGATTTGACTGACCTGTGAAAGGATTTTCTATTTATATTTCTGAATATAACTGAAAATAATAGATTAATAAGTCCCTCAATATCTATTTTTCGCTATTGCTATTTAATTGGTACGGGACAGATCAAGTGCATACAGATTTTAACTCTCACACATCCTCAACCATGTCAAATTTGTGTGAAGTGAATAGCCTTCCATTTTACTACAGACAGCACTTTCAATTACTCAACTTGCACACTATGTTGCCAAGCAAATTACACTTCTGCCTGAGCATACATAATGCCTGCTCTGCACACTTATCAATCAGTCACTGAACTGGCATCCTCATCTGCAATACCTTTAGCCTTCAAATGTTTAAGCTCTGCATCTGTCTATCTTCTCTCTGAAGTACACTTTCTCCTGCCTTAAACCAGTCATTCTTCAAACATATCCAACCTTGCTTTCAATCTTGCATAAGTTTCTTTACCACATGTACAATGCAAACAATGCAACATGTCCTTCCTCTTCTAATTTTCTCCTGTCACATTATACAGATCATACCTAGCCCTAACGAAACTAAGACTTTATATCCAAACATAACGAAAAAGATAAGAACTTTATCAGTCTCATAACTTTTATATTTTCTTTATAAAATTCCTTCATTCATGAAAGCCTTTACTACACCTCACTCTTCTTTTCATGTATGTTCTCATTTCAGCCTTCGAAATGTCATCCTTACTGATTATTACTTCAAAAGACCTATGCTGTTTAGTGGGTATACAGAAAGGAAAAGCAAAGTGGGCGATTTCCCTCCATCTGAATTGTATACAATAAATTCAGTTATAATGATGAATTTTTATAATTTCTAAAATTCTAAATATTGTAAGTCCCTAAAGGAAAAATTAATATATACTTTGTGTGTTTATCTCCACCTTCCTAAAACACTGACTAATGTATTTTTTCTTATTTCAGTTCTCCTTTTCCTGCATAGCGAGAAACTGTTGGAACACAGTTAAAGAATGGTTTCACTTTCTTAATTCTTTTTTTTAGCTGTCATAAACACTGCACCAAAAGCAAAGCCCCACAGATCTATCCGTGGTTTCTCCTGACCACTTGATACACAAAAGGAATGCAAAAGGATACAAACAGCAACAGACCATGGGGTCCCAAACGAGGCAGTTTGTGAATGTGGAAAAAGTATGAAAATCATAGATCAGTGCGGTTAAAGTGAAAATACGTACATATTCCAAATGAAAAAAATATATACTTATCACAGGTCTTCCTCTCACGCCAACCCATTTAATTGTACTATCATACACTCTCCTTGAAAACGTCCTCTCTTGCATTCTTTCCACATGCCCAAACCACTTCAAAGTATTATTATGTTTCACCCACTCTACCACTCCACAATTCATTCCCTGCCATGCCACATCTCTCATACAACCCATCATTTCTTCCTTTATTCCATCTTATCATACCACACTCTCCTCTCAAATAGCTCATTTTTACATCCTGGATTCTTAACCTCTGTGACAGTTATAGCAATTATAGAGGAAAAAGTCAGTTAAATATACCAGGAAAAGTGTACATAAGTGTTGATCGAGAGTGATAGAAGTGACTAAATGCAGAAGGTAGGGGATGTGTGGATCAGATTTTTGTCATGGAAATGACCGTCTAAATGAATCTAATGAAAGGTAAGAAGTTATATGCAGCTTTTATGGATCCAGAGTAAGCTTATGGCAGAGTTGAATGTAATGCTTTATGGGATGTGTTAAGGATATATGGGATAGGAGGACAACTACTGGATGTGAAAGCCTTCTATAGAGGAGCAAATGCACGTGTAAGAGTAGCCCTATACCTGAGATTTGCTCACTTTCCTGCACTGTACATAGTTTTATTTGCCAATGAGATTCAATCAGGTAATACCTGTTGTATCATGAGGGTCAGGCACTGGTGAGCTGCCTTATTTTCATGAAGGTCTCGCTGCTCAGGGGTGCCACCTGCACGCCGCCGTAGTGGGCTAGACCCAGACCCACCTACATTGAGGTGGAACAATGATGGTGCTAAGCACACTGCCAAATTGCTTGCATTCATCTGGAAAAGGAAATTTAAATATTTGTTTTTACATCATGATTTTAGGAAAAAAAAAGTTTAAACATTCAAAGAACCGTCCCATATTAGTCTGATGGTGGCACAAAATTTCACAATATCTGCAATCCTTTCATCATCAATTCACACCTTCATTAGTGAGGTAGTGCTAGGATCAGATGAAGAAAGGCTGCATTTGCTCACATCCATCCAATAGCTGTTATGTACTATGCATTATAATCACAGCCCCCTATCTACAACCAGGCCCCACAGACCTTTTCATTATTCCCCCTGGCTACTTTACATGCCCTGGTTCAATTCATCGATAACATACTGATCCCTGGTAAGCACCACATCATTCAAATTCACTTTATCCTATGCATGCCTTTCACTCTCCTGCATGTTCAGGCCCTAATCACTAAAATATGTACATGATACAGCTCTAGTGACCAATTCCAGTGAGAAACTTCTGCAGTTTCTCACTCGATTCAGCTATCAGTGCTGTATCATCACTGAACACCAATTGACACTTCCCAGGCCCTCTCATCCCCAAGAGACTACATACTAGCCCCTCTCTTGCATCTATCTCCCCAACCACCCCATCCATAAAAAATTAACAACCATGGGGACACCACTCACACCAGCTGCAGACCATCCCATCTTCACTGGGAACCAACCACTCTCCTCTCTTCCTGCTCATACCCATGCCTTTCACCCTTGATAAAAAACTTCTCACTGCTTTTAGCAGCTTACCTCCCATACCATTTACTCTTAAGACCTTCCACAAAGTATATCTATCAACCCTATCACATGCCTTCTCCAGATCCATAAATGCTATACAAATCCATCTGCTTTTCTAAGTATTTCTCATATACATTCTTCAAATCAATCACCTGATTCACACATCCTCTACCACTTCTAAAACCACACTGCTCCTCCCCAATCTGATGCTCGTACATGCCTTCACCCCCTCAATCAATACCCTCCCATACAATTTTCCAGGAATACTCAACAAACGCATACCTCTGTAGTTTGAATACTCTCCTTTATCCCCTCTGCCTTTGTACAATGGCACTATACACAGGGTTCCCATTCTTTTATTGACATAAAATTCAAGGCTTTTTCCAGGATATTTCCAGGATCTGTAAATGTTTTCCAGGATATTTTATACGGGGTTTTCAGCCCACTTAATCTTAAATGGACTTCAATGGACAAACCATCTGGATAACACTGATCATTGGTTTGTGTTTGTTCTATTGAACACATTTATAACTTAGTTATCATGTTAGTTCTAATGATTTAGGATTGGACTTGTATTGACAGGACTATCAAGAGCTTTCTGTATGAGGCTGGCTTTCAATGCTTTTTCAGCCACAAGATGACCAACTTGTTTTGGACTCAAATAAAAAGCCCTTTCAATTTTTAAAGATTCAATAATTTTAGCGTAAGCTATTTCCTTGCAACATTCATCCGTAACTTCCTCTGAAAATTGTTTCTCTCTTGTTAAAGTTCTTGGTTCCAATTCAGTGCTACCTAAACGCTTTGAAAGTAAACGTGCGATATTTATAAAAATTTCGCAATCTTTGAACGTATTTGTATTTAACGATATTGCATTGGGAAAAAAAGACTTTAACCCAATCTGAGTCGAATAAGAGTTGACTTGGCAAATGCGAAGCACATTTTTAAAAAAAATTGGCCATCACGATCATTATTAACCATTGCTTTCATTATTCCATAACAGATGTGAGCAAGTGCTATCGAGACCGCGATTTCAGTTTGATTCGTACCATACAACTCGCCCCACAAAAAAGCTGCAATGTAGCAATAAAGTATATTCAGGGTACGAAAGCGAGGGACGAATGAGGCCCAGGGGAAGTAACCTTTTCCTAACTTCCGTTTCAAGGGTTTTACCTGGACATTTTCAATTTTATGCGTTTTCCTGGCCGGGAGCACCTCAAATAAAATTCCCGGGTTTTTCCCGTTTTCCCTGTGGCATGGGAACCCTGTATACATGCATTCTGCCAATCCTCGGACACTTCACCATGATCCACATACAATGAATATCCTTGCCAACCAATCAACAACAACAGTCACCCCCTTTCTTAAATTCAACTGCAATGCCACTGAAACCCGCTGCCTTGCCGCATATCATCTTCCACAAGGCTTTCACTACCCCTTCTCTCTTAACCAAACCATTCTCCCTGATCCTCTCACTTTGCACACCACCCAGACCAAAACAGCCTACATCAGCAACTTTATCATCAAACACATTTAACAAACCTTCAAAATACTCACTCCATCTGCTTCTCACTTCATCACTACCTGTTATGACTTCCTCCCTTGCCCCTTCACCATTTGTTATCATCTTATGCATTTTATTTACCTCCTTCCAAAACATCTTTTTATTCTCCCTAAAGTTTAATGATACTCTCTCACCCCAACTCTTATTTGCTGTCTTCAACCCTTGCAATTTCCTCTTGACCTCCTGCCACTTTCTTTTATACATCTCCAAGTCATCTGCAATCCTTCCTTGTAAGTATTGTCCAAATGCCTCTCTTTTCTCTTTCACTAACAACTTTACTTCTTCATCTCAACACTCACTATCTTTTCTGATCTGCCCACCTCTCAACTTTCTCGTGCCACATACATCTTTTGCATATGCCATCACTGCTTCCCTAAATACACCCCATTCCTCACCCACTCCCCTCATGTCATTTGCTCTTACATTCTCCCATTCTGCACTCAATCTCTCCAGGCACTTCCTCACACAAGTCTCCTTTCCAAGCTCACTTACTCTCACCACTTTCTTCTCCCCAACATTATCTCTTCTTTTTTTGAAAACCTCTTCAAATCTTCACCTTCACCTCTACAAGACAGTGATCAGGCATCCCTCAAGCTGCCCCTTTCAGCACAATAACATCCAAGAGTCTCTTTTACACACCTATCAATTAACACATAGTTTAATCATGCCTTTGATCATCTCTCCTATTCACATGAGTATACTTATGTATATCTCTCTTTTTAGACCAGGTATTCCCAATAATCAGACTTTTTTCAGCACACAAATCCACAAGCTCTTCACCATTTCCATTCACAACACTGAATACGCCATATACACCAATTATAAACTCAATTGCCACATTACTTATATATGACAGCTTGAGAACGGATGTGAGTGAATGTGGCCTTTCTTCATCTGTTCATGGCACTAGCTCGCAAAAGCAGAAAACAGCAATCAAGTATAAAAAAAAGAAAAAAACATACCTGATTAAGATGCGAGTTAGCTGCAACATCAGCAAGGAAGGTAAGAAGTGCCATGAGGACTTCTCTGTTTTCATCTGGCAGCAAAAGGACTGCACACTGCAGGGCTTCCAGCCGATGCTCAGCTGGCAGATCTTATTGGAAACAAAAAAGGAATATTATGACTGCATTAACTGCTACCACATTATGTAAAGTATCAACTTCCAGCTCACTAACATACTTATCATCAAAACATTTTTGAAAAGGGGGAAACTGTCAAAGCCACAATAGGGTTTTAGGTGTGGTCAAAGTTCTGTGATCAAGGTTTAATCTTATGTGGCTGCCATCCTCTTTTTTTTTTTTTTTAATTCTGAAAAAAGTGCTACCAGTTACTTCAAATCATTCATATATAATGACCGAATCAATTCATTACATTTATTTAGTGCTTGGAAAAGTGTAAATAGGAGTGATGTGGTATACAGGAGAGATGTGCTACCTGGGGCGTACCTAGGGGAAATAGCACCTATGGTAAGCACTGAAATTGCACCCCTGGCTTGATTAAAAGTGCACATACTGTGGAAGTATATAAAAATATATACAGTGTAATTATAAACCATTGAAGAGTTAGGCCAAAGTTAAATTTATATAAACTCTTAAAGACTTATTTGATCAAAATTGTAACATAGGCACCCAGGGCACCTGCCATACCCTAGATACGCCACTGTAACTATTACCTTCAATATTTGGTATTTTTCTCAGAAAATATGATATCTTTTAAAAACTCCTTACACGAAGTATTTTTAATGCTGAATACAAATCTGGTGTTAAAATAATGTTTAGTCCTCTTAATGACATTTGATTAAGCTATTACATGAAGTCAATTATAAAATATTTCTGTTCCTTTGCATCTTATTTACTGATTATGTATCAGTAACTGAGAGCATTATGATATATTTTCATGATTATTTCAAGTAGAAGTGCTTGAACATCTTATCGTTCAATTTTGAAACAAAAAGTTTTTTGGGCTAAAAAATACCCTGATTTATGACATCTTTCTCAGCTAGAGACTGAGTGTGAACGAAAGTGGCCTTTGTTGTCTTTTCCTAGCGCTACCTCGCACACATCTGGGGGGAAGGGGTTGTTATTTCATGTGTGGCGGGGTGGCGATGGGAATGAATAAAGACAGGCAGTATGAATTATGTACATGTGTATATATGTATGTGTCTGTGTGTGTATATATATGTATACATTAAGATGTATAGGTATGTATATTTGCGTGTGTGGACGTGTATGTATATACATGTGTATGTGGGTGGGTTGGGCCATTCTTTCATCTGTTTCCTTGCGCTACCTTGCTAACGCGGGAGACAGTGACAAAGCAAAATAAATAAATATATAATAAATAACAAGTATTTTTCAGGCTGAATACAAATCTGGTGTTAAAATATCATTTAGTTATCTTTGTGACATTCCATTAAGTTGTTAAATGAAGTCAATCTCAAAATGTTTTCTGATCCTTTGCATCGTATTTACTGGGTATGAATTGGTAAATGAGAGGATTACGATATATGTTCCATGCTTTTTTCAAGTATAGTATTCATTCATTTATTATATTTGGTCGCTGTCTCCCGCATTAGCGAGGTAGTGTAAGGAAACATGAAAGAATGGCCCAACCCACCCACATACACATGTATATACATAAATGCCCACACACGCACATATACATACATATACATTTCAACGTATACATACATATACATACACAGACATATACATATATACACATGTACATATTCATACATGCTGCCTTCATCCATTCCTGCCACACATGAAATGGCACCCCCCTCCCTCCGCGTGCGTGCGAGGTAGCGCTAGGAAAAGACAACAAAGGCCACATTCGTTCACACTCTGTCTCTAGCTGTCATGTGTAATGCACCGAAACCACGGCTCCCTTTCCACATCCAAGCCCCACAAAACTTTCCATGGTTTATCCCAGATGCTTCACATGCCCTGGTTCAATCCACTGACAGCACGTCGACCCCAGTATACCACATCGTTCCAATTCACTCTATTCCTTGCACGCCTTTCACCCTCCTGTATGATCAAGCCCTGATTGCTTAAACTCTTTTTCACTCCACCTTCCACCTAACGAAATAGCGTTGGCCAGAATATTAGTTTACTATGCAATGCAACAGTTCTTGAACACTATATTTTTCCTGTTCCGAATGCCCATGCACACAGCAGTGGCAGCAATGTCCAAAATGACACAACTTCTGATCAGGAAGCTGCCTTGACACTCAATCAGTTTTAAAACATAAACAGGTGAAAGTGAAGAAATGTGTGTGCAGATGTAAAATGGGTAAGAAATATGAAAGTATGAAGTAAACATATTATGTGAAAAAGATTCTACCCATGCTATTGTCATATCAAAACAAAAGCAAATATAGATAGATAGGTTTAGAAAAAAATGTTTTCTAGTTTGGTAAAAAAAAAAAAAAAAAAAAAAAAATAATAAACTTACATTGGAAGATTGCAATAAACATCTCTGACAGTTTGTTGGTCAGCAAAACTTCTGGCAACTCCCTGAAGTATGTTTTGACCATGTCAGCAATGTCACAGGTCCCAAATGCTGAATATTGGATATCATCCCCTGACTCGTGAAATTCTCGTAGCTTTTGAATGCGAGACCGAACCCCAGGTTTTCTGAATATACCAACCTGGAGGAGATAGAACTATTCTGTTAAATTCCCATAACATGTAAGTAATCAAAATCATGTGTGCATTTGTTTCAAAGAAAAACCTTTTAAGTGACTACATTTCTAATATCTTGCAAATTCATAATTTCAGTCTACACATTATACTCAAAATCAATAGATAGGCTCTTAACATGATTGCAAATGAGTGTAAATGGGAGCTCCTAAGTTTCAAGACAAACTACTTATTGTAAATGAAAATAGCTTACAAAAAGGATTTGGAGGTAAAGAAGCCTTTCCTTAGCTTTGAAAAGAGAGAGTTAAGAAAGTTGAGACCAACCATATGGTATTATGAACTTGTATAATTTGAAAACCACTCATGTATGAAATGATAGGAAGCACACTGTTGCCATGACATTTACATCTCTTGTACGCAGTAGTTGGTAGGCAGCCAATGACCAGGGAGGTATATTACCAGTACTACAGGAGGGTTAGTGACATCTAGTGAGCCAGCACTGTACTGGTTGTGAAGTTGCACTCCTCTGAAACAGGTACCTGTCTTTTCTTTCTGCCTCACTAACATGAGGCCTACTAGCATTCTGTACACAAACATACAAACTTTCCTTGTCATATGTAACCTTTGACAACACTTAACTCTTGCAGCTCATTCTTTGTAACTAGATTTTTCTGTGGTGAGCACTAAGCACTAGCCTTGTCTTATGGCAAAATGTTTTTTTTTTTCATACTGTTTGCCATTTCCCGTGTTAGCAAGGTAGCGTTAAGAACAGACGACTGAGCCACTGAGGGAATATCCTAACTTGGCCCCCTCCTCTGTTCCTGGGGATAGGAGAGAAAGAATACTTCCCGCGTATTCCCTGCGTGTCGTAGAAGGCAACTAAAAGGGAAGGGAGCGGGGGGCTGGAAATCCTTCCCTCTCATTTTCAGTTTTCCTAATGAAGGAACAGAGGCAAAATGGTTGGAGCAGTAAATAGTAGTAGCAAGTAGGAACATTAGATAGAGGCACTCATTAAGAACATTAGGTGGGAGCCTAACAGATTGCACTTGCAAGTTTTTCATTTCAGCATTAGCACAGCACAAGAAAATTTTGACATACAACAATATGGAGGCAAAGTGCTGTCATCTAGTGGTGTATCAAGAAGCACGAGTAAGTGATTTTCTACCACTATACAAACTTTTCTGGCCTTACACTTATGTGCAACACTACATCTGGCCAAGACATAAGAACTGCTATAACCTGTTATCCCTATCCAGTCAAAGTGCTATTACCTTGTTATCCTTATCCAGTCAAAGTAATAAAAAGGTTTGCTACAACACAATAACTTTTGCAAATGACTTTTAATTTCTACCTTATTTACAAAAACCAGTAATAAAGATATAATCTTTTCTTAGCAACTGTAAGTCCTTTTAAGTACTTACTTGATCTAAACTGGTAGCTCTGAGATATTGGAGGGCAGCCTGAATGCCTGGGGGTAGGGGCTGACCTGTTCGTTGTGTGATCACGAGAAGAGGAACACCAAAAACTTGACGATCACGATAATCAGGAGTTTTCATTTTTCTCATAAACTTTGGCAGTTCCCAATTCCATCCACTACGATTACTTGGGCAGTATCGTTCCATGAGTGCTGTTAACCTGCATGAATCGACAGTCACAAGTGATGTCATGCTCATGATTAACTGGCTCCATTAGTTTTTCCAGAGTAATATGCACTTCAACAATTTATCAAAAAATTATTCACACAGTGCAAAAGACTATCATAAATGTCATGGTGCAATATAATTTACATCAATCTGTCAAGAAATCAAAACTCACCTTAGAAGGGCCCTTTTCCTTAAGTGGAGCATTTGGCCTGCACTAAAACCATTAATTTGAGTTCCTAATTGTCGAGTACTAGGAGGGTAGGATTTTCTGTTAAAGCTGTGCCATCTGTCAACAGTGGCTCTGAAAATCAAGCAAGCATTTCATGTTTTATGCATCATCACTGAAAATGTACATCTTTAAATATTCACTTCACATTATTATCTGTGTATAGGGAATATGACAAATTTTTCTAGCTAATCATAAGCATAATTTGTCATTCTGATACATATTGAAAAGGAGTTCATTTCATAAAACAACTCAAAATTTAAATTCAATGTACTAAGTCTCGTTTCACAGAACATATATGAAGGCCTTCAGCAATAACTTTTGAAACCAACCTTCTCTGGCAAGGTTCATAATTTTCATCATCATCATGTGTAGATGGCAAAGGTGAATCTCGACTCTCTACTGTACACTCACTGCTGCCAGAACCCTCATGTGCACTGGCTTCTGAAAAGATACTTCTCAATGAGAACTTACAATGAAAACCATTATTTAAAGCACAGAGCAAATAGATATGCTATAACAGGTGGATTCAGTTATCAACAGCTGAGGTAAAATGTATTTCTTAACGAAGAATTTTGGCTCACTTTTGAGTAAACCAACATTGCTAAATTTCTCTGACAAGGACAAAAAGTCAGCATAACATCCTTCTTACACACCACTTTAGACTGTAGTTGAAGGAAAATTCCACCGTTGCTTTTCCAGGACAAGACTCCTTATTAATCAGTCTGACAAAGCAGCTTATTATAACGAATCTGAGCAATATTCCTCTTCTCTCAACCTCAAACTTATTTAAGTTTAAATGTGGGACAAGAAAGTTTTATGTACTTTGGAATGGAGAGGGCAGTGAATCTAACCAAAGGGTCTGAAGTGAGTCACAAGGTGGAAGAGGGGATTAAGGTCCTAGGGGCATCATAGAATGTGTGGAAGAAGTTAGTGCCTGTAAGGGTAAGATGGGTGCTGTGTAATATTCATAACAGTGCTGTATGGATAATCTTTGCCCTAGAACACAAAAGAAAGGAAAAAGATGGACATGTTGGAAACTGAATGCCTGAGAATAAAAAATGGTGTAAGGTGGGTTGATTCTGTACAGAATGATAATGGCAGATGTGTGGTAGAAAGAATAGTTTAACTATGTTGTGTTGAAATGGTTTGGGCTTAAAGAGAAGATGAGTAAAGAGAGACTGAACAAGAGAATCTACAGATCAGATATAGATGATGAACAAGAGAATCTACACATCAGACATAGATGAAAACAATGATGGAGAGACACTGAAGGAAATGGAAGGGCAGAATGAAGGAGGATTTGGGGTATAAAGGCCAGATTATAAGGAGGGCATGGAGTGTGCACTGGACAGAACAGACTAGATTAGTGTGGTTTACAGGGCTGAAATGCTGTCAATACGCAGAACCACTGCATATGAAGCAGTCAAGGTAAACCATGAAGCTGAGCATGGGGCTTGGTTGTAGATATAAGCTCTGGTTTATTACATTATACATGACAGCCAGAGATTAGACCTACAGTTGACATTGGTCATCTGCACCAGCCTCAACATACACACATGTGGTCTGCATTGATGACTGTCATAAATGCACAGGCCACTTGGGATCAAAACTGCACAGGTTTGAATCCCAGAAGCAGCAGTGGGTCCACAGTTCACCCAGCTGTTCCTCCTTCCCTAAGGGCTAGTCAATAAATTGGGTACCTGGCAAAGGCTAGGATGTGTGTGTATACATCTACAATACACAGTACATATATACAAGGTTAAGAGAAGGGGTAACAGGAGTGTAAAACATTCTCCTTATAAAACATACAAAAAAAAGTACTTTATTTGTGCATTATATATCATATACTGATAATTTACCCAACAAGACTAGTTAAACTCCAGCCTTACCATATTCATATATGCATGATACATCATCAATGAATAGCTCTCATGTGGGTCCATAATTTTAGTACAATGCACTTTAACTTGTAGAATAAAATTTCTGCATGTATATATATCATCTTATAAAGGCTTGCCAGAATGTCAGGAACAAACAAATAATGGCCATCATCTACACACATTCAATCTCTAGTTGTCATCTGTAGCATTTCAGAAATAAAATCAATTTCAACTCACCAGAATCCATGACTTCTGGCTGGTAGTCATGATAGCTCTTGTTACAAATGATAAGAGGAACATTATCATACACAGAGTGCCTCTCTTCATCAGGACTTGGCAATGGAGAGATGTTTTCTGAACTTTTCTCCACACCTGCAAATTTTTTTTACACATTAATAATAAGAAGTGTATGCTAATAAAATAAAAAAATCTATTGGCATGACAGGATCTTATTAAAATAAAATACTGTTGTTAGTACCTTTTCCCGTGAGAGCTCAGTTCCCGCATAGAATTACACAACATTATGCACTCAAGTTGCCCTCTGTGGATGGCCTAGTAAGGGCAAGGCACTATAGGTAAAGAAATGGCACTGGAGTAAACCAATTATGGAGACTTTTCCTACAGTCATCCCCTTGAGGGAATTCACAGAGGGAATGACTGTCAAAGATATAGATAGATAGACACAGAGAGGATATTATGTCCACACTAAAATATCACTGCAACAGATTAATGAACTGTTTTATAAAAACAAAGATAAATGATTCCTTACTGCCTCTTATGCTGGCAAGAAAGTTATCTCGAGCAATTTGCGAATCTTTGCCATAAGTAAGAGAGCCAGTGTGTCGCAGCTGACCTGCCCTAGACTGCCTCCCTGTACCTGCCTTATTGGTACGCTTTTCAGGTGATAGTGAGGGTGTCTGGAATGTGGAATTAAACACATCAACCTTTCAAAGATTGTCATTATCAGACAGAAAACTGTCAATATACAACTAAAGATAATTCTTTGCTTTATTTGTTACAACAATATTTCCATACAAAGAATATAAAAAGCAGATAACAATCATGTTTTGGATAATTACTATCTATTTAACACATCAATCAGAGATATCCTGGAACTTTTGCATTCTATAAGACCCTAACAGCTCTTTATATGTCTACAGACAATGCACGTTCACTATTAAACAATTCTCCTGAATGATTTTCATAATCAGTAAAAGTTAAACTACAACATTAATGTATGGAGAATTACTACGTCAAAAGGTAAAAAATTTCTGCCAAACAAGAAGTAATAAGAGAGGGAAGATATACTTCATATAAGTAATGACAACAAGGTATCTTCATTATAAGGCTGATGAGTAAACAAGTGTAAGGATTTCATACAATACGTCAACTAATGCTAAATGAACTAACTGGCTTAAAATATGAACTTGCTACATGGGGACATAAAATATATTCATTCCCACAATTTGATTCCTAAAGTCATTTCAAAGCAATAAACAATTCTTACCTGCCCTACTGGTGCCATCTTATTGGAGTTGGCATCTGTGAGGTAGTGTCTCCAAGTTGGTGGCGAGCACTCTGAATCACTGTATGCTCCTCCCCCACCCTCCCCACCACCATGACTGCTGCCTTCTCTCCGCCAAAATCTCCGTCTCCGCCGCCCTCGAAACAGTGGGGTGGAAGTCTGGGAGTGATCGGAAGCTAAAGATGAGGAATCCTGCAAAAAATTAATTATTTTTGCTGCATCTACCACAATTCACCATCACCAGTAAGGACTAAGTAATATTTAACTCTACATGAAAGTAAACTGATCATACACTGAAAAAGAAAAGTTAAAACACCTGACCCCTTAAAGTATTATTGTAAACATGAAAAAACAAGGAAGTCTGACCTGTATCTCATGTATCACTTTAAAACATCATTAGTATCATTTATTATGGTTCAAACTGAATGGCACTGTTAGAATTACCAAATAACACCAAATCCTGACTAACATATCAGTCTGGTTTTCAAATATGAGAAATAACTGAAACTTGTGCACTTAGAGAAAAAGAAAAATATATGAAATAAGAGTGCTTGATTAAACATATGTTAGGGGAAAAAATTGTCAAAAAAAAAGATAACTTCAAGAAAATATAAAAAGTCAGTCCTTGAAAGTACTGAAGACTGGGGAGTCTGAATATGTATGCATGATGATGATGTAGTACAATGCACTTTATCATTCAGTACGGAATGTATTACATGAATGAACATTTCTTTCTATCTATTACAATTACTCCATTCCAAATTTAAGTGGGTGCATCAGGTCAGGTACAACAGCCCCAACACATTACTTACATACATTTAAAACAAAAAAGCATAGAATCCCTGGAACTACAACAAAAATTTCTCTTATGCCTAAATGCATCCGTCTCTTTGGCAAGATAAGGTGAGGAACAAATTAACAATGACCTCATTTACACATATATACAGTCCATGGCTTTCATGGAAAATGAAACAAAACCAAAGGCTACCATCCAGGAGCCAAGTGCCACAGATTTCTTCACTGTTTACTATGACTGTTTTAAATGTCCTGGTTCACCCCAATGGCTGCATGTTGGCCGCCATAATACATCATATCGATCCAATTCATTCTATCAACAGCATGCTTAACATCCTTCTGAATATTCAGGACCCCATTCATTCTTTTTCTTTAGGTCATCCCTTATCTCCTTGGGCACCATATCTCCCTTCCTCCCCTCCTTTCTTTCACATATATCCACTTAGTCCTATCTTGCTTATCCTCTCCATATATCCAAACTTTCAGCACAACCTGGTTGATCCTTTCAGTAAGAATGTGGTTACCAAGACAACTCACAACTCTCAGTCATCCCATACCTTATCAACCCTTCACAACTACAACACCGTCCTCAGGTATTTCACTTCTGGTGCATCCAAACACTTCCTTTCTTTGCCCTCACTAACACTGACCTCTCCTACATAATTCTTGAATGCAACCCAAGATTTTAAATCACTCTTCCACCCAAAATCTCATTTCAAATCCCATGGTGCCATCTGTTGGAACATCCACTTTAAAGTACAGAAAGCATTCCACTTCTCCCATGCCCTCCCAGTTTAAACTTACACTCAAACAATCCTGTCTCATCCCTTGCTGCATCTAATTACCTTATTTTTGTTCACATTTACATTCGACTTTTTCTTCTTACAACCTCTCCCAAACTAACAAAAATTTTTATACCAAGAATAATGAGTATGCCTGATCAACGTCCAACAACAAACCAAGTGTTAAAAAACCATAATATGACATATACAACTAAAGAGACAAAAAGATGTGAAATTTAGCTTTGTCTATAAACCTTAGAAAAGGATTCTCATGGCAACCATCCCTGTGAACTGAAAGTGTGCGCCTTTGAACTTGCACCTATGCTTGCTCATCTTCCGTTTCTGCTTAAAAATACAAACTTTTCCTTTTCCTTAGAAACATGCATCGTTACATCCCATCCCTAAGATGGGTGGCCATTCTGACCCCCTAACTATCATCCTAATGCTTTGACATTTACCATTTCTAAAGTCTTTGAATTCCTCCACTACTCCCATATCCTATCCTCAAAACCTGCAAAAGTCAGTTTTCTCTCTGATCACCAATATGGCTTCCTATCTTAATGTCTGGTAATCATCCCTGAAAAATTTTGAGGAGTTGTGTAGTTGCTCTTGACATATCCTTTGGCAAGGTGTGGCATCAGGGTCTCATCTTTAAGCTCCCCTCTTTTGGCTTCTCTCCCACACTTTGCTCCTTCATATATTGCTTCCTCTTCGGCTAATCTATCTCTGTGGTTGCTGATGGATCAGCCTCCCCCCTTTTTCATCAACAGCAGTGTCCCTCAAGGTTTTGTTCTGTCTCCTGTACTTTTTCTCCTTTTTTCAATGATTTCCTCTCCACAAATAATCCAATGCACTCATACAGTGATGACTGAACAATGCATTCATGTAAATCCTTCAATTCTGTTCCCTCTTCTCTCACATGATCTGCATCTCGTCTTGACACAGCTTCCTCAATAAACTCAGACTTGGACAAGATATCTCAGTGAAGTACACAAAATCATGTGAGGTTTAATGCCTCCAAGACTCAATTTCTACCAATCTCTCTTGAAAACTTCTCACAACTATTGTCTCTTCTTTCACAGTCCTATAATTCCACCTCTTGACTCAGAGAACATACTTGGTATTATTGTAACATCCACTCTTTCTTGGAAACTCCACATTACAGGAATATCTTAAGTCTGCCTCTAAGAAACAGGGTGTCCTGTTTAGATATCGAAATTTCTCTTCTGAAAAGCTGCTCTGTTTATTTAGGTGGATTATTTCATCCTTGTATGAAGTACTGCTTTCATATTTGGGGTGATTCTAGTTCTGAGTTGAGTCAAAATAGATTCAACTTATATACTGTCCCAAGCTAACTTTCAAACTTGACCCCTTTGTCCTAAGTCCCTAAGCCGCAATGTTGGTTCACTTTTCTTCTTCTATTGGTATTACTTTGGTATTTGCTGGCTTGTGTGCCCCAACCACTAGCTAGAACACACAATACTAGGCAAGCTGCTGCAGCCCCATGATTATTGTGTGGTCAATGGCAACTCGAGGGTGGACCATTTTGATACCTATTTCTTTCTTTCCCTACATGTCGAATCTTTGGAACTCACTACCTTCTCATGTTTTTCCCAATAATTATGACCTGGTACATTTTAAAAAACAAGCCTTTCACTTTCTCCAAAATTCATAAATACTTTCCCTTGTCTTCTCTTTGTTTCATAATTCTCTTTATATTTCAATTAAGGCCCTGCCTTGATGTGGTCTTTTGTCTGTGATGGAACCTTCAACATAAGAAAAGTGATCTTTACAAGTATGATAAAAATTGAAAAACACAGTAAAGTTTAAAATCCAATAGAATAGCCTGGATAGGATGTTCTGATATATGTAAGAATATGCAATCTGGATGTAAATCAAAAGGTTAAGATCAATAAATGGATAATCATGCAAAGTAATTTAAGAAACAAGAAAAGAAATGAGTAAAGTACATGAAATGAGTAAAGTACATGAAGATGCAAGAATGGAAGTCATGGTTCCATTCCTGAACATAAGCTTAAAACAAGTGAATTAAACACTGTACAGTAGTTCCGGATGGAAAGTGGGGTTTGAGATATATATTTGAAAGCTTAGAAATATAAAAAATTTGCCTCCATCAGTTTTGTTTTGAAATGGTGATTAATTCTTGCTTTAATCTGCTGGCAAAAACCTGCCAAGTGTTGACTTAAGAACTGACAAAGCATCAACAAAATTAAAAATGACTTAATAAAAGTGTCAGAAAAAAGCTCTTGTATGTGTTAGCACAAGTGACTTGGTTTAATTTCTGAACAAGCGGTAAGCGCTAGCAAAATGACTAATCTCATTCATAGAAATCTCAAGAATAAGCACAATGATCAGCTATATCAATCGAGGATACGTAAACAAATGTACAAGCATATGTTTCACCTCCAAACAACTAACAAGGATTGGCGAATCGACGATCTCATAAAATTCATCAATAGAACTAGCATTGATTACGCTGATAACTGGAAAATAAAGAGTTCCCGAGAAACCTGTGCATTTAAGTTAAGGTACGTCATTTGGCTCCACCTCCAAATCTGCGTAATGAAATGGGAAATCCGAACATGATCAAATAGGAATCAGAAACTGAAGCAGGTTTTGTGTGGACAAAAAAATATATGCCCATCATGAAATGGGCAAGTGCACAAGAAACAGATAGGTTATGGGACTTTATGAAAGTGTGGGTAGTGATACTCACTTCGCCTGGGGTAGACTGTCGCACTTCCCTGGTTGTGGTGCCCCGGGAGGAGAGCTCAGGAGAACCATCAGGAGAGATGTCAACACATACCAGCTCTGCCACCCGCGCCTCCATGTGTGCCTCATCAACCAACTGCGAGATGAAAACAAAATAATAATCAGCTACTCGGTATTACTAGATACCAGTCCAATATATGCATGATCAACATCTTCAAACCTGAGGAAAATACGATCCATAATGATAGAAATGCTTAAACCTGAGAAAAATGCAATCCATAACGATAGAAATTTGTCTTACAATCTTATAATCTTATATTCTTTCATCCATATCTTCTTCACATCTTACCTTAGGACTACTAATAACGACACCATCCCTGTTCTGTCTCTTTTTCTTCTTGTTCTTGAGGGACTCCATGCGCCTGAGTATCGCCTTGGCGCCATCTTTCAGCCGCTCGGAACCCGACCGTTTGAACTGGCCGAGCAGCGCGTCGTCAGGTAGCTCCAGCCCTCGCGACTCCCCGCACACTTTGCCTTCTCCTCCTGCAACAACACATCTCATCAACCTCCTGGGGTAACCAGAGAACCTCACCAGAAATAACATGTCAGCAATGTAACTCGAAATACAGAAACAAACATAGCGCGTGCAAAACAAGAGATCCTTCATTCGAGTTGCAAAGATATTTCACTTCATTCGAGTTGTGCCTTGTAGAAAACTGAAATATTAATAGTTAAAAATACTACTAATACCATTAATAATAAAAATAATGATACTTCTACAACTCATAATACTGACAACAATCATCAAATGTTAACCCTTTAAACTACAGATGCGGCGATTATATAAATCAATATAAGATGAAAATAATGGCAATAGAACCGATAAAGTTATAACTGATTATCTTATAATTCTACAGCGCTGGGACCTAGTGGTTATTCAGTACTATTTTAATAAGAATTTCATTCCCTTTTGCATCGAATAATAAGTGAGGTTTCTAGTGCTGATATGTGTTTCCTCTACGTTACACTAATGAATATGAAAAAAAAAGCTAACCAAGAATACCCGATCAAACGTTGTGTGTGTGTGTGTGTGTGTGTGTGTGTGTGTGTGTAAGTGAGGGAGGGTGTCCCCCCAATACCACACACAGTTCGTTGATCACTGAGGTCAACCCGACATGACCTGATTCGCGCGGGGTCAGATGGCCTTATCTACTCCACCCCTACATGTCCTGATTCTGTATGGGTCAGGTGACTGACTGTAGCCACTACATCTGTAAACCAACCTAGCCATAGTTTAACTGCCACTAATTAAAAACATACGATCCATCATCTCCAGCCTCACCGCGACACCTAGTCATATCTTAACGTGGTATATTCATCACTTGGCCACACAAACATTAAGGCCAAGTCCTGATGAATCCTTAATCCCTCGCATCAGATGGGTTACGACCCTTGACCACGACGGCACGATCTCTGGGCGTGGTATTGCCTGTCCTTTGACCTGATCCTTATAGGGGTCAGGTCATACGGTTAAAGACCATCATACCCAAGGGTCGTACCGTTCTGCTTCGATGGTAGTGCATTTGCGGTCTACGGGCGCATCGCCGTGCCATCATGGGCCGTGCTGATGCGATCAAAATTAGTGCTGTCGTGCGGGAGGGGGATTCGACGCCACGTACTGAGACAGTATTGCTCAGTCAGGTGGCCAGTCTCCAGGCCGTTGACTAACGTCTCGACACTTGCTGATGAAGGGGGGTGGATCTACACCTCCTCCCCCCAACCCCACCCAACACACACCACAGGGTGGCCGGGGCTTGGCTAGGGGGAGGTGGATGTGGAAGATGGGTGAATAGGAGAGGTCGGGGGGGGGGGGGGATTGTGGATCAACTGTTCTTCAAACCTTACTCATGGCTATGTAAATATTCCAGTAAACCTGCCAGTCTATCTATCTACATGTACCTTACCCATGAGCTTTTCCAAATGGTGTAATTATCAAGCTCTAACTTGATCTTAAGCTCTTTTATAATTAGTTAATTCATTATTATGACCACCCGGTTGTGTAATATCAGTAATATCCCCAACTGTGTAGTTTCTGCCAAATGGCAGTCTATATTCAATAAACCTTTCTTTATCTATTCATTTATCTATTTACTGTTCCTCGACTAAACCATATGACCAAAGGGGTTACAGGTACCGCAGTCTAGGTGTGTGTGTGTGACCTCAACATGACCTGGAGGGGGGGAAGATGACCTTAGGAGGAATTAAGTGACCCTCTCACCACTTTTTCATGATGACAAGCAAACCTTCTCCCTATCATTGACTGATTTGGCTCATCAACACGTCTGTGCTGTGGTCATTTCTTATGTTTTGGTCCGGTGAATATTTTTTTCCATAAATCAAATACAATATTTTGAGAGAGAGAGAGAGAGAGAGAGAGAGAGAGAGAGAGAGAGAGAGAGAGAGAGAGAGAGAGATGCAGGTGCGAAGGAATAAGGTCATTCGAGAAGACACGTCCAAGCCGCCACAGAAAACGACGCGACCAACGAATCTTGGGAGTTGTCGAACCCTGACAGACGTTATCAAAAGCTCAGATACCTGAGTCGGCTGGGCGCGGGTGGCAGGTTAGGATCGCGCCAGGTGGCCGATACATCAGCAGAAGGGACGAGCTGGCTGACGTATCACCAGACACACACCAGAGAATTGCATTATCACTCGGGCGACACGTCAAGAGACACCTCATCAACCTGAGCACCACGGAGTAGGCAACTCTGCCTTTGGCTATCAGCGCGCCTGGCCACACGCGTCCTACCTAAACCGACCCCGAAGGATATAACTACCATTACTTATAACAAGAAACTTTCCTGACTCTACACTTTGTAAGTGGAGGAAACTTATATGTACGTGAGCGGTCAGCGAGCGATGGTACACGTACCACTAGCGGTACGCCAGATCCGCCCAGACACAATGTGGTGTCAAGCTTACAAGTTGCAATCGCAAATGAAATAGGAACAAAAATACCTCCTTGTATCATTACTGCTCCTGGCAAGCGAACTCTACCCCGCCCCCCCCTCCTACCCCCTTCAACACCTTTAAACATAAAACTCTGCTTAGTAAACTCTCCATCCAGGTCACTCATCTAACTATATACCTACTGACAAAGAGCTTTGAAACCAAAATTAGTCTACAATGATGAACTCTACGTACACGTGTCAACAGGAAGCTCTGCCAGTTACACGCTTCTTTCTAATAACTCTTGTTGTCTGTTGGGCACACAAGACACCGAATGACAAACACGTCAGTTGTCCATACACTTGCCGACAACGAACTGTACATAGATCACCTGACAAGGAAAACTCTCCTGATTCTCTTACTGATCAAGAACTCTGCAGGCTATGCGCCTGTCAAGCAGGAACTGCTGAATGCACGCATATACACTTGCTCAGCACACCCGTCATGTCCACCGACGCAAACTAGCAACAAAACTACACAAGAAACAGCATTCTTTCTTCTTAATCTTAGTCACGGACAGAAGTCCACACAGAGGTCAGGCCTTACTTGATACATGTCAAGGGGTCTAAAGACTTTGTTTCATACAATGGAGTTAAGAGTGAGGGAGACGAGACAGAAACTGTGAGGTACATCAGTTTCAATATATACACAAAGAAAGGTTGATCCATCAATTACTGAGACAGACCAGCCAGATAGGATGCTAGATAGGAGGGAACAAAGTCACGGAGGAAAGCCACAAGAGGACAGCTGGGACGTGGAGACCCCGACGTCGTGTCCTGTCAGAGAGAGAGAGAGAGAGAGAGAGAGAGAGAGAGAGAGAGAGAGAGAGAGAGAGAGAGAGAGAGAGAGAGAGAATGTCCAGACATCAGCAAGATGGGAGAGGATATCACCCGTGGATCTGGCTCTGAGAACGCCATACTGATGATCAGAGACGACACGGTCACTCAAGACACCTTTTAAAGAAAAATGGGTAATGCTGGGGAATTCAAAGACTTTGGAAATAGTAAACGTGAGTGACACATGACGATAGTCGGAGGGGTGAGAAAGGCCACTCTCAACTAGGACAGGAGGTACCAATTCATGTTTTCAAGGGAAAGTTTCTTTTTCGACATCAGTGGATAATCCTCTATTCAATTTATCTTCGCGCCCTCTTACCCTCAAGCTGTACGTGGGGAGGGGACGCCTCGCTTATACAAGAGAACATTTATCTTTTTCATGATGACTTTGTATGTCAGAGGTCATCTGCATCGTCAAAAACACCTTCTAAGAATTCCGCTCATGTCGGCCAAATTCCACACAGCTGACGACATCCTCCGCTCGTGAACAATGACGTCACAACCCCAGCCGTCGCACCCTTGTGACGTCACGGCTGCCATATAGGGGAGAGAGATGGGGAACCACGGGGACAACATCGTCATCATCGCTATGCACCAACACCTTCCTTCATCCAGGCCAGCCAGCCAAACCTACTGACGACGGCCTGGAGAGACGACGACCAGATCCTTCGGCAGATAAGAGCATTCCTAGCAGGAGGTGTGACGTCATATCCTCAAGCTGGGTGCTCCCGTCCCTACACACACACACACACACACACACACACACACGCGGCTCAAGCACGTCGGCTCATGGTAGCGATGCTCTTTTATTTTCGGGTCAGTGAATTCAAGACGGTGGCAAAGGCGACGAAGACGACGAGAGGCCTCCACCTCCCTCCCACACCAGCCCCACCCGTGCAGGGGGGGGGGCCGCTCCCATGTCATCACCTACTACACTGGGCTCTTCTAAGACTCCTTCCCTCCCCCCCCCCATACACTGACCTCTGGCGTCTGCCATCGACACTAACCCAACACCTACAATAATGTATTTCATATAAAAAAGGAAAGATGTCTACATCATAATGGAATGGCCAAAAACTTGCTTACAAAAAAAACTCATGCTAAGAATATTCCCCTCAGAAATTAGCATCTGTGGATGCATCAAAGTCGATCACCTGTACCATAGATGAATCAGATTTACAAGTAAACATCTGTTATTTGTAAACAGATATTTACTAGCCTACAGGAAAGGATCTCTCCCTGTGGTTATGAAACCACGAATACAACCTAAGCGTTATCCATTTACTGTACCGGTATATACCCACTTCGCTAACTATTGACATAATTGTACACCTAACATAAAAACTATTCATATAATTCTTAAGGATGTGTGTAACTTCTTAATCAGGACGGTACGATGCTTAATGACAGTACGATCCTTGGTTACGACGATACGATCCTTGGTTACGACGGAACGATCCTTGGTTACGACGGTACGAACCTTGGTTACGACAGTAGGATCCGTGGTTGCGACGGTACGATCCTTGGTTACGACGGTGCGATTCTTAAGCACGACGGTACGATCCTTGAATACGACGGTACGATCCTTGGTTACGACGGTGCGATTCTTAAGCACGACGGTACGATCCTTGGTTACGACGGTACGATCCTTGGTTACGACGGTACGAACCTTGGTTACGACAGTAGGATCCGTGGTTGCGACGGTACGATACTTGGATGCAATTACACCCAACAACATCTCCACCCCCCCCTCCTCCCATATCATTCTTCTTCAACGCTCCGAAGAACCACTGAACAACTTCCCAGATTCGTCAGGATCTTCAACTCCTCACTACAGTCGAACATCAAAATATTCTTCAGGTTTCATCCCCAGCCAGACCCGTGGACATGCCGCGCGGGGCCTCTGACTCATGTTTGGCTGGTGACAGAGTCGTGTGGTCGGTGGCTGGCCACGACGGAGGTCGGCTCCCAAAACGTCAGAGGTCACTCCTGGCGCCGAAGCGTCGGAGGAGGGGTGGTGGTGGGGGGGGGGGGGGGGATGTATTCCAACACCTGATTCGAAGCGTTTCAACGCCTTGGTCGAGGTCTTTCCTTCCAACGCCGACCTCGAAGATTTTCAAACGCCAGGGAAGAAGAGCTTTCAAATAACGAGTCAAAAAGAATATACAGAAAGGAGAATATCACCTCCTAAACGATAAATTACTTAGGCCTCTAACGCCTATAGTTATAGACGGATACGAAAGTAATTATACAAGTACTGTAATTTCAGTGACGGGTAATGAGGTAAGTCGAGGAGGGCACGTACTTTCCTCCCCACCGACATCTGAGGGTCAAGTAACACTAACACTGAAGTTACGGATCCAATGTGCTTAACTCTACGGGAGATAGATGTTAAGGTTCTGCTACCGATACTGAATGGTAAGGTCGCAATGTACTTCGAAAAACAGACACGTCTCTTTCTTACCACTTACCCACAATTAAATCATATCGACATACATTACAGATATGAAACATTTGAAGACACATACCAACTGACAACTCATCTGCCATAAGAAAACTATAAAACTACGCCACCTGTATCAAAGTCACACAAGGACATTCTCTTCTAGAACACATCAAAAACATGTTTCTTCTAGTCGTGTTCTCAACTGCTGACCGTAACTTAAAGAGCTAATATGGTAAAAAAAAAAACCAATCTAAATTTCAAAATAATAAGAAAAGTGGTCCAGCCCAGATCAGTTAAGTGGGCGGTTCCCCTCAGCAAGACGGTACATCCCTTGGGTATGGTGGCGCGACCTATGACCTGAGCTTTTGTGGGTCTGGTACAAGGTCACCCCATTATCCCTAAAGGTTTGAAGTCTCAGCTCAAACACCGTGCCATGGTCCTGAACGGGTTGAGCAATAGATTACTAAAAGGAAAACTGTTTCCGAAGATGAAACATTTGATATTCGACTACAAACATGGGTTTGTGCCCCACCCACGGCTCGATTTCTATTGACCAGTAACATTCGTGTTACTACGCCACTCTTATTAAACTTGTGATGGTTCTTAATGATCTTCTAGATGTGTAGGTGTGCGCAACGTGGCCCCGGTGTTCAGATGTTTAAGCAACAGTCACAGGAGTGGACAGTCATACCTAACCATGTACACCCAGGCACACGCGAGTGCTCTGGTCCAGATGGCCACAGGTATGAATATCATCTTTGATTACTGACGGGTTCCAATCCAGGAGGGGCTTGGGAGCGGGGCTTTGGAAAGCAGCGAGCAAGAAGAGGGTTGGGAAATATACAGGAGAAATGTAGACAAGGGTACGAGATCCTTGGCCTCAACAGCAGAGCTATCAGGTAACAGGGAACGGGTTAAATACCTGACACCTGCAGTGGAACAACGGGAACACTTTAACAACCGAACCATCGAGGTAGTTCGCCAGTTATTTGCGCGACGCCCTTTTTTCTATTATACCTATAATGCAATGCACTGCAGTAATTTGCATGTTTCGCGACTTCGTTTCACTGATCTTGTGCACCTGTTCATACAGATCGATTTGAGGTGTATACCCTCAATACAGTGATACGTGCATATGTAAAACCATAACAGCCACATCTCAACAGTGATTCGTCACACTGTGATGGTTTTATTGTGAATGGCTGGGTATCATGTCACTGCAATGTATGTTTTCACTGTTTTTCGTGCACACAACGCTGCTGTCATTGCTGCCCACTTTAATCATCTGTATTCCCCTGTTGGTGTTATATTTTCTGTATGTGTGGCTGTGGAGCAGATTTATACAGTGTGCGTTTTATTTCGCCGGCAGTTAGATCCAGTGTGCAACTTGTATTCAACAACAAATCTTTGTCGGCTGGTAAACTCTCTCAGCTGTTTCCAAACAAAATCTTAACACTGGAAACACGAACTACACACGGATCCAGGTGGGAAAAAAACTGATAATACTAAAGGAGGCAGGCGAGATCGTGAGCTCAATTTCCCCAACCACGACACAAAATGTTGAGCTTCCCCCCACACGTAGGCATAGTTTCTCTGGGAGACCGAGAGAGGGGGCGCCACCACCACGGACAATCGGCAGGGTACTTACTGACAGGTGTTATGATGTACATCTGGCGGAAACCCGGCCCGAAGTAGAGGAACTGCTCCCCCTCGCTGCCGTAGCCGTCATCGTCTTCACTACTGCACCACAGACTCATCCTCCTCAGCGTGTGTGAGGTGAGGAGAGAAGGGGAGGAGGAGGAGGAGGTGGTGGTGGTCGACGACATGTGCCCTACCTTCCTCACCTCCAGTTCATCAGTGAGGAAATTGATGTCCTCGCGTATCCCACGACACCGAATTTCTTTCTAAGCCGTATGGCAGGTATTGAGGGCCTGTGTGATCATCTAGGTGTCCGTAGCCATACCATCTGACAACACATAAACACACGCTTCTGTGTTTCACGTTGTTTCCTATGCACTTCCTAGCGCGAGAAAATGCCCTGCAAACCAGCCTTCCTACATCACGTTTTCTATGCACCTCGCAGCATGAGATAAATGCGTCTGACACCACATTATCATCATTTACAGCAGCCGACACAGTTACACAGTTTCGTCACAACACGCACAACGTTTTCCAAACATCTGTACAACATGTTCTTGGTCGCCACTGACGGCCGAAGACAAACATGTCAGAAATAGGATGTGGTACACTTTAATCTTGTCTCTCGTACTGCTCAATGTACGAAAGTTTCACATTTATGTTCCGGTTCTATTAAAACGAAGGGTGTTTACTGCGTGTGTATGTATGTATGTATGTATGTGTGTTTGTGCAAAACTTCATAACACCAACACAATCAAGACTTTAACACTTAGGGAGACCCGCTCCATGGCGCGGACACGACGCCTGCCCTTGTGACACTGGGAACATCTCTGGTTCGCTCTGCCCTGGCTCGTGGGGGGAGGGGGGGGGGGTTGAGTACAAGCTACTAGGGCAGGATGTTTGGGGTTGGTCACAACCGCAACGAAGCACTCCCGCCCACTCTAACACCCGTTTTCTTTCTCATCACGTAATTATCAAACTTCGTCGAATTTTTTTTTAGCATTTCTTATTCTTTTGGAAAGAAGAACTTATCGTTTGAATGCTTCGGCAACGAAAGAAAAAAATCCTTTGTGAATATTCAGTATCAAATATTCATAGAAATAAGAAAAATACATTTCTAATACACGAAAAATATATGATAATAAATGCGTAAATTACCCTCAGGCGTATCAATACTAAATCAACTCGAATATAATAAAAATCCTCAAAAAAAAGGATTCTAAACTTCTAAAATCCTAGAGTATTTACAACTCAGGAAACTGGTGACCAAAGTCTTTCTCGTTAATAAGAAAAGAGTCAGCAGGGTGGTGGTGTACAGCACGCTCTTGCCCCACCTGCTCACTAGACTGTAACGCCGGGGAACGTATGAGTAACATGGCCAGTACTGACCCTTGCTTGACTCATATATGTTTACATCTGTCTACTTTCTGTCAGATCCTTGAGCACGAGGGTACGACCCTTGAGCACGAGGGTACGACCCTTGAGCGCGACGGTGCGACCCTTGAGCACGACGGTGCGACCCTTGGGCACGACGGTACGACCCTTGAGCACGAGGGTACGACCCTTGAGCACGACGGTGCGACCCTTGGGCACGGCGGTGCGACCCTTGAGCACGACCCTTACGTGTGATGGCGTGTCTTTTGACCTGACCCTTAATGAATCAGGTCAAGCGTCGCGCTATCATACCCGGGGGTCGTACCTCCGTGCACACGGGTCGTTGCGTACAGTCATGTACTAATCAAAATTATGGCTAAATTAACCTTTTTTCCACTTTCCAGTAACCAGTAACGATACAGACGAGATTAGCCATCTTGAAGGTCAAAATAACAACAATATGAAGACGACTGTGGCTTCAGCTTGGACAAGGTCACCTCAGGTCAGCTGATGTTATGCAAGACAAACCCCGGTTAGGTCAGGTCAAACCTTCGTCTGCCTCAGTACCCACTCGTTTCTCTTCATCACACACTGTTCTCTCTCATCTTTAAAGATAATGGAACAAGGAGACTTTATAAACCAGGGTACACACACACACACACACACACACACACACACACACACACACAGACACTTCACAACCCGACATTGTAAGGTGTAGTTTGCCACCTGTCGAGTGTTACCACAGTGTATGGCTAGGGTATGTGCGTGTTGTGCTGTGTCTAGCAGGGTGTACCATCAACAACTCAGGTACCACAGCAAAGCAACACTGAGTATTACAACACTACCCCCCCCCCCTTTCATGAACGGCTCTACGCTTTACATACGCAACGCAGTACTAAACTCCCGTGCGTAACACAGGCACCCCCATCCTTCATACGCAACGACGATTACTACTGGACGCTACGCAACGCAAGGCATTATTAACTTACGCAACGCCGCGTATCCTTGACCATGTACAACACACTAGTGGGGGGGGGGGGGTCAGTGGCAGGCGCGGCACACCACAAACGGCGTATTAGATGTCTCGAGGCTGTACGCATGACGTCATGCGTACTGCGCTGTCACATGACTTACTGGTAAACAGTAAGCGGACTTCCTCCGCCTTCTTCTTTATTCGCTTCGAATAATCGAGTGATTAATTAAGACCGGATGAAATTAATCATAAAATATACAGACTAATACTTCATACAACAATGTAGTAATGCTTTAGTTGCGATCCTTCATGATAAGTGTCGGATTTGCGTAATACGCTCTTTACCGTGGCCACTAGACATTTTATGACGTCAGACTGATGGGCCAATACATTGACCTGACGTCAATCGGCGTGACCTCATAACATTATCGACAAGGGAGGGGTATGGGAGGCGGGGGTTCACTATGTACAACACAAAATTGTGTTCATGTTCTGCGTCTATACTTTTGATGTTGTTGAAGAAACATGATCTTGACATGAGCAACGCTCTTCCATTCCCACAATAATTTCCATCATCCACTACCTATTCTTCGTACAAATATAATCTGTCCATCAACTGATTATGAATCTAAAGTATATATATATATATATATATATATATATATATATATATATATATATATATATATATATATATATATATAAAATTCTTTTTATTATACTTTGTCGCTGTCTCCCGCGTTAGCAAGGTAGCGCAAGGAAATAGACGAAAGAATGGCCCAACACACCCACATACACGCCCACACACGCACATATACATACCTATACATTTCATCGTACACATACACTGACATATACATATATACAAATGGACATATTCATACTTGCTGCCTTCATCCATTCCCGTCGCCACCCCGTCACACATGATAAGGGTGATGGCGAGCCAAGTACGCTTCCACCAGGCTATCACTGAAATTCCTTGTGTTTATGTATATTACGATAAATACACACTTTACTTCCACATTCACTGACAACGCCTTTAAAATAAATAAGTCCACACATACCACGACTTGTGTGAGGACACGCCGTCACAACCGAAGACACGAATTAATTACAATGTTGACTGGAAAAAAAAAAAAAAAAAAAACGCGGGCAACCCGCAGGCGATACGGGCGGCTGAACACCACCCAATACGTCACGCGTCCGCCGCGCCTTGTTGTCTGCGCTTCCCCTTGGATGTGACTCACACACGCCGCCCTTCCACGCCCCCTGGAAACCCGTGACTCCTGTTGCTACACTCGACTTTCCATGACGTACGCTTCACATTTCTGGCTCTACGATACTCAGCCGATATCAACTATATAAATCTAATATACATTAAGACACACACATTGGATTTTAGTCTCGATTACGATGTGTATTTAGTGCCATTCCTTCAACCATCTGCCCCGTCGAATCCCCCATCAACTGTACGATACGAGGCAGCTCTTGGTCAAGCTGGGCCCCGTACAGAATGGTGCGCACGCCTCTCCGACCTGCCCTACAGTGTTGAGTGTTTGCGGCGGCACAGCGCCACACAACACAGCCCGGAGGATGGGTACGCCACGAGCGACCGGCTGGTTTTAAATCTGCCAAGTTGGACCACAGGTGTCGAGCAGGTGTGTGTGTGTGTGTGTGTGTGTGTGTTGGAGTGATGGGTTGGGTACTAAAGAGATGGATGGGGCAGGAGGCGAGCAAGAGTGGAGCTAGTGGTATGTAGAGGGACGTGCGGGGGGTGAGGATAGAAATGTGTTGGGGGCCAAGGAAAACGGAGTATGGGTCAGAGAAACATTTGTATCATAATGAGGAGGGGCGAGGGGTGGAGGAGGGGGGGGTCTTTGGGAAAGGGGGGGTTACAGGAGGACTGTGGGAAGACACAGAACGTTTGAAGTGAGGGAGAGTGTCAGAGTGGGAGAGGAAGATGTAAGCCAGAGGAGTGTGTGTGGGGGGGGGGGGGGCAAAAGAAAAAAAGGGTCTGGGGAATGAAATGGGAGGGTAATGGTGGAGAGAGAGAGAGAGAGAGAGAGAGAGAGAGAGAGAGAGAGAGAGAGAGAGAGAGAGGACAGGGGGTAGAGAGGACTGTCGTATCTACTCGGTCGTACGACCCGCGGTCATGCCTCTCCCGCAGTACGTTCCCACAACCCGTGCAAGACTGCTCACGTGGCTCGTTACAACCTCCCCCCCCCCTCCTCCGGCACGCACGGGCCTCTCCTACCACACACATGCACCGACAGATCCCCCCTCCCCTCCCCCTCATACCATCTGTGGCACTCGGGCCTTGACCACCACCTGGCGCACTCGGGCCTTGACCACCACCTGGCGCACTCGCCACACAGCGCCGACTGCTGTGGCAGGAGAGAGAACCCCCCCCCCTCCCCCTTCACCAGCAAGTCGGTCAACGGAAAATGAAAGTAAGATTTACACACACACACATACTGGTGGGTACTGGCAAGATCAGGGTCCTCCACCAACCCTGGGTACGGGCTCTGAGTAACACAGTTGACAACACCCCCCCCGCAACATCTGTTCTCTACCCCTCCTCCCTCCCGCTCACGATACAGGCCATGGCGAATATTAATCCTCTGGCACACACGGGCTCTGCACCAACCCATACCACACACTATCCCAATGACGGCCACTGTACCGCTATCAACAGCACGACGTGACGACTCCCAGCAACGATGATGACCTGACCTCTTGACCTGACCTTCACACGGTGGTTTCCGAACCAGGCCAAGGTATACCCATGGGTCGTACCGTCGTGCTCCAGGGGTCGTACCGTCGTGCTTCGGAGGCTGCGTAATGTCTGGTAATTAGAAAGTTACGTACGTACACGCCTCATTATAACGACACTGATCTACCATTACAGGAGATACAGCCGAACTTCCAGAGCCACTGTACCACCTGGTCAACACCGCTGTAATACAAGACACAAGAGAAAATGCCCAAAATGTGTAACCCACTGTGACATCTGGTCGCGGGTTCCGAACCCTCGTGAACGTGTTATCTCCCGACACCAACCCGACTCTGCTTCCCCGCCGTCCCACACTACTCTACGTAGCCTGGGCCGACTCTACCCACCTCGCTGCCTGCGCCAGTGAGGTGGGTGACTCTACGTGTACTGGAGCCTCACCTGTGCTGGGCGATCGCTCGTGCACGATCCTGGACCACCGCCTGGAGTGCCGCTGGAACTTCCAGTTTCCAGAGAGGGCGCACTGTTGCTCCTCGTCGTCCGATTCCTCCGCCTGAAACATGAGAAAGGTAAGAAAAACGAACACATACGAGAAACAGGACGCAAAGAAATGTAAATAAAAGAAATAATAGTGGAGGCAAAGGTATAATAAAGGAGGAGACAGTATAATAATGGAGTAAACAGTATAATAAAGGAGGAGACAGTATAATAATGGAGTAAACAGTATTATAAAACAGGACAGCATTGTAATGGAGGCAACAGTATAATACAGGAGGAGACAGCATTATAATGGAGGCAACAGTATAATACAGGAGGAGACAGCATTATAATGGAGGCAACGGTATAATATAATGGATGTAACTGCAAAGAGAAAAAAAAGTAACAGTAATATCACAATAACAAATACATAATTGATCACGACTAATTGTAGCGATAAATGGACTGACAAGGACGCAAGAAAACAAAAACAAATGAACTGTGTAAAAACACCTAACACCTCTTATCCATTTCAAAGGATGCTCCACATCAAACAGATAATTCCTAACTTTTTTTCTAAAAGATACTCCATGTCATTAGAACGGCCATGTTTACTTCCCTTAAGATACCCGTGGATTCTAATTAAGCCACGAAGGCATTTCCCTCGCAAGCAGTTCCTGCAGCTGTGAGGGAGGAGTCTCTGAGTACTAATAATTTGGCAGGGTCCTCCAGGCCATCCCTCTACCTCCTGGTGAGCAGGGTTAACCCACAAGAGCATACACACCCCCCTCCTCTCTCTCTCACGTCTGACTCTTGCATCTGATCATGAACACAGCCACCAGGCTTTCTCCCTAACACAACAGTTCATCTCTCTCTCTCTCTCTCTCTCTCTCTCTCTCTCTCTCTCTCTCTCTCTCTCTCTAGCAAATAGTCAATTCAGCCTCACTTCTCACGGAGTCGGGCGGAAGGTTACGTCCCCTAACCTAACCTAAACAGGCCTTCAAGCATTACAGACTAACCAAAGACCGCAGGACCAACACTGGTTTAACAAGCCATAATAACACATCCGACCCATAAACCCATCCCTGGTTTACTAACGGTAATAACAAGACATCTGACCAGTCAACCCACACTTAGTATAATACTGGTGAAAATAAAACATAAACCCACACCTACTTTAACAACGGCATAAAACATGTCCAATAAACCAACACCTGGTTTATCCATGGTAATAATAAATCAAAACATGTCCCATAAACCCATAACAGGTTTAACTAATAACACATCTGTCCCTTAAACCCAGCACACCTGCTTTAAACATGGAAATAACAAAGAAACCATGCGACCCACAAACCTACTGCTGGTGAAAACGAAGACAAAACAAACACATGTGCCCCAAAAAACCCCACACCAGATGGTAATATGACTGACCTCTGCTCTACACCCGACCCCACTTACACCCGCCGCCCCCCCCCCCCTACTTTCAGCAGGGTGTGCCACCCCAGGTGTGGCACCGGACCTTGACAAGTACTATAACCCCCACCTCCCCCCCTTTCCCCCCTGCAAGCTTGTGGCCAAAAAGGGACGAACCGCAAGCGACAGGTACTGCGGCTCCTGCTGCCAACATACATGCACATTCCTCTCTCTCTCTCTCTCTCTCTCTCTCTCTCTCTCTCTCTCTCTCTCTCTCTCTCTCTCTCCAGCAGCTCTACCTATGTTCTCATTTTCTTCAATCTGCCAATTTCTCATTCTGAATCTATATATTCCTCCTTCCCTTTGTCTAGTGCCCTAATCATAAGGCCATCTCGTTAATACTAAATATACGGCACGGGATAGAGTGAATTGGAACGATGTGATATACATGGGTCGACGTGCTGTCAATGGACTGAAGTAATTCAGTTCCCGATCTACTGACCGAAACGCGGGGGAAAAAATGGGACTTCCAGGGCATATTCATGTTTGTTTTCCCATTTATTTCCTCCCCTCCTACGACCCTTTCACTCCAGTTCGCTGCTTCCCTCCTCATCTTCCTTTTCCCAACAGGACCTCCTCCTCCTCCTTACCTTGTTCTTCCTGGCGGAGTCGAGACGAATCTTGGCGCAGCGGTTGAGGGCACGGAGACGCCTGAAGAGCGCTTGTAGCGAGTCGGCATCTAGGAAGCTGTGGTCCCGCTCCACACACACCAGGTCCAACGGGAACTGCAGCTCTGTACGCCCAGGCAGGCAGGGAACATCATCTTATGGTTACGTCTTGTATCATCAACCTCCACCCTTACCTCCCCAGTCATGTACCCTTACCTCCCCAGCCATGTACCCTTACTTCCTAGCCATGTATGTACCCTTACCTCCTAGCCATGTATGCACCCTTACTTCCTAGCCATGTATGTACCCTTACTTCCTAGCCATGTATGTACCCTTACCTCCTAGCCATGTATGCACCCTTACTTCCTAGCCATGTATGAACCCTTACCTCCGAGTCATGCACCCTTACCTCCTAGCCATGCACCCTTACCTCCTAGCCATGCACCCTTACCTCCTAGCCATGCACCCTTACCTCCTAGCCAAGTATCCTTACTTCCTAGCCATGCATGCACCCTTATTTCCTAGCCGTGTATGTACCCTTACCTCCTAGCCATGTATGCACCCTTACTCCCTAGCCATGTATGAACCCTTACCTCCTAGCCATGCATCCTTACCTCCTAGCCATACACCCTTACCTCCTAGCCATGCATCCTTACCTCCTAGCCATGCACCCTTACCTCCTAGCCATGCACCCTTACCTCCTAGCCATACACCCTTCGCCTAGGCTACCCCTAGAAATACTTTGTCTTATGTGCATGTAAGCTTAATTAATATTTCAAGAATGAGACCTGAATTAAATGATACACAGTGATCATATGATGATAGGAATTTGACCCCTGGAGCACAAAATGGCAGAACGAGATAAAAACAGATTTATGAACCATGTAAATGTAAATGTAATCTGGTAAGCTACACACATGGCTCACCCGACACTAATGTAATTGTATTGTCGAGCAGGCACGGAATACCAAATCATTCGACAACATTCGAGCAAGAATACAGACACCATTTTATGGTAAAGCGTTCAAAGTTATACATTATGACGTACACAAAACAGCCATACTTACAGTGTGACATACACACACACACACACACACACACACACACACACACAAGGGAGAGGGACTGATACTTACGTTCATACATCTGAGCATATTGAGGGAAGCCAGCCGCCCGCAGCCATTTGCAGGCCTCCAACGCCTCCAATTCTGCAGGTCGGAGAGGACACAGTATTAGTACAGTCGACCCTCAGTATACAACAGCCATTAAAACTAAATCACGTCAACAATAATTACAGTAAACTAATCTCTTGTTCTCCGCAATAATGACTGAAAATGAAATCATATCCTCAGTAATAATTACCCTACACTAAATAACAACGTCAGCGAGACTCGCTGTAAACAATATTTTACATAATAATTACGGTAAATTATACTTCTCCTGACTCCTCTCTCTCTCTCTCTCTCTCTCTCTCTCTCTCTCTCTCTCTCTCTCTCTCTCAAACACTACGTACAAAGGTACTCATTTAGGAGAGTGTATCCACCCCATGGAAATCAAAACCAAGTCCTTTATATGTACAAGGTGGATATATGGGTACACCGAAGATGGCTTCCTTGGGTTCGTCCTAATCCATATTCCGAACCGCTTGACGGAATGATCCTTGAGGATAATGGAATGAGCCTTAAGGTTGATGGTATGATCCACGAGGACGACAATTGATAATTATACTGGATATTATGAAGACTAATTATATACTATAACAACTCTTCAATATCAATAATTACATTATCCCATAATCACATTATCAATTTTCTTACATACACAACACCACAGATTGTACATTCACGAATAAAGTATGTCTCAATAAATAAATATCATATCACTGTGATAAATAATCACATAAACAAATCATTACAATGTAACTACACAACACAACGCGACTACAACTTTATATAAGTTAGCCCTCCACATGCAAGAGGATTCTCATTTTCTTCCACATGTCCAAGATACGAAATAGTTCAAAAAGAATGTGAGAATTTTACTAACTTGTTAACGTACATCATTTATCATATTCTGAATCATCAAGCATAACTTCCACACCATAACAATCTTGGGATACTGATATAACTATAACAATACCCTACTTCAATACCCCGGGCTAATAATAATCTTCACAACAAGACCATATACAAAGTGGTAGGAAACATATAACTATAAATCATTTTCCCGCATCTTCATTTTGCCTAAAAATATTCCCAAGAGGAGAAGAACCCCAACCATAATACAACGAGGTGCCTGAACTATGATAATACGAGCAGATTTAACTGGCCACACACACACACACACATACACACGCAGGTATTAATTCAACATCATATCAGACGCAATGTCTCCAAACACGACAACCTCATTAATGTACTTCAATACTTCGTTGTATCTCGACGCTGGCTGACCCACCGTAATGACCCTGGCATGCTCAGACGCCTGACCCAAGCAAGCCATCATGGCTGGAGGAAGTCACCGAGTTTGACTCGACCTTACCCCCCCTCCCCCTCCCTCCCTAGGCTCTCACCCACAAGGGGGAGTGAGGAAGGGAGAGGAGGAGGGGGGGGGGTGACATCGGGGGCAAGCAAGCCCACCCCCCACCCCTCTCCTTCCTCTCACCGAGGCCCTCACCCCAGGGGGTCGTCCGCTGGTCGTTCCAACTGTCACCCGCGCCACGCACTTGCTATAAATTGGTCTCACGTCACCCCTGACCACACGGGATACAGGAACCACCGGGGTCTTCCGCTCTCTCTCTCTCTCTCTCTCTCTCTCTCTCTCTCTCTCTCTCTCTCTCTCTCTCTCTCTCTCTCTCTCTCCTGGGCACAAACTCTTCGATACAATGTTCACTCGTCATCTGTATCTCTTTCGCCAAACCAAAGATCATTTTCTACGGTCAAAAGAAAAAGAAAACAAGGAAAAAGTCTGAAAGTAATTAACGTCCAACGCCCGTTTTCTTCGGCACGAGTCCCTGCCCCTCCCTTACGTGGTCAGGTCCTGCAGGACCCCACATGAGGGGTGAGGGAGGGAGGGTGGGTGTGGGAGCAGGGAATAATGTGGGGTGAGGGCGGGAGAGCACCCAGAACACCACCCACACAGCCTCTTCAGTAGCCAACCCACACCACATGTTCTGTGTGGTAATGAGAAATTCATGACTATAAAAAACGAGTCTTTCTCTCTGTGACGACCAGAGTTTTACAACAGTGATGCTCTGCCTTCAACTTGTGTACATTACTCTACTCTTACGTGTTTTAACACACACACACACACACACACACACCACTAAGCCAAGCGCTCATGCATCGACCAGCCCCGAGGGTAGGATGAAAACCTGGGCCGGTTGTGGGCCCAATGCCGCACCCAGGATTCGAATCCATACAGGCATTTGCTCTCTCATGGTCAGCAACGCTAACCATTACACCACGAAGACCTGCGGTGTGTGTGTGTGTGTGTGTGTGTGTGTGTGTGTGTGTGTGTGTGTGTGTGTGTGTGTGTGTGTGTGTGTGTTGCCGACCAGTGTTACCAGAGCCGCGAGAGCACCAAGCATTATTGCCAGCGACGCCGTAATAAAACTTAAAATGCTGGATCAATCCTTGACGTAGGCAGTCTCGGGGGATGATAAGGCTAACACGACTGGTTCTAGAGAGAGAGAGAGAGAGAGAGAGAGAGAGAGAGAGAGAGAGAGAGAGAGAGAGAGGTGAAACACACCAGGCGTAATCCTCAGCTTCCACGGGACTCGTCACCTGGCGAGTGCCATAACCCGTTTTCTGGTGGGGTGGGTTCACCCACCTGTATATTAACCAACCTGTCTTACGATGTATTAATTAGCCAGGTACTTACACCTGCTTCATGGTAAACTTACGTATCGTCCATCTTGACCCAGCTCGCGGTCTACATAAAGAATAGTCGAACACATGGGTAACCATGAACATAGTTATTAATGAGAGGAAATTACGAAATGAAATCGTTAACGGAAAAGCTGTAATAATAATATCAATAATAATAATAATAATAATAATAATAATAATAATAATAAAATAATAATAATAATAATAAAACAATAATAATAATAAAATAATAATAACAATAATAATAATAATAATAATAATAATAATAATAATAATAATAATAATAATAACTATGAGCCACACATCTAAATCTAAGAGTTACGTCCTACACAGAGCTATACACGGGTCAACAGCTCGTTATCACCCACTACAGAGCCTCCGAACCTTACAGGTGAGATGACCTGGCGAGAGGTCAAAGATGTGCCCGTCATCCGTGACCCTTCAACACGGCGTTACGACCCCACGGTATATTGGCCTGACCTCTGACCTAAACCCCCGCGAGTCAAGTTTAAGGTCAGCTTGTTCATGACGAGGAGGCGGGGGTAGGGGTGGGGGGGGGTACAGTCATGCGTATCGGGTCGTAACGCCGTGCCCGTTGGTCGTAACGCCGTGCCCGTTGGTCGTAACGCCGTGCCCGTTGGTCGTAACGCCGTGCTCAAACGGTCGTGTTGTCGTACTTAAGGGTCGTATCGTAGTGCTCAAGCGGAATAAATCACCGTCAAAGGAAGGCAAAATAAAACAACATCTACTGACTCATCACGGCAACACCTCTTCCTACACTTGTTCTACGCCAGACATCCGTTTCACCCTCGACTCCGGCCTCGACCCGCCACGCGCGGCCTGCGCGCGCAGTAGGGGGTTACGCTTGGGTCGGGGGAGACGCGGCGGGTCACTAGGGAAACCCAGGCAATGAAGAATGGCCCTGGAACAGGAATTTCACGGACCCCCCCACAGCCAAGCAGCCTTACCTATGTCAATGTTTACCAATATAAGCCTCCTGTTTACTCGATCTAACATTGATAAGGTAATCACAGGTTCCGCCAACTGATTACGACGTCTGTGTGCAATATAATCTAAGGTTAGGAAGGGGTTAATCTGCGAAAATCTGGCAATTCAGAAACAGTTACCAGCTTCATGTAAATACAAAGCAGAGAGAACCACTGATATCTAACACTATTTATTGTTTACACTTGAAAATATGGAATGTCAAGTGTCAAGTGCTTCACACAACGGTGTTGCAACTGGCATTCTAATATTCCTTTTCTTTACAGAAGACTTTTTGTAAGCCCACGGGGAAAATATCATTTAGCACGGAACACAAAACCATTCAGCTGCATTCAGTAGGTTTTCCAAGATATTTCCTATCTAATCTTAGCTGGTTCACCTCACTTGTTAAGACTGGAGTGGTCTACAGCACTCTTAAGTCGGTTCCTCCTAACTCTACACACGTTTAGGACAGTCTCGCGCTCAGCACAACACACACACACACACACACACACACACACACACACACACACACCCGCCACCGAAGACATGGCCAGTGTGCACACCACACGCAGAGTTGATAGGATATTGTATGACAGAAGAGATTATAATAAAGAGAAGGGGACTCCACGGCCACACAACCCCAGCCCACGTACAGCTGCCTACATATAACTACACACACACACACACACACACACACACACACACACACACACGGGGTCGTCGGGAAGGAATATGAGAATCATGAGGAAAGGGTCAAAAAGAAGAGAGAGAGAGAGAGAGAGAGAGAGAGAGAGAGAGAGAGAGAGAGAGAGAGAGAGAGAGAGAGAGAGAGAGAGAGAGAGAGAGGGTGGGGGGGGGGGTATGGTGAAGACAGTGGTGGTTGGGAGGAGATAAACATGAGATAAATACGCCCCTAAGGAGGAGGTATGATTGGCGCGCCGGCGGGGCGACCCCTGCGCATGATAACTATGACCTCTGACCTGACCCCCTGGGGTGAGACATGCTGCGCTCCCCCCTCCTGTGGCGGCTCTCCCCCGTTCACTTACACCCCAGCCCCACCTCCCCACACCCCACAAGAAGCCCTCCCATCTAAATTCTGCCTGCGTCAAGATCTCGGCGGGTGTTTAGAGCCCAGTGTATATATATGGAAAATTAAATCGCCAGTTTTTACTCGAGGAAGCAACGCCTGAAATTCAAATTTTCAATTAGGTTTCATATAAATTTCAAATGCCTTCGGTAATTCCAATAAAGTCCGCTGGATTGTTAGAAGTGCTATATAAATCAGAGACGAATCTAATACAATTTGTTCCGGTACGATATGGTAAACAAACCCAGCCAAGAAAACACACAAGAACCCCCATAATATACACAGAAACTCATTGACAATAAAGAAGTCTAGGATACCTTACTGAAACCCACGACTTTAAAAGACACCTAAGAAACCATTACTGAAACCCAAGATGCCATACTGAAACCCTGTAAGAAGCAAGAAACCCTTTATCTATATATATGTCTCTTGTGAGACCTGAACTTCATGAGGCAGATCACTTCAGTCCATCGTGTTACAAGACGAACATCATCTTTCAGACAACACACCAGGCAGGGTGGTACGAGCGATGCCTGGGATCACACATCTCTCATACGAGGAGACACTATGGGGAATTCATCTGTACTGCCTGCCTAGCATGGCGTGGATTAGAAGGGAGTGTACATACGTGTGGATCAGAAGGGAGTGTACATGCGTGTGGATCAGAAGGGAGTGTACATACGTGTGGATCAGAAGGGAGTGTACATACGTGTGGATCACAAGGGAGTGTACATAGGTGTGGATCAGAAGGCTTAATAAAGAGGACAACAGTAAAATGCTCCGATGGGCCAATCATGAAGGAACTCGCAATAAGTTTTAAACTTAAAATCAATATGGATGAAGGACCCCACTGGTCTGGCAAACAGAGTCGTTGATGAACGGAATAAATTGTCAAATGGGAGAGTAACAGCTAAAAAAAAAAAAACTATTGTGAGGTTTCAGTACAGACTGTATCGCTACGTCAGTGTTCGAGCTTCAGTTTCAAAGGATACAGGAGAGCGAGTGGAGGGGAGGGGTGGGGAGGGGAACTGCCTGGTATGGGGGCCAACAGGTCTGGTGCCATTCTTACGTTACTGTGACATGGAAAAAAGGTAAGCCCCGTAACACACCATACGACACGAAAAAAAAAAAAAAGAAACCTTGTAAGACACGAAGAGGAAACCCCACACCACTGGAAGGGAGGAGGGGGATTCCATCGGCCATCAAAGGCCAATACCACAAAGGGTAAGGAACCCTCCATAGCAGAGTGGGATCTGATCCTGCCGATAGCATAGGACACCCCACCACAGCCCCGACCCAGGGAACAGGACGCGTCCACACTGGGTCATAATGAGCGCGTGAAGGACGACCCACAACACACACAGGGTCTGGGCCGGGTCTTGCTCATGAGACGAGGAGGAGGAGGAGGAGGAGGGTGTCTTGCTCAGGTCTTGGTGATGAGGAGGGATGGAGAGGGAGGGAGGGGAGAGGAGGTCGTGGCGACCATAAGGAACACGCCAGCTGAAGTGACCCCTTCTCCTTCCCCTTCAACCTTCCTCCAGTCACAATGTTGCTCTCATATCTTGCACAATATCTTCCAGTTTCTTGCACGTTAGTCCCTGTATTTTCCAGGATCGACGCCTGACGATCATTGCTTCTCTGTCTCCCCGTCTTGCTCCGCTACAAGCTGATGTAGACGTGTATATATACCTCCCACCTTTTTACGATACTGTGAGGAAACACCATTCTAATAATTTACGTTTCATCAATACTGAGAGACAACACATCACCCAGACATGCAGTTTTAATCTCATCCACCGGGGGAAAGGCTTGCAACACCTGAACCTATAGGGTCAGGTCAAAGGTCACGCCATCATACCCAAGAGTCGTACCGTCATGCTACGAGGTGTAGTGTCGTAATACCCAAGGGTTGTATAGTCGTGTTAGAGGGTCGTAACGTCGTGCTCGAGGGGTCGTCCCGCTGTGCTTAAGGGGTAAAGACGTACTTCCCTGAGCAATCACAGGTACAGCCACAAGGAGTGAGGTGGGAAGGCTGGTGGCATAGAAAATGAGAGAGAGAGAGAGAGAGAGAGAGAGAGAGAGAGAGAGAGAGAGAGAGAGAGAGAGAGAGAGAGAGAGAGATTGGGGCCCATGGGGAGAGAGCTATTAGGTCGTAGAGAGACAAGACAATAAGGGACAATGTGAGAGAGTGAGGCAGAGACAGTGGAGGTGGCTGTGTGTGTGTGTGGGGGGGGGGGGGGGGGTTATGAGGGGAGCGTCACCTGGACCATGATGAGAAAACCTGCCATGACGTCACTGTACAGGGCTGGTCGGCCGCCCGTCCCAGTGTGGGTGTGGGCTGTGGTGGGCGGAGGATGCAGGTCCTCACAGCCTATACACAGCGTCCGCAACAAACACCCCGTCCGCCTCGCCATATCATTTTCAAAGGTGATGTCACCATAATATTCCCAAGCTTTGCCATCTCTCCTTTGGCCTTGCTTGATTACCATCAGTGGGGCGTTTGGGCGTGAAGCTGGCAAGGTTCCTGAAGCATAATAAGCCCATGTTTTAGGGTCCATAGGATCCTGATCTGAATGACGCGAGAAAGTGATGAAGCGGTGCAAGAAGAAGCCGCTTAACTGTGCCTTCTAAGCGCCCTGTACGTCTACACGTGTACCCACATTTTCTTGCTTCCAGGTGAGAATCAAGAATTTTCCTCCTCAGAAAGGTAAGAGTCAGCCATCCTGAAGCACAGGTGGGAGAAATATTGCGCCCAGAAGCGCAATTCCCAAAACAAGGCGGCAGTCAGGCAAAGTATATGAAGAACAGAATTCCCTCAAGACAGCCTGAGGCACAATGAGGCGGACTGCTGGTGCTCACACCGTTAGGAACACTAGTCTCAGCGGCTACTTGTACGATGATTTCGGCCTGAGAGCGTCATACGCCTACGTCCACAATCAACCCAAGCCGTGTATCGCCTCTGAAAATATACAGGGAGGAGGAGAGAGTCTGTTCCGGACGTTGTGATGGCCGTGGACGCCCTGGTGCAGCTTCTGCGATAAGCACAGGCGGAGGCGACATGGGCAGGAGACGAGAGGCGATGTGGGGCGACATGGATCGGAATTTGACAGGTGTGGACGTGGAGAAGCGACAGAGGCACGATAAAACCAACAATGGTGCAGGTGTCTGGCAGAACATGTGTCAACCGCTAACATCATGGGTGTAGGATGAGCCGAGGTCACAAACGTGTTACACTCTGGTACTGACGACGTGCGAGAGGGACGAGTTAGGTTAACAGTTATAACTCGACCGCTTCTCGCACTTCCCGACCCAGGAATACCTACCCTAATTAGTACAGTTATATTCCTATAACCTTCCCTACCGACCGAACACCCACACTTCCCTCCACAAAAATCTTTTTTTTTTTTTTCAAGATCCTGAGTCAGACAGACGAGTCCTGGCCTCTCCTAACACACACGTCCTTCTCTTCTATTTCTCCTACCTTGGCCATGCAGGGAGCCAGCGGCTCTGGGGTTCACTAGGGCCTGAATGGCTTCTCTGTCCGGCCTGGTATGGCAAGGATCAGGTTGCAAATGAGAAGCTGTAAGCGGGACTCAGGCCCAACACACACACACACACACACACACACACACACCTTAGCCTCTGTGTGTGTATGTGTGTGTGTGTGTGTGTGTGTGTGTGTGTGTGTGTGTCAGTATACACGTATAGAAGTAAATAATTTAGATGGCACACATACAGTGGCAACAATATATATATATATATATATATATATATATATATATATATATATATATATATATATATATATATATATGCGTTGTGTGTGTGTGTGTGTGTGTGTGCGCGCGTGTGTGTGTATAACCACCCACACACTCCTATACAACGAAATCCGCCCTACATATTTACACATTACAATTGTAATCCTCAACTCTAACCTTCGCTCTCCTACGCCTTTGCTTTCCCCTTCCTCACCAATCATATGACAGCATATCGACTTCACTTGCAGTTCTGGGCCACTGAGCCACTGACGTCACATCATTATCTTCAATCAACGTTACTACATCATCTACATACAACTAACTCACGGGACCAAGGATAAACACTTTACGGAATTGCCTACATGTGAAGCCACTACAAAGTTCGTGTATACTAGATACCAAACTGGTATATTTTGTTGAAATAATAATAATAATAATAATAATAATAATAATAATAATAATAATAATATGCCTCACGTTTCCAACCCAGAGCAAAATCTCCCGCATACATCTACCCACCTACAACCTTCCTCAACCCACATTTACCACAATACACGAAGATTTATCTACCACAACCACTACCACATTCAGGGTACCCCGGGGTCGCATGTTGGACCAATCCTCGCCAAAAAACAATAAATTACAGACTATTATCAAAACAAAGACTGTATTAAAAGCCTTCTGCCCTTCCGGGAGAGAGAAATTATGAGAAGTGGTTACAAAAAAAAAGTATTATAACCTTCAGCCCTCCGTATGTACCGCCTCAGCAGTTTATACAGAATCTAGTGCCTTTCATCAGTATATCTTCCCTATTTACAGCCCTAAGTAGTTTATATCCAGTCACCTCTGCCCACCACTCTCTCTCCTCAAGACTTTCTAGCTCTGCATATCATTAATGTTGTGTCCAGAATTTTATCAAATAATGACGACAACACTTGGTACAGACAACCTGTTCTTAGAAAAACAAATTATGATGATAATAGCGAAAAGTTAGGAAAGACCACAAACTGTGAGTAAACGTTAAACACGACATCACATGGACGCTAACTTTACAAAACCAATCTCGCAGTATCGACAACTGCCAATAACTAAAAGTTATCAGTGATAAAAATACAAAGAAAGCCTCGCCGTGACGAGAAGTATATAAACACAGCTCATCACATACGAGAATATTACAAGGACAATCCATCATTCCATAAAACAAGTCAATAAAGACTCTCTTCCTTCCCAGTGTTGCCACACGGCTGGTCACGCATTGTCTTTAACATCAACAACTGGCCACATGTGCCCACCTACGTCACACAAAGCCACAGGGACAAGACAATGCTATGACCCCAGCCTCGGCAGTCCGCTAGGCCGAGCTGCACCTCTTACTTATCGCTATTCCAGTCACTACCAGTTTTTTTTTTCTTTTTTTTACCAACGCATTTCCTGGGCTTAAGACACCATGGTCATATCTGTCATGACTTAAACCCTTGAACACGACGGCAATATTCTCGACTTTTCAGCACGACGGCCACGACGACCCTCGACCATGACGGTACGGTACGACCCTTAGGGTAAAATGATCTGGTCGTTCACCTGACCCTTACACCCCCTGAGGGTCATAACTAACCTCGTATATCCATCATTCGAAATTCAAGTCAGAAACAAAAATGTTAGCGTCTTCAGCCAACATAGCTTACAAAACCTCATCCATCCAACATACCCAAATGTTAGCGTCTTCAGCCAACATAGCTTACAAACCTCATCCATCCAACATAACCAAATCTCACGTCTCATCCCAATTTACCGAAATCTTTAGCCTCACCCAACATACTCCAACATACCAGCCCTATTCATCATACCTAAACCTACTAAAGTCTCGTCCAGCATAACCAACATACCGCTCTCATCCCACATTCTCGTGTCTACCACAACCAAACATAACGTTCAACCATGAAAACCAACCTAACAACGCATCCCACATACCCGAACATAGCGTCTACAACACTGTGACCCGGCCAGAATCGCAGAGACAAGAAAAACGTTCATTTAACATTAAGAAAAAAAGTCGGGAGTTCCGCCAGGAGGAAAATAATAACGACCCACCATGAGGCAACACCATCCCCGCCGTGAAACTGTTGCCATATCGAGCAGCCTCAGTAACGGCCGGGGGTCCAGCCCGGCTAACGCAAGGGAAAAGTTGAGGACAAGCGTTCGTTACCAACTTTACGCCTCTGTTTTCCCCATTATGTCAGCTGTACGTGGGCTGACGCTGGGCATCAGTTATCCAGATATGTAACCTCTCACGCCACAGATATTAAAATGCACCAAATCATTAGAATAAATACAATATAATTAATCGTGTGTTGTTTCTGCTGAATCGCAGACTACAACACGGAACTTTCTAATGTATTATATCAACAGATTATACCATTCATGTTATACCTAACAAGTATAGGAACATGCAACTGTATGACTGCTGACCCCGTGAGCACGAAGGAAAAGCCTTTGCGAATGACCCTTAAGCGTGACAGTTCGGCCCTTGAGCATGCCAGTTCGACCCTTTGGAGCACAACAGCACGACCCTTGGGCACAATGTTTGACCTCCGTGATCGACAGTTCAACCCTTAGGTATGATGATGACCTTGCCTCTGACCTGACTTTAGAGTCCATGCCATCATACCCAGAGTCGTACCGTTGTCTCTGGATCATACATGGCGAGTCTTCAGGGAAGAAGGGGGCCACGCGAAGCCATCATCATCTCCGGCAGCAGGGGTATGCGTCGGGCGGTGTCTGGCATCACTGCCCGGCTGGTATGCGCGCGCGGGGGGGGAGCCTTTTTCTCTGAACGGAGTCGTTGGTTCCCCTTACAAACGATTCCTACAGCGACCTTATAACTGATAAGGAGCGCAGGAGGACTGTACTACAGTTTGTACAGTGGAGTTGCTTCTGTCATAACTACACTATAGACGCCCCCGTACAGTGGTGCTGGGATAAGAGTGATACTTTGTCGATCTCATCGTCAATTTGGTACTTTTAGGTACTTTGGCGATAAAGTATACGTTCTCATACTCTATTTCTTTAATATATGATACTTTTTATTTTACGTTTGCTGATAGTCTTTAGTACTTTGACGATTTAAACGTTCTATTTGTTTTTTAAATACTTTGGCGTTCTCATTCCAGTATGTTCATCCTAAGATACTTTGTGGTAATCTGAAGATATTCAAATGATTTGATCCCATAAGGAACTTATTATGGTAATTTCACGACGTCTTTTCGACCTTTCAGTTCTTCCTCCCCGCTTTTTTTAAACCCTGCTATTCTGACGACAATCATTTTCGACATTTAACATCCTGTCGCTTGTGGAAGGACTTAGAGGAAAGAGAAAAGGATCTTGTGCAGGATGGTAACTTGATACTAAAAGTGACATCACCAATTCTGTTTTAAACAACATACAAGACGTGACAGACCGTCCGCACACACACACACACACACACACACACACAGTTGTACGCTTCTAACTACTCCACCGATGTACAAACATCACTCAAAGACTAACAACATCCAAAGTCTTGTCAACACACACATCTACAACCAACGTGGATGTAGGTGGCTGGAACCCCCACACAAGGCATCTCTCCTCACCCCATTACCCATGCAAACTTACACCCCCCCCCCCCCTCTAGACCGCCCAGTGAGAGCGAGAGGTGACCCATCATCACCCAACATGTGTTATTAGTTAAGGGAACCCGCTCCTTCGTCACTCCCCCAACCTTAAAATATACGAAACTTAAATAACCAACACACACACACACACACACACACACACACACACACACACACACTGGAGCCCCATGAGCGAAAAATTCCTTCCCCAGTATTGTATAAAAGTGTATGATTACACACAAACATGATATACACACGTTATGCATAACGCCCATTCATACGGACATAAAAATCCTTATTTCCAGGTTACAATTTCATGAGGGAGCAAGATCGCTGAAATTATGTATGCAATAGAATTAAGTCACATTACACACACACACACACACACACAGGAGAAACTGCTCATTAGCTGTGACATTAACACAGTCTTGATTATCATCAATACTTAGTGGATTACATTATTAACCTCATCCCTAATTCATGCGTAAAGTCTGATTAACATCCCCTTTTCTATAACTCATCTCTACATTTACAACTATTATAGTTTTTTCTATAATCTTACCACTGGGCTGCCGTTAATTCAGTCAATAAATAATAGAAACATCATAATCATTAGTATCATTACAGGGTAAGGGACCGCTGTATGTACACTTGCGAAGGAAGTGTAATATGACGCCATAAACCCCTGCCAAGCGAACACCGACCCACGCCTGACGCGGCCGTGGTCGCCCTAGGCCGCCGCGCCAGCACCGACCCACGCCTGACGCGGCCGTGGTCGTCCTAGGCCGCCGCGCCAGCACCGACCCACGCCTGACGCGGCCGTGGTCGCCCTAGGCCGCCGCACCAGCACCGACCCACGCCTGACGCGGCCGTGGTCGCCCTAGGTCGCCGCACCAGAACCTTCAAACCCAGTGGTGTTTAGTTTGTTCCTGTGGTCGTCCGTCCCCGGGGTCATCCGCACGGCTGGCTCCCCCTCTCTCTCTCTCTTAACGGTCTCCCCCATCTCTCTTATCTCCAGCATCTCGTTTTCTATCGCCCGGTGTCGTACCCACCCACCTTCGCCCAGGGTTCTCATCCTCTTTCCCTTTTTTTTTCTATACTTTTTTTTTCCGGCACGAACCCAAATGTCTATGCACATCCACAGCTTTCACCATTAATCCAAATTTTCACAATTCGAAATATCAAAGGAAGAATATTTAGTGAATATATGATTAAGAGTAACCAACCAGACAAAATGAAAATGTAGGACGAGTATACTTCTACACAGTACGAGAAGAAATATATTATTAAGTACGACTATGCAATAAAATCCCAAACTTTATGTGTAATATATATATATATATATATATATATATATATATATATATATATATATATATATATATATATATATATATATATATATATATATATAACCTACAGCAGCAACATGAGAGAGAGAGAGAGAGAGAGAGAGAGAGAGAGAGAGAGAGAGAGAGAGAGAGAGAGAGAGAGAGAGAGAGAATATCATCCGAGGCTGGGATCGTCTTAGCGACATACTTGAGCACATTCGTCATACAGACAGACGTCTCGGGCAGGAGGCACTCACTATACACCACGCTGAATATTTCCCATACACTTGACACGCTTTGTGGGGCCACCACCACCAGGACGTGGGGGAGGGCTGCGGGTAACGAGCCTCGTCTCCCGTTACGATGCGAAGTGTTGGACGAGACGGGTGCCATGGTAGCAACATGGCTACTAGGGGCGAAACATCATCAGTTACCAAATAATGTGTGATGACAGGGATCACGTTAATGTCGTTGCCAGTGTGATATCATTCGACCATTAGAAAACACATATATGATCTTATAAACCACCTTAGGTCATCTACTGGCGCTCTGTCCCTCACTGCCACTTCAGAAATATTGTAAACACGGGCCACGCCACCAGCCATGCGCACCACCGTATCTTCACACGGATTCTGCTCCCCTCCCTCACGTCCCCTCCACTATCTATCACTCTTCACACATGGGAACGGGGGCAGGGATGCCGGGAAATTCCTCCTTAACTGGCACCACAGCTCCGGGGAGAATAGATAACGCACACACGCAAAAAAAAAAAAAAAAAAACTACTTGAAACATCGGGTAGGCCTAAGGCGATGATGAGGGAAGATCCGGATCGCTGTGAATATTCAAACATGGTCGGAGCGCGGGAGAGTAGCTCCAATTAGCGACTAATGAAGCCCTTGTATTTAGAGTGGATTCACTTCTTCCTCTCCGTAGGACGCACATGGCATGGTGGGGGTGGGGTGGGTAGGTAGGAGACCAAGAACGTACAGTCATAAATAAAGAGAAACCTTCGTTATAAAAAAAAGAAAATAGTTACGGCCACAGACTTCGAGGGGTTATCTCCGGCCGAAGAACGTAAACAAAACATCGGAGCATGGGAGAAGGGTCGGCGTTGGGCAAGCTCTAATGTCAGTAATTTGTGGCTGGTCAGGTTAACTCGCCTCCCCTTACCTGTAACCAGTGGGTAACCTACCTACCCTTAAGCATAACAATTGGGTAAATATTACAGACGAGCGGCCCGTCGCGCGTCCCAACACCAGAACAAGTGTGCATCGCTTCCACCTCTACAGCGACAGGTGTACAGCGCGGGTGTTCCACCCTTCCACTCCACGCTAACTTACGATATCGTTCTTTATCTTCTATTACGGTTGTTAGGAGTGATAAGATAACGGGTAGGAGCGAGATAGGGGAGCGAAGAAAGTCGAATGAAAAAAAGAAATGACCAAGCTTCTACTGAACTGGTTCGCAGGAGACATATTTTTGGAGCCTTATCTACGTACACCTGGGCGTCCTCTCCTGGCTGCCGCGCTGTTCCTCTGGTCAGTCAGGCTGTTGGAGGCAGCGGCCCGTAGGCCTAAATAATCACCACACACACTGTTTGGTCTGGTACACAAACATACTTACCCATGGCCATCTTAAATTTCTCCATCGTGTTTCTAATGGCAGCAGTAATACATTATACCATCTTTGGCTCAATGTTCTCTCTCAACCCAGCTGTCATACAGATGCGTGCTGTACCGTTACTGGGTTTTCTGTGCCTGTCGCGTCAACACGGAAGTATTTCTTGAGTGCATCTTGGGTGCCAAGGATTGTTCGGTGTGCGGTCCAGAGAGTATAGCCTCATTGCTTTCAGTCGTTCCAAAGTTATTCAGTTCCCTTACCACGTCAGTACGGGTCGTGACGATCTCTGTGTACTTCCTACACCTGCACACCATCACAATACCGCCCAACCTGAAAGGTGATGTCTGCACACGGCAGGATCTTATTCCAAGGGATGGTCAATTATCACGTCACTTATCTTGAAGGTCCACAGTGTCTAGCCTGCCCTCCTGAATGTGGCCACTTGTGCTGCATTGTGTCGTGCTTTCACCTGTTGTACACATTCCTTCTACGAAATATGATGGCGTTCGTTTCTTCTGCTATTCGGGACTGCTTTTCTTTTTCCATTTTCTCCATACTTGAATAAAAAATTCCCATCACTATAAAATGTCTTAAAAGTGGTCCAGTGGAAGACATATGTCCGAAAATTCCTCAGTGTCTTCTACGGATGAATTTCCATATATATATATATATATATATATATATATATATATATATATATATATATATATATATATATATATATATATATATTCTGGTATCACCTGCACAGGATGGTACGAAACTGTGTCTCATGTCTGTATTGATGACCGATCTGAGAAACGACTGCAATGGTGTAAGTCCAGTCCCTTTGAGAAGTCAGATCTTTACCAAGCAGACTAGAGCAACTGACCTTCTTCACAACACAGTAATGTGACTATTGTATACCACCCATCTTCCAAGTGTCCCCAGTTATTCCTGTCTTACACATCTGCTGCGCTATGGCACCAAGGTCACATCTGTCAAGAAGCTTTTACGAACCTGTTGTGCATCACATCATCATTTTAGTTGTTCTCTGGCATCTCTATATTTTTTTCTTCGTAATAGTGAAGTGACTGTGAGAGCCAAGACTTTCCTGCCGTTACTAACCGTCTGTGGTCCTGGGTAATATGGTCTTAGGATCCACGAAGCCACAGAAGTTACATATTAAGATTCGTTCGACATTTTCACTAAGTGAGGTCAGTGTTATTGAGAGGAAGTTCTGTGGAACTGTTTGCTTCGTGGTCAGTGGAGTGGGGCGATGCGAGTCGGCTTCAAAAACTCTCTGGAAACAATGCCAGAGTCCAGGTGCTCTCTTTCCAGAGGATGTCTGGCGCTCGCCCGAATGATGTGTGTGTCGGTTCTTTATAAAGACAGAGTTCCAGGAGTCTGCTCCTGGAATACAGCAGATAAGGACGCTCTAACGGGTCCTCTCACAGTCCTGTGGCATAGTGAACACAGAAGCTGTGTAACATGAGACAACGGATGAACCGAATGCCGTTTGGGTCATTTATCTTTTAGGTGATTTTTTGGCTCACTGAAGAGTGTGATTCACACTGCATTTTTAGTAACCCACTCACCTCCTGGCACTAGTTACCCACGTACGGACACTAATCTATTCTTGGGGGGAGCAACTGTACTTGCGGTCCTTGATCTGTGTGCTGCAGGTGACAAGATGTACATATTCATGTTTCTTTTTGTTCGCTGAGAGACGGCACGGGCTAATGAATGTCCCTATCAAGGCTGTCTAATTAGCGCTATATTCAAACATGTATCTCTCTATCAATATATATATATATATATATATATATATATATATATATATATATATATATATATATATATATATATGTATATCCCTATGGGAGAATGAACAGCTGGGTTGACTGTGGACCAACAGCCGCAACCAGGATTCAACCCTAACCACTACACCACGGAGGTCCCGAGTCTCGCAAGGTATTTTCAGTTTATGCTGATGTCCTTCAGTTCAATCGTGAGGTTGGCTTCCCTTTGTAGCGTAAGCTGAAGCACTGACAAAAGATCTGCACTTCGTCTTCCTCCTCATGTGAAGAGAATGTCATCCTAGTTCCACCCTGGACATTGTGTCTTGTCTTTTCTGACAGGTAAGATTCTGTCGCAAGCCTGGAGCCCGACTGCAAGCACCCTACGCACTCCTCTAGTGTCCTGCTTCTCAATGTCTCACAACCACCTCACTGTTCTATGACGGCCGCGAGATATGGCACAGCCAGTCGTATGTCTTCCTAGCTCTGGTAAGCCTCTCATCATCGTAGGTCTACCAGGAGAGGCGAAAATCCTTCATCACCATCCGACGAACCATACGGGGGACAACGCCGGTCTCGCGTATCTTTTGAAGAACACATTTTACGGCCGCTAAAATCTCCTGTCACTACAGGGGGAAGCTCGCTACCCACCCGAGGACCTACGTCCGTCCATATGGTCTCCGAAGATAAGGGCGCTGCCCTGGGACCGGGGATTCCTCGCCAGCACCCGCACCTACAACAAAGATGTCCCTCAGTCACTCGCACACCGGCCGACACCACCACCATCCAACGCGTCTTAAGGAGGCCGGAACGACCATAAAATAGGACCACAAACACGGTCTTTGTCGCCGGGACAGACCGATGCGTCTTACGGGGGACGGGAGCGAGGCATGAGGTAACCACACCTGACATTGTTGACCAGCCTAGTGTACAACACCTGCCTCCTCCTCCTACCAGCGAGCCTGAGAGAGGTTCATTACCAAGCCTACGACACTCCAGGCAGCCTGACCATCCAGCTCCCCTGGAGGTCTAGCCTCAACGACAGGATGGCTAAGGTTCCAGTCACCTGGAAAGCCAGACGATTTCTCAACTCTGTTCCTTTTTTTTTTCCCCTGTCCTTTCCGCCTCTTCCTCAAGGACGGTTGGGCTCCACACACACACACACACACACACACACACACGTCCTCCAGTGATGATGTCGTCCACAACACACAACCCTCCACTCACAACCGGGCCTGGTCGCTTCCTACCCCACCACACAAAAGTCTACAGACCCCTCCACACAACTCCACACCCTTACCTTCAGAAATTACGCTATCTACCTTATTCACCAGTCGACATTACAAACGAAACTCGCAATACCTTAAGTGCACAGAGTTAGATATTAATATATACAAGTTAGAGAGGTTGGCCGGGTGCCTCATGGACCAACTGGTTGTGGTCGAGGTCGTCCTCGGTGGAGTGGTAGCTCCTCATTAAGAGATAATCACTCCCTCGAGAGATCCTTCCTCAAGCAGCACCTTGGCAGGAGGACGAGAGGTGGAGGACCACTTCAGGGGAGGCAGGTGGCCCGCCACAAGGACACTACGAGTGGCTGGCCTCTACAACCAGCAGGAAAGACAGGGAACACCACCACCCACCACCTCCCGCCCTCACTCCCTGCTCCCAACCCCCAGCAACGCTGCCCTCCACACACACATCCCGCCCTCACTCCCTGCTCCCAACCCCCAGCAACGCTGCCCTCCACACACACATCCCGCCCTCACTCCCTCTCCCAGCCCCCAGCAACGCTGCCCTCCACACACACGACCACCCTGACACTATGCTCAGGTGAGCCATCCACATCTACCCTCCACCGCTATGCTGGGGTCAGTCAAAACATCCCGAGAAAAATTCAGTACCGAACAAAATGGACAAACTCTCCCGACCATAATCAAAATTTCATCAGGTATGATCCGAGTAAACAAAAACACAACAACCAACCCAACAATAACAAAAAAAAAAAAAAAAAAAAAATGAAAAAGAGAACGAAAAAAAGAAAGAAAACGTATTCATGTGTTGCAACAACTCATAAAAAAGACAAAATATTTCTGGTCGAGTTTCAGAACAGGTCGTACATCCTGCACGTACCGGGCACATCCTTTACAAACCTTTATCCCCTGGGGATAGGGGAGAAAGAATACTTCCCACGTATTCCCTGCGTGTCGTAGAAGGCGACTAAAAGGGGAGGGAGCGGGGGGCTGGAAATCCTCCCCTCTCAGTTTTTTTTTTTTAATTTTCTAAAAGAAAGAACAGAGAAGGGGGCCAGGTGAGGATATTCCCTCAAACGTCCAGTCCTCTGTTCTTAACGATACTTTGCTAACGCGGGAAATGGCGAATAGTGTGAATATATATATATATATATATATATATATATATATATATATATATATATATATATATATATATATATATTAGCTGGGTGGTGACTGGGGGGAGGGGGGTTGTTACAATCACCCTGGGCGCACTTAACTATCCAGAGCCGCTCAACGCACTGGTCCTCTCGATTCTCACCAATCACCACCTAGATCTCATCCACACACAGTAGTTCTGAAACTAAACAGCTACTGCACCCGACCCCAACACCGTTATCTCCAGTCTTTTAAGAGATCCCTCGTCCCCGGGTTGCAGTTCGGCATCACTACCGCATCCAGCCCATCCCAGCCGGGGTAGCTACAAGGACAGACCCATCCCAACCCACTGCAAACAATATAATCAGTAACCTACGATCCCAGTGTTTGTATTGAGGCTGTCTGTTTACCTTGCCATCCTGTTTACATCCCCACTACATAAAAATACTGCCGAGATTTTCCCTGCATATTTTCAGCCTTTGGCTGCAGTTAATTCAATATAACGTTATCATTATAATCTTTTTCATACTTGATCGCCGTTTCTCGCGTTGGCGAGCACTCGGCAGCAAAAGACGAAGAAAGGCTGCATCATAATTATCATTATTATTATTATTATTATTATTATTATTATTATTATTACTATCATTATTATTATCATTACTATTATCATTATCATTATTATTATTATCATTATTATCATTATTATTATCATTATCATTATTATCATTAACAACACAAACATTCCTATCACTATTAACACTACTAAAATGCTAATACTGTCATCAATAAATATAATAACAACACACTGCCAAAACTACATGAGAAAATCTGCAAAGCTGTGAGGAAAAGTAAAACTCATTTTGCTACGAGAGGCGGTATGCAAATGACCCAGCCGATCCACAATATGCAAATTAGCTGCCAGACAACAATGTGGCCCAGGCAGAGCCTCGTCACCTGCACCCCCCGTGATAATGATAAGGCCTCCGAGCACGACGGTACGACCCTTGAACACGACGGCGCGACCCTTAAACACGACGGTACGACCCTTGAACAAGACGGCCACGACCCTTGAACACGACGGTACGACCCTTGAACAAGACGGCGCGACCCTTGAACACGACGGTACGACCCTTGAACACGACGGTACGACCCTTGAACACGACGGACACGACCCTTGAACACGACGGACACGACCCTTGAACACGACGGACACGACCCTTGAACACGACGGACACGATCCTCTAAGGACGACGGTACAACCTTTAAACACAGTGGCACGATGCCTTAGCACGACCCATGAACCCAAGATGAACCTTGAGCACGACAGAACAGTACGTGAGTTACGAGCGAGGACGACCTTTGAAGACGACAGCGCGGGCCTTGAGCACGAGGGTAAAGGTCCTTAGGGCCAGACGACATGAGAGAGAGAGAGAGAGAGAGAGAGAGAGAGAGAGAGAGAGAGCGAGAGAGAGAGAGAGAGAGAGAGAGAGAGAGAGAGAGAGAGGGGGGGGGGGGAATCTCTGTGGCCGGCAAACGGCCAACAGCCTACCTGTGATCACATCCAAATAAGGCACACACACCTGGCAGCCAGCTGGGGCTATAACACGGCACGCCAGTTACACGACAATAAGCTAAGCTATAACACGGCACGCTAGCCATGATACTAGCCGAGCTCTGTGGTGACCAGAGGTAAAGAATGGAGGAATACATTCAAGACATAAAAAAATACATTATTGACTCCTTAAGAAAGCAAGGGACATGAGAAGAAATGCATCTGTTCACATCCAGTCTATCACAGGAGTTTATTCGTGCTAACCTAACCTCATTAGAGCAAAGAATGTTGTATATAATCTATTTCTAAATACATTCACCTCAGACGTCTGTGGTTTACGACCTTAGGTTGGTCGCTGCCGGGATTCTACCCCGCGTCGCCTGATTGAGTAGTTAATCATATACAATATATCCACGTACATCATGTCGTCCATAATACACCTGGTGATCCCACGAGATCTCAATGTTCACACAGCCACACTCACGGTGCGTACGGAAAAATATAGCAATATAAATGAAATATAAATGGTATGTATAGTATATATAAAAGAAGTACTGTGTATACACACACATGTCGCTAAACAGATATGAAAACATGAGGAAAACACAAGTGCACTATTATCTGGGATTTTCCAAGTAGTTACTTCACATATATTTGAGTCTGTGTTGCACAAAATTTATATATATATATATATATATATATATATATATATATATATATAATATATTATATATATATATATATATAAACAAGGGGAGGAGGAAGGTCAAAATTATCAACCAACATTTCTGCGTATTGATGAAACACGAAAACAAAGCATGACTTCGCAAAACATTACCAACATACCACACCAACGTTATTGACGTGTGAGACTGAAATATCAACTGTCATGGTATATTGTGTCCATACGGGTTTAGGTCTAGTCTGACACAGCCAACTTCACCTGTTTGGAAACGAGTGAAGTTTAATCTATGAGTTCTGAAGCCAAACCCCGGCGGTTGTGGCCCTGCGGGACACCAGTCATGGTGGTGACTGCAGTCAAATGCGAGCATACAGGGAACACACACGACCCCCTGAAACACTTGTGTCCAACACATCCATCTCGACTGCAGGAAAACATATCTTTTTTTTTTTTACCATCGTGTAAAACCAGATTGTTAAGTACAAACAAGACGCGGTGGTTTAACGGTGCTTTTCCATGGTAGAGAAGACCGGGTCGTGGTGGCTGGGGATCACCCTAGCCTTCAACTACTGATCCGATCTATTCTACTCCCTCCGAGGACCTCCTGGTAATAAAGAGGCCCCTAATGATCTGCCAACAGGATCCTTCCCTCACTCGACGCCGCTAAACTCGATATAGAGAGTGAGGAGCAAAAAAAAAGGGGAATAAATACATAAGAGCGTCTCTGTTCCTACGGCCATGGCGATCCAGCGCGGGCGTGAAGGACATACCTGTTGACCGGGTTACGCCATCTTTGCCCTCACCTGACGCAGGCCTTGCCCTTGGGTGACGTATCCCTTGCCCTTAGCTGACGTGCTTCTGGCTGTTCAGTTGACGCAGTCTCTCTCCTCCGCTGACGCTATCCTTGTCCTTACGTGGCACAGTCCTTTTGCCTCAGTTGACGTAGCCTTTGTCTTCAACTGACGCAGCCCTTGGTTCAGTTGACGCCAATGTAAGACGCCCACCAGACTACGGGATACACCCTGAAGACAGCACTACGACCCTCACCAATACAATACTGTCAACTGGGTCTAAACTGTCTTCCTATGAGACAGGCTCTGTGGGGGAACATGACGGTAGATCCGTGTGTCCAGACGCCTGTCTTTTCACCTTCCCATCTGGATAGGTCTGTGCAGACCAGCTGTTCCGCCCTTCAGTGCGGTCTGTGCCACAGATGGCCGTGCTCTCCCTCCGGCAATTGCTTGAGACTAGCAGCATCCGGCTCGACCTGGGATCTTGCTTGTGCCTTCTCGCTGGCGTCGGTGGCGTTGTGGGCTGGGCTGAGCTCAAACTTCGCTACCGATTCTTGTAACAACTTCTCCTCTTTAATCACACACACACACACACACACACACACACACACACACACACACACACACACACACACGTATGTGTGCATAATCACCCATCTATACTGGACGAGGGAGGGAGCTCTACACTCGCGGGAAGCCATCTCTTGTGGGCGTTCTTCCTCTCAGTTCAACAAGGATCAATCACACACTGACACAGTCAGTCAGTCAGTCAGTGCACCTGTGTCTCTCTCTGTCGGCCCCACTAATACTGTCGTCCGCATCATCCTGGCCCTCTCAAGTCTTCCCTCTGTTACACAAGTCTACAGCAGGCCATCAGCCCCGTCTGATCCTTCCTCACCTACAGTTCAAGATGCGTGAGACATACAATCACAATTCTATTCTCTTCCCTTCATTTCTTTGATCTTCCCTCTACGCGTCCACCACAGCATGGACCGACCTGCGGTCCCTCGTGGCCAGGCAAATGGTACCTGCCCACACGAACCACTGGAGTGGTCTAACTTAACATTTTACACTGCGAGGAACATCTGTAAACCCACAGACAATCTTATATTGTCTAACAACATCTTCACAAACACAGAAGTCATAACCTGACCCTAAAACAACAAGTGGAATAACTGTCAATATATATATATATATATATATATATATATATATATATATATATATATATATATATATATATATATATATATATATATCTCAACTTGTAATTTTTTAGTGTATCTTCATCATGCAGTGAATGGTTCACCATGACACGAAGCCAACCATTACAAGTGCCTCACTACAAAGTGTACGCGTCTTCCCGCCACTTATAAGTGCTTTACAACCCAATGTAAGTCAGAGGTGAGGCATGGGCGATGAGGAGTCAGCGTGGGTGTGTGAGTGTGCTGGGGAGCGAGCACCTCACGTGCCGCGGCCCGACTCTCTCTCTCTCTCTCTCCTGGCTAAATTGGCCCTCAATTGATGGCAAATTGGCCGTGAGACGCTTAAACTCCCCAGTATGGAGGGGAGGAGGGTGGAGATGGAAGGGGGGGGGGGGGTGTGGAAAGTACGGGGTGATACAGAGGTTAGTCTTCCAGCAGCGAGCTGATATTTAACTGACGGTACAACACAAAGAAATTGGTTCAAAGCAAAGTTCCTCATTCTCCAGTGGGTTCAACTCTCTATTGTGTACTATATGTGCGCTTATTGAAAATATTACCAGTGGTTGTTGGTTCATCCATCCACTGGTGTTAACTGGGACTGCTTCAGTAGATGGAATGACATTTACAGGGACCCATGGTTTACAGAGTGGCAGCTCAATACATTTACATGGCCCTCTGTTTACAGGGGAGGCAGGTCATTACATTTACACATGGCCCCCGGGTCGTGTGGAAGACTTGGAGGGGTGGGGAGGGGGGGAGGAACATCTTCACTGCGTCATTACCCCCCCCCCCCTCTCTCTCTCTCTCTCTCTCTCTCTCTCTCTCTCTCTCTCTCTCTCTCTCTCTCTCGTCACAATTCACAGTTACATCTTCACCATAACATCATACAACGACTGACTCACTATTGCCAACTGTTATATTCTTGAACAGGAGACGAGGGCTTACTGCAGCTTAGAGACTGCACTCCACGCAGGAGCAGGGAAGCGAGGAGGTCCACAAGGAAGATGTACTCCTTGACAGCCACTAACGAGCATACATCCACGCTGAGGGTCACACATAGACAGACAGACAGACAGACAGACAGACAGACAGACAGACAGACACACACACACACACACACATATATATATATATATATATATATATATATATATATATATATATATATATATATATATATATATATATATATGCAGTGCGCGTCCTACCCCCTGGTGGGAGAAGATAAGGTCAACAAGGAACCAGTTAACATAACAGCCATCAGACCCTTCCAGCATCGGCTCCTGCTCGCTCACTCCACCTTCAGGTGATTCTTAACATTCTAGTCACAGATGGCTCGAGGAGGAGTGCTTGCCAGGTGGTTCCTCTGGTCCTGGGGAGGCAGACGGCTCCTACGTCGAGGATGAAGGATGGGTTCAAAGGATGAGTGGTGAGAGCGGAAGGGGCTTGGTATGTAGCGAGTCTACGTGGGTACCCGGACTCATGCATGGAATTGTGAGTATGTAAGTGCGTTGACGAAAGCTGTGTGTGTGTGTGTGTGTGTGTGTGTGTGTGTGTGTGTGTGTGTGTTACGGGGAATTGCGCATGTGTTGCCCCGTCTCTTCATCTCGTACACAAATCACGTCTTCATGTAAACAACGTCTGGTACCCATTCATCGACCAGTTCCAATGGAAGGATGAACAGCTGGGTTGGCTGTGGGCTGACTGCCTTGCCACCGGTGCTTATGGATGCTTGAGCTGGTCCAGGTGGGTGTGTGAGTGCTTGGAATGATGGAGGAGTGGACGAGAGTGGAGAGGGAATATGTGAGGTAAGTGCTATCAGCATTCACAGGTGCAGACGTGGGGGGGGGGGGGGAAGACGGTGTGAGAGGTACCGGAGATTAACAGACAGAAGTGACAGGTGAGCAAGAGAGGGGAAAAAGAAAATCTGATCTGTGGGAGAGGCCGTGGTAGAGGAGGAAGGGAGAGTAGTGGAACAGGAGCGGGTTACGGGGAAGATACGTCTAGATCTCGAGTTCCATCTGTGTCAGCTGGAGGTATGACAGCCTCCTCATAGTAGGACGAATGGCAGGTACTAGTCCTTTTGGAGGGCGAGGGGCTGCAGGCACGAGTGCTGGAGGGTCGAGGATGACTCGAGAGGGAGGAGGATGTCTTGGGAGTAGTAGGAAGGTAGGGAGGGTGGGACGGAGGGAGGAGCAGTGCGACAAAATTCAACGAACAAGACGAAAGATTAGGAAAGATTACCAAGCAGCGATGGAGGTGACCTGTGTGGTAATCGTGAGGGTTACTCGGGAAGGACGTTTCTAGGAAAGGCAGAGGGAATGTCCGGGAGGGAGGGAGGGAGATTACTGGCTATTGGATAAGGCCAGGGAGACAACGTGACACTCTGCCTAGCAGTTCTGGATCCTGGTGGTCCCAAAGAGGCTAGTTAGACTACACGACAATAACAAACCACTCTGGAGATCCTTCTCCAGTACTGGGCATTTCCTGGGGAGAAAGGCGTAGGACGCAGGTGGTGGGGCGGGTGGTGTGAAGGGCGTGACGCAACACTGACCACAGTTCATGTAACATGAGGAAGACATGAAACATCTGTGATGGACGGTAGGATTCACCCTCCGCCATGAACATACCATATGAGAAAAAGCCCAAACACTGACCAGCATCTTTCTACGTTCTTCAGGACGTCCATAGCTATCACTGCAGCAGTCTCCTGCACATGCGGAGTTGGTGTCCAGTGGCTACGCTGAGCAGTGCTGACGGCTGTGAGCCTGGCAGGATTTTTGCCTGGTATTGCTCGGGTCGACAAGGGTCACTGTGTTTAGCCGTGCGCCCTTCCCAATGCACACCCTAGTCTTTCTCTTTTTCGTGTGCATGCCATGCCCCAAGAGGTTGGAGAGAACCCCAGCCACCCGGCCCCAAGAGGTTAGCGAGGTGTGGGGGTTGGGTGTTGTATGTGAGGGCGTGCAGATCGTGAACTATGCCTTCCACGATTTCTCTCGTGTAAGTTATGATACACCTCTCCCGTCTACCTTCTACACGGCCCAGCCTCGGCGTCTGTGTTGAGGGAGGTTCGCAGTCTTTACAACGTCAGTACGGGACGGCAGAGATGTCTCCATACTTTCTAGATCCGTGATTTCGTCCGGCCTAGGAAGTGACGTTACCATATAGCAGCATTCTATTCTGGAGACTAACAAGGGCCTTGAAGATCGTCCTCAGAGGCTTCAACTCTTGTTAGGTCCGCAGAATCCAGCCTGCCATCTTTCTGGAGGGAGGAACTTTTACTCTGGTGTTCGGTGAAGGAAAGGTCGTCGCCACACGTTATAACGTTGGGTTAGTTGCTCGGAGCGAGTCTCGGGGTGATCCACGTCGGACGGATGCAACACTGGTGCACATCCCTTTCCCTGAAAACGGAGATGCCCAGACCCCCCTGAGATCGAGGACGTTCAAGTCCCCCTGAGAGCGAGGACGTCCATGTTCCACTGGAGGAGCGAGGACGTCCAGGTCCCCCTGTGAAAGCGAAGATGTCCAGGTCCCCCAGGAGTAAAGCTTCTAATGATCTTCAACAAACAGGCTGAAAGATCAAGTTACGTCCGGAATGTAAAGCAGGGCCGGGCCCGGTTCCTCAAGACGACGAAGTTCGCGCCGCTCCTCGCCGGAAGTCACAACGCTAAGTCGTGGCTCTTTTTAAGACAACACCGAGTTGAACGTCCGCCCGGCAGCGGAGGACTGCCGGGTACGGGACCTGAACCGAGAGGGGACGCGAAGGTACCAGGTCCAGCCGTGGGGGGGATGGGAGGAGGGAGGGGGAAGGTTTGTACCTACGTGAGCTGACCCGGGGCAGCTCCCACATCCAAACTTGTAGCGACGGTGCCCAGTCGCCGCTACAGGAACTGGCATGACTTGACGAGGTCCATATGAATAGACTGCCGGACCCAGGTAGTGTGGGGGATGCTCACTGTCTACCATGGGCCAGTGACGGACCTGTTGCTGTCGCGAAGACCCGCCTGGTATAGGGGGCTGTCTTCAGAGGGCCTTCCGCCCTGGGGTACCACATAAGAGCATGACTCCTACGTACAAATCCCTCTCCCCCCTCAGCCCCCCCCCCCCCCCTTCCCAACGCCACCTGCACAAGAGCAAGAAACAACGACCGTCTTGAGCCCAGGCCTGGCCTCTCGTGTGACACCTCCCTGGTGCAGGATTACCCGAAGATGACCTTCCCACCTCCCACCAGGTCAAACTGACCTCCAACACATAACCTGGGTTCTGGCTGCCTGCCTGGCCTCTCGCATCTCCCAGGATCATGTGACCCCCGCCCTCACCACAGGCACTGGCAACAAACAGTCACCACCTTAAGACATAAAGGAACAAAACCAGGTGTCAAGTAGTTACATGTATACACCTGAGTAGCTCTGCTCACCTTCATGGCGACACACAGATCCTGCCTCGAGTATGATTACAGATCTGGAAGCACTTGTGACCCTGATTCTCTGCAGGAGGAGTACCCATACCATAAACAACAATCTCCACTTCTCATACTGACCTCCACAGCTCGATCTAGCACCTTACCTCACCCTACCTTAGCTTAAGATGGCTACGGAGATCTTATACCCCCACAGCTGGATCTGGGACCTTGCCTTACGCATACCTTACAATGGCGTCGGGTCTTCTACCCCCACAGCTGGATCTGGGGCCTTGCCTTACGCATACCTTACAGTGGCGTCGGGTCTTCTACCCCCACAGATGGGTCTATGCCGTGCTGCTATGCTCTTGCACCTTTGATCAACTAGGCCGTCAGAGGCCGCTGCCCGCAGGCTTACGGAATCACCACATCAACGCTGGTGTGACACACTACTACCAAGGCACCTGGCCAGGACCTTTATAAATTACCCCAGCGTCCAGTGTCTCTACTGGCTACCGGCGATTTTGAGGTCCAGCACGGCTGAGGCAGAGGCTTCTCCATGACAACAACAGACACACTCGTGCCCACTGACGAACATAAGATGGGGAACTAACGTAAAAGTGTCAGCTGAACTAACCTGGGGGTAAAAAAGAGAAAAAAAAAAAAGGGGTTGCTTGATGTCTTGGGACGCTAAGTCCTCACGTTCCGAGTTCGATATGAACGTCGCAACCCGAGGGAGCGCACGGATCCCAGATGGCGACAGAGGAGACCACCCCTCCTATCAACACTGCGGCTCACTGACAAAGAACACAGGGCGAGGAGGTCAGGGTCACCTGTACTGACATTTAGCTGTAACCTCTCGGGCGATGGGGCTACCCTGAAACACTAGCGGGATCCGCTCAACACGACACGGCGTTCTTCAATCCGACCTGCAAGCAGCCGATACAGCCCGGGTTGTGTCATTTGGGTTTCCCGGCGAGATTCCAATAAGGGAACAACGGTTGGTCAGACCCAGTGTGTTGCTGGCTGGCAGGGACGCCCCCGATGGGCCTTGTTGTGGGTGAAAACAGTGTCGGAGGGTCGGGTGAGGGGAATCAGATCCCCCCTCACAAAGGCGGAGTTTAGGGTCGCACGAGGATATAATTGGCGAGGGAGGTGTTGGGTTTGGAGTCGGGTGTTGCACGCCCTGGGCTACAAGGTAAGTGTTCTTGCTTTTTTTTCCTGCTTACTTTGATGCGTATACGCGGACATAGCTAGTGTGTTGTGTGTGTGTGTGTGTGTGTGTGTGTGTGTGTGTGTGTGTGTGTTCTGGCACCCTCTGGGGGTCGCATGCTGACCCAACATCAAAAGCAATAAGCTTTATGGGTCATACTCCAGGTCCTCCTCCTCCTCAGATGACTCTCCTCTCTTTCCCTCTTGTTTCCTCCTTGCTATCCTCCCCCCTCCCCATATCTGGACTTCCCAACCGACCCAGCCAACGCCACCCCACATCCCAACCTCTCTTCTCCCAAAATCCCCCAATGAGTCATAAGCGGGTACTTACTCAACCATCCGCACAGGTCACTGAGTTGATGAGTCTTACCCCCATGAGTCGGTTCCCACTGGACTCACCTGGATGAAGGAGAGAACACGGTTAGTTCACAATGAACACAATCAGGGATATCCAACTATAAATAAAACAACCAAATGAACACATATTTCAAACATGAGATAAATAAGTTATTCAAAGAAAGTTGTTGTGAAAATATCAACAAATAGTACAATATTGTCTTGGCATTAACATCTTTTGAAATGTGAACTCCTAACTTAATGTAAACCAAAACTAAACATGGATACCAGCTACAGTAAACCATTATGCAAATAATAAGCCATACAAGTCTACTTGATAAAAATCAATGTTTGTTATAAAACTAACAACATTGAACCGACCCACAACCTTCACAACACCCCGTAACACACAACATAGCTGGACAGGTAAACACAAAACTGCACCGGACAAGCTGCCTCGAACAGCTTGATTAACCAGACGCACCTCGAAGCCTACCAGACTGAGCAACGGGGGTAGAGACAAGCCCCGACAACCGTCCTAAGTTACACATACGGCAGCGGGGTGTGTGTGTGTGTGTGTGTGTGTGTGTGTGTGTGTGTGTGTGTTAAGAGATAAGTTCCGACAGCCGTCGTTAAGTTACGCACACGGCAGCACCGACGACGCATACGCTCCTTGATACAAATGTCCCCTGCCTCACTGAAGCTTTACGTCAGCCACGTGCGACACCTGTGCAGGTGTCAGCCACGTGCGACACCTGTGCAGGTGTCAGCCACGTGCGACACCTGTGCAGGTGTGGTGAGTACGGAGCGTCATACAGGCCGTTTCCGGCAGGTGTCGTGAGCCGGCGTCAGAACCAGGTTGAGCACAGCTGATGACGCACAGCCAAGCACATCTGGGGGGGGCGTCACCCGGGGGGCCACACCTCCCCACGCTACGACCACACGACATGTAACAATCATCATTATCATCATTATCATCATCATCATCACCACCATCATCATCATCACCACCATCATCATCATAAAAATGATAATAATAATAATAACAATGAAAATAATTATAATAATTCTTTTCTTTTATACACAACTGCTTCCCCACCCGCGAGCAAGACAGCGTCAAAGGAACTCACGAGCACCGGCCCTATTTGCAACCATCTGCTCCTTCACCGCCATGTGTGGAGAGAGAGAGAGAGAGAGAGAGAGAGAGAGAGAGAGAGAGAGAGAGAGAGAGAGAGAGAGTGCGCGCCTCATACCAAAAACCTTTCATTTCAAAATAACGTACACATTGCATATTATCATATATTTTCTGCATTTTCACTATTGTTTTCCGTTTTTTTTTTCTCCCACAAGGTTTAGATATCTGAGATGATCCTTGAGGAGTCTGGAGGAGCGAGGTGAAGGGGTAGTAGTCTAGAGGAGCGAGGTGGAGGGGTAGTAGTCTAGAGGAGTGAGGTGGAGGGGTAGTAGTATGGAGGAGCGAGGTGGAGGGGTAGTAGTCTGGAGGAGAGAGGTGGAGGGGTAGTAGTCTGGAGGAGTGAGGTGGAGGGGTAGTAGTCTAGAGGAGTGAGGTGGAGGGGTAGTAGTATGGAGGAGCGAGGTGGAGGGGTAGTAGTCTGGAGGAGCGAGGTGGAGGGGTAGTGGTCTGGAGGAGCGAGGTGGAGGGGTAGTGGTCTGGAGGAGCGAGGTGGAGGGGTAGTAGTCTGGAGGAGTGAGGTGGAGGGGTAGTGGTCTGGAGGAGCGAGGTGGAGGGGTAGTGGTCTGGAGGAGTGAGGTGGAGGGGTAGTAGTCTGGAGGAGCGAGGTGGAGGGGTAGTGGTCTGGAGGAGCGAGGTGGAGGGGTAGTGGTCTGGAGGAGCGAGGTGGAGGGGTAGTGGTCTGGAGGAGCGAGGTGGAGGGGTAGTAGCCTGGAGGAGCGAGGTGGAGGGGTAGTGGTCTGGAGGAGGTTGGGGAGGGGAGTGTGGCTGAGGCGGCGACGGAACATTGCGCAATGCTCAAGTATGTTTGTAAACACAATGACTCGCGGGTGGGAGCAGCTGAAGCCAAGACTCCAGCCTTACGTGGAAGCCAAGACTCCAGCCTTACGTGGAAGCCAAGATCCGAGCCGTGAGTGGATTTCATGATCAAAGTCTTACATGAAGACTAAGACCCCAAGTTTCACGTGGAAGCCAAAACTGCTAGTCTTACTCGTAAGCCAAGACCAACTCACTCTCGGTCCCGCTTGGCTTCTACACATCCTGCAGGTCCTGAAGAATCCTCTGCAGTGTATGGCTGTGAGGGCTTATGTATGGCTGTGAGGCCTTATGTATGGATGTGAGGGCTTATGTATGGATGTGAGGGCTTATGTATGGACGTGAGGGCTTATGTATGGCTGTGAGGGCTTATGTATGGATGTGAGGGCTTATGTATGGATGTGAGGGCTTATGTATGGATGTGAGGCCTTATGTATGGATGTGAGGGCTTATGTATGGAGGTGAGGGCTTATGTTTGGCTGTGAGGGCTTATTTATGGCTGTGAGGGCTTATCAACTGCAATAGGGCTGCCCCTCCCAGAACTCACACGCAAACACACAGTCAAAAGATGGGGGCCACTTACTCGTGACTGGAAACATGCCAATTATAAATTAATTACTCGACTATTCTACCCAGCAATAACAACACACCAGTCCTCTTTGACAGCGTTTTCAATAGACATTATTATTTTTTCTCCTCCAACATCGTTTTGATCAGTCCTGCTCCGCTCCCTCCCACCTCAAGTTCCTCCAAAGGGCAAGGTGTTCACTGCCTCTACACCGCCAGGCAACACCAACCCTCCCAACCCGAAGTTCTTGGGAACTCACGATGCCTCTTCCTCCATGCACGTCCCTGCCTCACCTCCACGGACCCCCCTGTTGCAATGGGGGGCGCAGTAGACCACTCCACTCACCGGCCTCACAACACACACACACACTATACACGAAGTCACTCCCAGCCGAAGACTCCGATGTTGACCCACAGGTCAAGATGGACACCACAAAAGCCACCAACCATCATCGCCTTGGTCAACACTGGACTCCCCCCCCCCCCCCCCCGCTCCCCTCCCCCCTCACCACCACCACTAACCCGTTGTAGACACACACACACACACACACACACACACACACACACAAGGTCAGCCAGCATGACTGCGGCTCCGAAGAAACCACAGATAATGGGAACCACGTTTGTTAGAGGAACCAAGATTAAACTTAAAAGATGAAGGACGCTTCACGAAAAAAACCTAAACAGGAAAAAAAGACCCTCGTTTCTGGGCAAGCTGGCCAGAAACCACGCTCTCTCAACACCAGAAAGACAGAAACCAAGTTCTCTAAAAATCATAAACAGAAACCACGTTCTCTAGAAACTAGAAACCAAGTTCTCTAAAAATCATAAAGACAGAAACCACGTTCTCGAGAGAGAGAGAGTAGTGGGTGGGACAGGGTTGAATGTCTATTGAACTTGAACAACCTGTAAGACATAAGGGTTAGATGCGAGGTGGAACTGCATTGACAATGGCGTAGGTGTGGTGGCTGGTGAGGTGGCTCCGGCGGGAGCAGTAGACGAGGGGCTCTTCAACGTTGTCCTGGGTGGCAAAGTGAGACAAAGGGAGGCTGGTGTTAACAGGTGTCAAAGAGTCGTGGACGGGGCTTCCGTCGCGCAGGTGCATCCACTCCCGGCATTGTCAGCAAGGCTGACGAGGCACAAGGGTCATATCTTCAGTGTGCCGAATATTATTTTCACCCCTGACACCATCATCTCTTCTAGCCCACTCCCTATCTTCCCTGACCCAGGCACGACATCCGCCACCAACACCAACATCGTCTTCTTATCTCCCTCACTACCTCGGCGCTCCTCCAACACTCGCCAACAGCACCACCATCGTCTTCTTATCTCCCTCACTACCTCTGGGCTCCTCCAACACTCGCCAACAGCCCCCACCATCTCTACCTCACTGACCTGCGAGACAACATCACCACTTAAACACACAGCGCACCTGACAAGTAAATATTCCATCATGCAGCCTCTCATTACATATTCTTTTTTCTTAAACTTTTCTAAAAGCTTTTCTACCGTGTTCTCACCAACGTTTTTTTTTTTTTCTTAAAAGTTAACAATCACTTCTGTATTTCTCCGTCTAAACTTTTAAAAGACAAAGCGATAAAAGAGCAAGTGAGACGATGATAAATGTTATTTCTCGGCTTCAAATCATTTCCTCATCAGTTTCTTCAGTTCATATGTAAACAAAGGTTTTGGTTACGTGCACAGCTGGGATGTGCTTACAAAATGCTGTTCCAGTGAGCTGTTCCTGCCCTCACGACTACAGCCACCCCTGGACCTCAGATATACACAGCCTGACCCCTCGCAACCCTCGAGGGTCTGACCTTTTCTCCCCATCCTCAATGACCTTCAAATAGCCCCTGGCTCGCTCTCTCTCTCTCTCTCTCTCTCTCTCTCTCTCTCTCTCTCTCTCTCTCTCTCTCTCTCTCTCCGCTGATCCTAGCGGGCCAATCAATCACTAGGCCAGGCTGGGCCATCGCCTGGTGACATGTCTTAAAGCCATAGGCACGACAACAGCGCTGAACGGGGAACGAATCTAATCAAACCACAAGACCTTCATTTAACCCTGGAAGAGACAAGGTTAAGATGGCGATAAAATGCATATAATCAATATCATCAAAAGCTTCGACAATCTTGATCGAGGCAGCGATCTAAGGTTGGATCAATCTGATTTCACTAAAAATAAAGGAATACAAACGTGTGGGTAAATATTTCTACTCTATCCAAAGAGGCAATTTACTTTTTCTCGAACGGGACTGTTATCACAAAAGGTGATCTACCAATGAATACTGGAAGGCAACACCAGAAACGCGTCTGGAAGACAAACTAGGCAAATCCATCGCTTCGAAGAGCATGACTGACGTGCTGTGGGTCTCCACAGCTGTACACAACTTCCAAGCACTTCTGCTGAAAGCATCTACCTATTCCACCCATCTAATCACACCTCCTTCCACGCAAACCACTTACATCTCTGGTCACTTTCAGGATCACAAACACCCTCGGCAGGAGCCAGTGGTCTCCTGCTGCATGTTATCCCTCGTGACGAGACGGTGACATGATGACCACGAGAAATATGATGGGGATCACTGATTAAAAAAGGTGAAGACAGTGACACCCGTGATGATGATGATGATGATGATGATGATGATGATGATAGGGTTTGGGAAGGTTAAGAAAAAAAAAAGATGGTACGAAACACACAACAAAATCGTCAACCCACCTCCTTCTCCCTCTGCCATTCATCATCATCACCAACCCACAGTCCTTCGGCCACAACACCACCTCGCCACCATGACCATCCCCCGGCCCACGGTCACAAGGCCGCAGCAAGCAAACCCTTCCCCAGTCTTGCATCACGGTTCCCCCTCCCGCCTCATCCATTATCCTAACCTTTCAGCACTTAACGCCAGGCTAGACCTTATCTCAACAGGCCTGCCCACCAGCAGGCTGCAGGGTCTAAAAGGTTATAGAATGAAGTGTCTACTGGGTTCATGAGCTTACGGACTGAAAGATGAAACCGAGGTGACTTTTAAGACAGAGGAGAAACCCACGAAATAAAAGAGTATGGGGTGTACAAGCTCCAGAGATTACAGGTTGACGTATGAGCTTGAAGAATTGACAAGACGGGTCCACTACACCAAGGCTGCTGCTGTAGGATATGACACGGAGCCTGAGGGGACGAGAGAGGCGAGAGAGCCTGTGGGTCGAGTGATCTGATCAGCGAGTCTTGAGGCTGCAGGACCCCGAGGCTCAAGGATTCCCCAGAGGGGTCGTGCAGGATGCAGGATCCGTTACCTACATGAGGCTGAACGACTCCGAGCATGATGATGAGGACGAACGGAGCAGATCGCAACCCCTCGCGCACGACGGTACGACCAGTGAGTACGACCGTACGACCTCGACGGTACGACTCTCGAGGATGATGGCAAGCCTTTTGAACCGACTCCTACTGGTGACGTCAAAGTTCACCCCATCCTACCAGGGGGGTCGTCCCCGTGTGCTCGATAGACACCTTCATCTATTTCCCACGTCAGGTCCTGAGACTCGTCTGTAGAATATAAAGAATCAATAGAGAACACAAGACCTACATCCTGACGGTGCTTGGCCTGAAGATGCAAGAGGCTGGCGTGCCTTCAGGATGAATAATCATAAGATTCAACGAAGTAACATTGATCCTGACGCTGAAGGATCTAAAGGGCTGGGGTGGAGTGAGGGAGCCACTTGAGAGGTCTGATGCACAGGAGGGGAATTTAATTCATTTCCAAAAGTTTTCATCTCAAGAGATAAGGGACCTCGTCCACCTGCAGTGTGGGTTTCAAGACGAGATACAACGGAGGACAGAGCTTATACTCCACCTCTGGAAGGGAGAGGAAGGCGGAAGAGGAAGATGAAAGACGTAAGTGGAATGAGAGAAGGAAATGACCCACAATGAGGGACGAAGAATAAGTTGTGAGGAGCAAGAGAGCGATGACAGCGGATCAATGAGAGAGATAATGAGTGAGGGGTGGAAGAAGTGGTGGAAGGAGCAAAGAAAGAGAAAGAAAGTAGGTGGGGCTCGGACGGAAACAAATAAAATAGTCACAAAGGAAGAGAAAACAGAGCCAGACGGAGGAGGACATGACACTGACCAGGTGTTGGGCTGCAGCAATGTTGGCAACGCTGGATGGCTGCCCCACATACCCCTGTATGGGTGGCCAGGTTCAGCACGATCCATTACGATCCAATAGACTCGGTTCAGGTCCAATACGCATTGTGTGCGGTCCAATACGCACTATTTACGCATTAACTACACGAGTTCTATAAGGCCAACAGTATTTCTATACTCCTTGTTTAGTCTATGGATAGACTAGTCTCCTCTCGACCCTTCCACCTGATTCCTTCAACCATCAGTCAGTCACTTCCAGTCGGAGGTCTTCTACCCCTACCAGCTAGGTCTGGGACCTTGCCTGAGTCGGAGGTCTTCTACCCCTACCAGCTAGGTCTGGGACCTTGCCTGAGTCGGAGGTCTTCTACCCCTACCAGCTAGGTCTGGGACCTTGCCTGAGCCGGAGGTCTGCTACCCCCACAGATGGGTCTGGGACCATACCTCACTTCACGTATACCTTACGGTGGTTTCGGAGGTTTTCTACCCCTATAGCTGGGTCTGGCACCTTACCGTACCCTGAGGAAACATTTCCATGGTGTCAGAAGTGACAATGTTAGAATGACTTTAAGGATATATATATCAGTAGAGTTGTCATAAACTTGTGTTCCTCCTCTCTGGTCAGTCAGGCTGTTGGAGACCGCATCCCGCAGGCCCAACTGTCCACTTTATAGGTACTTGTCCAAGTAACTTTTAAATTTCTCCGGTGATCAACCCAATGTGTTTCTTACGGCGACAGGCAACGTGTTAGACGGCGTTAGGGACCCGGATGTTTACATTTTCATTGTACCTCCCTGCATCTTACCATTCTGGGGCAGCTAATCAGAGTCGCCCATGCCTGTCGTGCCATACGGAGCAACTACTGAGTGCTGACACGGAGCCGTGCACTTCTCATTGCTAACAAGGAGCCGTGCCCTCACGAGGGGAAAAATATCAAAGCAAAGGAATCTCGAATCTCAAGGAACACAATGCACCATACAAGGAAGGACACATGATCAAACCTGAGCCAGAAGGCCAAACTGTTTTTCCGCCACACAGACGGCCCACACCACACATTCACATTGAACAAATGTAAAGACGAATCACCAAAACAATCAAGTTAATGAAACACACTGACACACTGTCAGTTGCTAGAGGTGTGCACAGGCACCAACCAGGATCATGGTCCCCCCCAGTCATGTTCCTTCAGTGATACGCACCGACATGATCATTAATCACATTCCTTCAGTAGCAATTAGCCCTGCCTTCCAT